>NC_083651.1:6714385-7046885 GCF_963576545.1 Limanda limanda
GCATTACATGTTTCTGCAGGTTGATTCAAAGTTCATTTGTTGACATGGAGAACATGTTGGCGCTGCTGTCGGAAAAGAAAGAGGTGAGTCACAAACTTGTCATTCTTACTGGACCGAGTTAGTGCAGAGAGCTAAGTTGGAGTTAATTAACTCAATATCAGAACCATCTTTCCTTCAATATATCTTTGTGTTTGCTTTGATATTAATACTCCCAAATCAGCTAGAATGAATATAATAAGATCAAGATATGTTGGTCATATGTTTAATGCCAGTGTACAAAATATATTTTAGAATAATAACAATTATAAAGGAAGATCAGATAATGTTAATAACATAATAAAAAGTTGTCACTGATGTCATTTAATCATTTATTTATTAGCATGAATAGTAACAAAATGCTATTGCTCAGGTGTAGCTGTGTGAATGTTTTTATTAACCGTGTAGGATAATAAATACAATACAAGCAAAATTTAAGATAAGCAAGAAAATATCCAATTAAATGTCGTAATTCAGCTAAAATCAGAAACGTTTTCAAAGTCACACGTCTGTGTGCATGGAAACAGAGAAACTCACATAGGCAGAGGTCAGCGGATTAGGAGGTCAACAAGTGTTTGTGTGACTTTGTGTGACTTTGTGTGTATTTGTGCGTGTACACAGTCTGCCTGTATGTGTGTGTGTGTTTGTGTGTGTGTGTGTGTGTGTGTGTGTGTGTGTGTGTGTGTGTGTGTGTGTGTGTGTGTGTGTGTGTGTGTGTGTGCGTTTCTGTGGGAAAAGGCGTCCTCTGCCTTCCTCACTAAAGGCTCCTACATTCACAGGCCCTTGATATGGTAAACAGCCACATGAATGTAAACAAAAGCATTAGAGCACCTTAAAAACACAGCAGCCTCTTTTCTTTTGCTTGGGAAGCTGCAGGCGCGGGGGGTCGGGGGAGTAGGGGAAGGTCAGGAAGAGAAATCATCAAACTTTTGTCCATGTGTTTCAAATTTATAAGAAATATCATGTTATAAATGGTATTAAAATTGCAGTTAGCAGATGTATGTGTCAACCATAGACTGTGAATAAAGATGGATGGAGACCGCGGTGTCAATGCCCCACGGATACATGCGTTAGACCAATCAAAAGCGTGATTAGGGTTAGTGTTAGGGTTAGGGTTTTTCATCACATCTCAGCTGCCAATCATGATGTTCCTCCCCATTTTTCTATCATCAAATTATAATCACAATTATTAGAAACATGAACACTACCTAAGATGACAGAAACCATATTTGAGAAAAATATATTTAATACCTGTTTGACTTTTTATCGAGCTCATGTCCAATCTGCTAACATGGAGGAGGCAGGGTTTATGGTGTCGACTATGGTGTCGACAACTTTATGTCCCCCAGTGACACAACTGTAATAATATAAATATGTCTTAATTACGGTGGCCCTGAGAGCTCAACGCACAGCGACTTAAGAAAACACATGCAAGTGGACAAAACACAAGCAAAGTAAGAAAACATCTTCATCAATTTCACAACACAACACAACATATTACAGACACGTGCTGCAAATACAGAAATGCGCACCAAATACAGAAAACGACAACGGAAGTGTTTCCAGAGGACACCTAAAAGTGATGGACGCATTTCTGTATTTGCAGCACGTGTCTGTTGTGTTGTGAATTGATGAAGATGTTTTCTTACTTGGCTTGTGTTTTGTCCTCTTGCATGTGTTTTTTTAAGTTGCAGTGCGTTGAGCTCTCAGGGCCACCGTGCTTAATAGTTTTCATTTGTGGCAAATACTAATAATACATAAAAATGTCCTTATATCTATAGAAGTAGATACATAACGTGTCAAAACAAATTATTATTATCTTATGACCTCACTCTGCTCTCCGGTTTCAACTTAATCAACTGAAAAAAAAATCTTTCTCACCAAATCAGCAAATGGGCACAAGCTTTCTGTTAGTCGTTGTATATGTTCAAACTTTCCGTCATTCTGTGTGAGCTGTCTTGTCTCCAAAATTTAGAATGAGCGACCAGGCAAAGCTTTGGCGCCAACATGACAGAAACAAAAGTGTTTGAGCTAATTTCTTCTTCTGCTTGAATTGAGACTGATTTGCATTAAATATCTTCCTCCTCCTCTTCCTCCTCCCAGGTTCTGGATGCGGAGGATGCACAGGACTTGCAGCTCACAGCAGGTCAGGTGGAGTTTGACAGAGTCTGTTTCAACTACGTACCTGGGTGTGTAGCCAACAACGAATCTGTCTATAGCCCAGATCCATCTTTCTATAACAGACATGACTCGATTGTACATATAGAAATAGCTTGATGCTGATGAAGCATCACTGGATGGTACAACATCTGTCTGTTTGTTTTTAATTTGTTTTTTACTGTCATTTTACATGTTCAGTAACAATGACACATATGAAATACTCATGGGTATTCTAGGGTATTTTATTTATAAGGATGAGAAGCAGCAGTTGAATTCTGTATTTAGAAGAAGCTCAGCTGGTCATGGTCACCTGCTGTCTGCAGGATGACTGACAAACACATTGACTTTTATTAATTAGGACTCTCGGCTGACCTCCTGTGTGCACTGGCCTTTATTTCACAGTGGAAGACGAACAAAGACAAGAAGAGAAGAGCTGCCTTCTCTTCGCAACTATGATTGTATTATGATTGTATGATGGTATCATAACCATAGCTGCCGTTTTTACTCTGAACCTCAAAGAATAACATTTATATCTGTAATGTTTTTGCTCCGTCTTGACCTTTCTCTAATCCACAAAATTAGAGTTTAAATAAATTTAGTTTGGATCCTGACTGTCGCTCTTTTCCACATGTGTGTGTTTGTGTGTGTGCAGCATGGAGGTTCTCAGACATGTGACCTTCACGGTGGAGGCGGGGCAGACGGTCGCCCTGGTACGTTATCTTCTCTGCTTCTTTAGTGGTCTTTAACAGGCCACTTCCACCAAGGCATCACGTTTTTCTGTTTGTGTCTCTGGTGGTGTCTTTTTTTGGTTTTATTTGCTACATTTTTAAACCTCTGCCTTTGGAAATTGCTCAAATTAATCTAAATTTTTTCATTGCAGCTACTGTTTAACGAAGCAATGTGTGCTTGCATTTTATCAGCCTGTTGTGTGTTTATGATAACTATACACACTTTATTATTATAACTTCAAAAAAAATAATTAAATTCTAAAGTATAAACTGTCAGTAAATGGACAAGTAAAGTACTTCACCACAGTATTTAAGTAAATGCCCTCTGTGAATTATCATGGAACCAAATTGATCCAGTCATTTAAATTCAATAGAAATGTTGCAGACTGCCACATGTTGTAGACACCAAACAAAAGTTTAGGTGTCTTGTGCAGTAACGTGTGTGTGTGTGTGTGTGTTTGCAGGTTGGTCCATCTGGATCAGGGAAAAGCTCCATCCTACGTCTCTTGTTCAGATTCTATGACCCTCAGAGTGGCTGCATCCGCATAGACGGGCAGGACATCTCCAAGGTACCTACTCACACACAAACTCACACAAACACACACACACACACAGTTCGTTGCATTGACTGTTTATAAAGATGGATCACAGATCGCTCCCGAATCGATCGCCACCTGAATTGTGGCTGCAGTATAGATCCTAAGCCCTGCTTCCATGTTAGCAGATGGGACATGGACAAAACTAAAAAGTCAAAACCCATTTTTTCTCAAATATGGTTTCAGTCATTTTAAATAGTTCTTATCACACTGATGTTTGTTCTGATCAGTTTGATCAGTTATTTGAATATATAAAAAGCTTGTTTATTGACGCTACCTCCGATCCACACTGCTCAGACTCATGGCTTCAAATCCGCAAGATGGTAACGTTCATATCAGGATGTTTTAGCTTAATTTCTGGGAAGTGGGAGAAAGTGGAGACCCATCTTTATTTACAGTCTAAGTTTTTAACAGAGGTATCAACAAATGTGCTTATTTCCCTCTTCTTGATTTCTGGTCGGATTTCTATCTACTGTTTCCAGGTTTAGCCTTGCGCACTTTGACTTGCACTTTCCCTGTGTTTCCACTCTATCTCTCTCTCTCTCTCTCTCTCTCAGTCACACACTTACACACACTTACACACACACACAAAGCTGGACTAAGTGTGTGAGCCACAGTCACACTGTGAATAAATCATAGTAAAAGGTTCCTAAATAATGTAGCAACGAGTCCAGACACTACGTGTGTGTGTGTGTGTGTGTGTGTGTATAGAGCCCATTTATTGTCGCTGTGGTTGAAGTATCTCTGTTATGATTTGCCAAAAGTCCCAATAAAATCCAAACTGTACAAACACTCTCTCTCTCACACACACACACACACACACACACACACACACACACACACACACACACACATGTACACGTGTTTTCATACCACAAACATACTTGCTGGGATGAAGAGGCTGGTGATGATTATGAGGACGTCGTTTGTAATTACACAGCAGGAGGAACGTTTAATCAACGCACACATATGCTCATGAGGAATTCTCTTAAAGTTGAATCAGACTCTTTATCAAACAGGGTTTTTATTTACAGAGGAGGAAGAGAAAGAAGTGGAAAAACTCCTCCTCTTACTCTGCTGAATCATTCTGTTGTTGTGAAGCATCACAATTAAATTCCCCCAAAAAACATGAACGGCCCAACCCACATGAGGAAATATTCCAACATAACATGTAAATTACAGAGAGGAAAAAGGAGAAAATGACATAAAATAAAGAAAACTAAATGTTTAAAATTATGAATTATTAAAAATGACCTTTGACTAGCAGGTGGCCGTTAAGTTTCACCTCTTTAACGAAGCGACTGTGAGGAGGATGTTGAACTCTGAGTATCATGCCAGCAGGTTTCTTTACACATCTGTTTCACACATTGCCTGTTGTCACTCCATAAAAATCCTTGTTGTACTCTGTAAATACTTTTTTCAACATGTCACGATCAAAGCACTCGTCGGCCATTTCTACTCCATAAAACTGCGTCCTTCTTAGCCAGTACTTCAGTCTTATAGTTGTATTAACTATGCTCATGTGGTTAAAACAGAATCTGTGTGGTATGTATTTGATTCCAATGAGTGTTGTCAAGACACAAACATTTAGTTTTGATATCCAAGAAAACAATACAGTACTCGACACTGAAACGGGAATTCTACAGAAATAGAATGTCCACAAGAGTTAATCACATTTTCCAATGTGACATACACTTTTTGAATCAAAGGAACTGTCAGGAAAAGTATCAGTCTCAGTATATCTGTGCAACAGTAGCGGTTCAATTCAAATTCAAAACAACTTTATTTGTCCCCAGAGGGCAATTCAAAGAGTCACTGGATGCAAAATCTTTAGATGAGATTTGATTTGACTTGATTGTCTTTGTACAAGTACAACGCAAATTAATTGCTGTTAGTACCTGACCAGAAGTGTAAAGATCATTAGTTATTATTTACAGATAAAGAAATAGTTCAACATTTCTCTGTAAATATAAAGCTAGAGCTTGCACGCAATTCGTTCAGTTTAGCATGGAAACTGCAAGCTGGTACAGACAGCTAGCCTGGCTCTGGACTAGCTGTAGCATCCTCACTTCTTTTGCATTTCTATTTGTGTTTCGATTGAACAAAATAACGTGATAATTGCTATAAAATCTAAGTGGGTTTGGACAAAATCATCAGTCCTGGAATGAGCTGCTTCGCCATAACGTCCTGTTTCTAACTAAGAAAAGGTTGCCTCCTTCATATCTCTTTTTCTGCTTGTTGAGTTAAAATCACATGGTTACCCCTCATACAACAGATTTCAAACCGAGACATGCAGAGATTTACCTTTATCGGTTTGAAGTAAATTAATTTCATCAGCACGGATAATTCTTGTTCTTTGGATCATGTTAGTTTTGCTGCAAACTTGCGCAACACAGTGAACACAGCTCAGGCCCTCAGACCTCGGGAGTGGTCTGTCCTGTGCCATTCTGTTTGTATCGGCATGTGGCTGCCACATGTGATGCAGCTCTGACGTGTCCAGTCATGCTGACCCCAACGCTGAAGGCCAGTTACTGAATGACTCATCTGTTTGTGTTTTTCTTTAGGTGCCAGTCAGGTTTACTTTTTTTGATTTTAGGTGATAAAATGTCTGCTAAGCTGGTTTCAACATGTTGGCACTGCTCATAACTACCCGTGCTTTCCTGTTATTCTATGACACACCTTCCTGTTGGTCAGCTGAGTAATCAGGCAATCAACTATTTATGAAGCTTTATAAGCTGAATCATTAGGACTTGGGAACACAAGGGCACAGAATATAGAGCCAACCTGTTAAATTAATAGTTGTATAGACAAATATTTGTTTTCTTGCAGAGAGGTAACTAAGAACACAAAGGCTGGAAATATCCTGTCTGGCTATGTCCATGAGTAACATAATAACAGCACCTTCGATGACGTGTTATGTGAACGGCATAAGTGTAAAATTTCCGTTACAAGTCATGATTGCTAAGGGTTGGAATAGACTGGATGTTAATACGCATACACAACATGGTCGCTTTGTGTAGCTTGCATTCACTTGGGACTTCTGTTGTGGTTGAAGTTCATCAATCTAATTGTATCGGCTGTGGCTGAGGGGTAGAGTGGTAGTCCTCCAACCTGAAGTTCGGTAGTTCGATCCCCAGTCTGACCCATCTGCATGCCGAAGTGTCCTTGGGCAAGATGCTGAACCCTGGATGACCCCCCATAGAATAACAAAATGCTGCGAATAGATGCACTGTATGAATGTGTGTGTGTGAATGGGTGAATGTAAAACTGTACTGTACAGCACTTTGAGTGGTCATCAAGACTAGAAAAGCGCTATCTAAATACAAAACCATTAACCATATTTGTATAGCCCATATTCACAAATCACAATTTGTCTCAAAGATCTTAACAGGGTGCATCATCCTCTGTTCTTAACCCTCAACAAGAGTAAAACTACTAGGATGGACACACTGCAGAAGATGTCATGTGTAGCTGAATTAACTACAATAACAGAATAACTATTTATGTTACATTGATTAGAAGGAACAGCTGATACAAGATGTTATCTAACACTTATGACAAATAGATGTAATAGAGACTTGATATTTTAGTTTCTCTATAAACCTTATTATAAATAAATTAAAATACAAATACAAATACAAAAGCTGATACCCGATGTCTCTGCTGGAAATATATGTGATGGGTAAAAAAAATACTACATATTTCCCTGCTTCCTAACGTTAGTCTTTGTCGTGTTGTTTTTAAAGAATAAGCATGATATTCATCTGACCTCATATTTGATACCTTTTTATAAAAGTTTTCTTTTTGAAACTTTTAATCGTCTGGTAAGATTGTGGTCTTGGTCAGTATTAAAAGAGTCAACACAAGCACATGACAGACCATAATTTGTCATGATCCTCATTTTGTTGTGGTCATTATGTTGTGTTGGAACTCAGTGCAGAACCGTCCAGCCGACCTCCTCTCTATGAGTAACTGTTTTTACTGCTGAACATATTTGGCAAAGCAGCTGATAAAAAACATATTTTGTTGAAAGGAGGGTTGAAGAAATAAATTCTACATCATCTCACAGATTTACTTTAATAACGGTCATTATCTCATGTGAGTGAGGACAGCTGCCTCACACTCACATTTCCTCTTTTGATGTCATGTTTCAATGATAAACATTAAAAGCCTTTCTCTTTTTTTTTGGTTTTCCCCTTTTGTTTTTTTTTCTTCTACATCTGTGTCTTTCTCCTTTTATAACACTCTGTGCTACAGGTCAGCCTCTATCAGAAACAGATGTGACGTTGTTTTAGAGTGGAAGAAATGACAAAAGTGAGCAGCAAAGATCAAATTAGGGGAAAGTGAGTGATTACTAGCCAAGACCGAGCTGGTGCAGGAAATGGAATTTGTATTGTGGCTGCCGAGGAAAGCTTTCCACAGGAAAGACTCAAAAGTTCTGCAAACTGACCTGAGAGTCGAGGAAAACAGGAAATTATATCTGGATGAGAAGGAGCAGGGAACAGGGGAAACACATCACAATAATTTCACTCGTTTGGACACATGCAGCATATTGATGTCAACATGATCTGACTCATCTGCTCTTAACATTAGAATGAGGTTAAATCCCACAGTGTGTGATGGTTTTTCATATCATCTTGTGCCTTCTAGTCAAATGTTAAACATTTCAATCATCGTTGATCCTGATGATGTGACGATGGACACAGACAGAAGAAGTCCTTTGCAGCAACTGAGGAGAAAATACAAAACAGTTCCTGGTGTGATTCACTAGAACACGGTTAAATCTTAAAAGCTGGACGGACACATAGAGGACGCATTCCTCCTCCACGGCTATATGTATTAGGACAAGATACATAAACAACAGAATGGTTCATAGAAATGTTCTGCAAACTGTTTACATTAATCACAGGGAAGATATAAATCCAATGATATAGTTGAAAGGAATATTTGTTACCGTATAGTACTTATTTGGATTGACCAAATCCAGATCTACATCCAGATCCACACCAAATTTCACCTGTACATCGATATCAGCTCCCTACAGATGTCTGCTTTTATAAAATTATTTACTTTATGAGTTCTTCCTTGGCCCATAACCACCCCTGCACCAAGTTCCAAGTTTTTGTGCGACAGTCAGACAAATAGGAATGAAAACATAATCCCGTCGTCTCCACTTCTTCACACTATCCCAAATTAAAGTCAGAATGTCCTGAATAAAATGCTGCCATCTTGTACATTAGGACCCAAAGTCTTTGCAGTAGCGATCAGGGAATGGAGCCGCTTCTTAGAAACATTGAACAAAACACGCGTGATAAGAGCTAGCTAAAATGATATTTGGTATATCTAACATAGAGGAGACAGTGTTTATTGCCCTACTGCAGTCAGACACTTTTGGATGAAAAAAAAATGTCTTGAGATTTGAGCTCTCTCTGCTCTTGGAACAAACCCCAACTTATTACATTTTACCCATCCCGAGTTTCAATTAAAGTTGTCAATTGTATGAAAGATAAAGGAAAAACAAAATTGTGTGCATTAAAGCCTCAGAGAGAGCACAGAAATTACTTTAAGACATGTGTACTATCTGTGACCTGGAGCAGCATGCATTATATAGTGTAGGATGAATTTAGTCATGCAACATTTATGTAGATGTATGCTTAGTGTGTGTGTGTGTGTGTGTGTGTGTGTGTGTGTGTGTGTGTGCGTGTGTGTGTGTGTGAGAGGGAGACGGAGAGATGTTGAAAAATAAGGAAAAACCAAGAGAGATTCAAATTTGTAGAAATGGAATTTCAGTGAACCTTATCCCATAATTTAAGAAATTCCTTCAAACTTTTCGTAAGATTTTGACCAAAAACCTGGTTTGTAAGGACACAGTGGCTTTGACCTTTGACCAATTAATTCTAATCAGTTCGTGTGTTATTCCAAATGACAACTTACACCAAAATAAAAAGGATATCCTGGAGGTGTTCCTGAGATTTCATGTTCTCAAGAAAGAGACGAAAACATAAAGACTCCGGCCACTGAATGTCGGCACTAACGCCTAAAAAGATAGAGTTTAAATGCATACATCTCTCCAATCCACATACAAATTAAGGATTAGCAGAAGGCTAATGAGCTACTTGTTTCAGGACTAGTGTAATGTTACAATAACTCTCTTCCTCATTTTCATTGCTGTGTCTCAGGTGCACCTGTCTTCTCTAAGGTCGTTTATTGGCGTGGTTCCCCAGGATACGGTTCTGTTCAATGACACCATCGGCAACAACATCCGCTACAGCCGAATTACAGCCACCGACCACGAGGTGGAGGGAGCTGCCATGGCTGCTGACATACACACCAGAATACTGGAGCTACCTCAGGGTCAGGCCACGGTGTGTTTGTGGTGTGTTTAAATGCTAATTGTAAAAATGTACCTGTTTTTGCTGAGTTGTGTTGTGTTTGCCAATTCACGTTGTTTTGGGGTGCTGTGCTAGGCTATGACACGGAGGTGGGCGAGCGAGGGCTGAAGCTCAGTGGTGGGGAGAAGCAAAGAGTGGCGATTGCTCGAACCATCCTGAAGGAGCCTCAGATCATTCTGCTGGATGAGGTAAGGGGGCAACATACACAAAATAAGTCACTTCAAATATAGGATTTTCAACAGCTTCTTAAAGAAGATGTGAACGGTCAAAAAGTATTTCCATTCATTTCCAGGTCAATGTCCATTATTCCTGACAAACTTAATTTTTTCCCAATGAAAGAGAACTTGGCAGCACTTGCACCTGGTTAAATCGACAGTATTTAAAGATGGACGTAGACTCTGGCTACAGAAGGTGAAGCCAATGTTGAAGTGACTAAAACTTGTATTCTCCATTTACGACCTGCAGAGGGCGACTACACTAAATGTTTCTATAGAAGTTAATGAGAAAATTACTCTACTTCTCACTTTATAACGTCAGTCAACATTTTCCTCAGGAGTTTATGTCTCAATCTCTAGTTTCAAGTCTTCTTCAATACAGTTGATTAGTGATGTGTCGTTAGGGAACGATTCGTTCATTTTGAACGAATCCTTTTAAGGATTCGGGAGTAACGAGTCCTCTCAAAGAGAGATTCGTTAATTTTCTCGTGGACGCGCATCGGCAGGTCACGTGAAAAAGGATCCAAAGACTCGTGTCGGGCAGATGAACGAATCATTGATCCGAAGACACGGTCGGGAGGTGAACGATTCGTTCATCTGCCCGGTACGAGTATTTGGATAATTTTTTCAGGTGACCTGCATAGGCTCTGAAGAGGAAACAGAAAGGATTTGTTTACATCGTTCACTTGCGTGACTACTTTTAGTAAGACGTGAATGATATTTGTTCACAAGTAATAATTACAGGTTTCGTTATTTTAACTTTTTTGTACTTTACTTACAGTTCAGTGCAGCGTAATTGTTTGCCGTGATAATTAAAAGTTAGTGTGATAATAAATGACCATTTCAAATCATCCAAACTGTCATGATACATTATTTTAATGCAGGAATTTCATGCAGGAATTTCTTCCCCCCCCCCCCGTTGAAATGAACGAATGACTCGAAAAAAGATTCGTTCAATTTACTGAACGAGATTCAAAGAACCGAGTCGGTAGAATGATCCAAACTTCCCATCATTACAGCTGATGTTTATTTAGTAAATTATGATCCATTTAAAGTCAAATCACTGTGTGATTGACAGCTAGCAGCGTCCAATGGGTGCAGGTGCCAGGTGTAGGTTGGCGTGCAGGCCTCACCCCGTTTTTTAAAATATGGTTACTTCTGGTCTTAGAAAAAACATGATTGCTCCAGACAAAATGACCAACTCAAAGTTTCAAACCAGTGGCTGAGGTCACAGTGGGTCGTTAACTTCCCTGTTCAAGATATTTTCGATAATAAAAGTCACACAGCCGAGAAACTTATTCAAGTGTCCATGTAAAGTCCTCTGTACATCTCAGCCTGATTTCAATTATAAACATCTCCGACCATGTCTGGCTGTAACTGCCGTCTTCACCACTGCGTCATTAAAATAGTATTGTGCCCAGTTTTAGCCATTTAAGCTTTCTTCACCAAGGAAATTCTTTAAGTGCTAGATCTTCTTTTGTTTTACAAAATAACTAATTATGAGACACCCAAAACATCAAAGACATAAAGCAGTCGTGAATTCACACATTTTATCGGTTAATTGCGTTGCTGTTCTTTTCTTGTGGTGTCTCCTACAACAACAGTGATTCATTTTACTCTGTTTGGTCCATTAGGCCACTTCTTCACTGGACACCCAAACTGAGAGGAACATCCAGGCTTCACTGGCCAAGGTCTGCACCACCAGGACGACTATAGTGGTCGCACACAGGTGACATTACATGATATAAAGATGTGTCTCATAAGGAAGACAACCTCCTGCTTTCTGTATTTATGACCCTTAAACTTCTTTATAGGTTTCCTTTTTTTTAATTGAGCAGTTACTTTTTGACTATCATTGAATTCTCTAATGGGACAGAAAAGCTGTTTTCACTCTGGAGAATTTCAGCAAAATTGGGTCCAGATAGTTTCTTTAGTTTGTTCGTCACATATGAAGAACTCAGCAGGATGTTGTCCTCGGCAGACTTGTTCACAACAACAGGAAAACATCTGGAACGTTCAGGCGAGTGGAGGAGCCTTTTTTTGAATTCTCACAAACAGTCCTTTCAGGAAAATGTCTGGACTTCTGTGCTTGTCTGGAATCACCTAAAGTTAGTAACATGAAAATGTAGCTCAGCTTTTGCTTGTAGTTGTTCCAGTGTTGCGACATGTCCAACTTGATTTTGCCTCAGTTTTTTTTTTTTTTTTAAATGGCCCACAGAGCTGCTGACGAGGTGGCCAAGGATCAGATTTGACAAAAAGGCGACAGTAAACAAGGCCACAGGATCTGTAGATGTATTTGCATCGAATTCAGGAACTCAGCTTTGCTCAAAGGACTTTTAGGATGTTGCAATATTTCCAACAAGAGCTATCTATGGATCTTTGCAGCAATCATGATTGTATTGCAATGCCAATTTAAATCTTAGTATAATGAAGTGAGGATGTTGTGATCTGTGGTCTGATGAATATTGAGCTCAACCTTATTGAACTGATCAGAACTGATAAATGAAGGTAACTAGGGAAGTATGTTATATTGTGTTCATAGTCATTGGACAAGCACATTGTACACTGTGGAACTGGCCATAGGTTTCTATCTCTTGTTCTAAAAAATGTCAACGGTCTGTTACAATGTGGTAACAGCCATGATAATACAGGGCATGAACTGAGAAGGAAAACCAAATGTGAATAGAGAAGATGAAAGGAAAAGTGGGACGTGGTGAAAGAAAAACAGGATTAGAGCGCACACAAAGAGAAGGATGGAGAGATTAAAGGGAAAGCTGATTGGAGGATATGAGGTGACGCGTGATGACAGGTCAACAAAAGTAAAAGAAACAGATGTCTGCTCGTTCATCAGTCAGAGTGATTTTGAAAAAAGACTTGAAAGGCTCTGACAATCGCAGACACTAAACTACATCAGGAGTGAAGCAGCCTGTGGAGCTGATTCCTGCATCACTGCACGGACCCAGTTTTCATCACTTACTCCACACAATGGATCATTTTTATCTTGTTCTGTGACTGACATTACTAAACCATGGTCTCTATTACTGAACCAGGTGGACTCATTTGATCAACTGGTCAAGAGCAAAAGGTTAAATTTTAAAAGAATGACTGACAAAACAAAAACAACCGAAACAAAGGTTTAACTTAACTTTTATCTGAACAAGTTAAACACTGTGACAAACATTCTGTGATGGTGTTAAAAATAGTGTTGATTTGATTTTGCCACGATTTTATTTCTGTCCCAGCAACATGTGCTATAGGCATAAGTAATTCATAATTCATTAATAATGTGCCTACGTTCGATTTGATGAGCACAGAGACGCCCAAAAGGTGGCCTAGGATCTAATTTGGCAAAAGGCTACAATAAACAAGGTCTGTAAATGTTGTAGCAGCTATGGGTTCAGTTATATATTTGTATTTATTTATTATTAAAGCTCACAATGTGCTCACTCTAAGATTTGATTGTCTGACGTGACCTAACTGCTGACACTGCACGTTGCATTGGCTCCTCCGGACCAGTTTCGGACTGGTGTCTTCTTCACAACAATGCTAACCATGTGGAAACGGGCTGCATTGGTCATATATGTCTTAGACACAGTTAGATTGTAAAGACGTGGGGCCATTTGGTTTATCTGTTTTGCAGAAAGGAAGAAAACTAAATTTGAAGCTACCATATTGTAAATTGCTCTCTGGCTACAGTCTGATTACAGTAATAACCACTTTATCTCCTCCTTTCTCTTTCTTGCTGTGCAGCTGCTTCCAGCCATAAACTACTATACATTTACTACTGTTGTGTTCTGCTATTTCATGCTGACGCAGTGAGTACTGATAAAACTGATTTTGGAAGAATCTACTCATTGTATTCCCAAAATTAGGCTCAAATTGCAGAGTGCATGTCTGATTTAAGTCTCGGTTACCAATTTAAGTCTAATTACATCGTCGTACCCTCCCATATACAATTCCACTTCCAGTTTCAAAACCTGATCGTATTGAAAACCATTTTCACACATTTTGAAGCATTAGCCAATAATTGTAAGAGTCCTCCACCTAATAGTTAAAGGAACATTCTTCCCTCAGACACGCTGAAAGAACAAACATGTTTTTACACCTGTATGGAAACTCTGAGCCACACATACAAACACTGGTTACAGATGTTGACTGGGACTCGTCATCTGTGACTCAGATATACATCTCAGCAAAAATTGTGGCACAAACACTTTAAATGTCTCCATCTCCTTTAACATTGAAGTTACTGAAAATTTAAGTAATTTATTTAGATATTTGAGTATCTGTAACCAACATCCGTATTTTGATCGACCTAACTTTCTTGTTACTTTGACATTATCACACAAATGTGTCAGAGGAAAAAAAATTTAATTTGTATTTACTAAATCTGTTAACACTGGCATCAAATATATGAGTTTACAATTCGTCCCAAACACACTAAATGATTTAGTTGATGAATTTTTGCTGTGATTATAATTACATTCCTTCTCTACTTAACTGTTTGTTGTACAGCGTAAGTCTCTCTCCTCCATGTTGATTATATGTTGACCGAGAGTCTTTGATCCAGCAGCTTCTTAATCTTTCAATAGCAGCAGCAGATGGAGTCTGGATCAGATCTGTTTTTATTGACGGACTCAGGCCTTAAATGAAATTAAAACACACACAAACACAGCAGGCAGGTCATGACTCACTTATTGGATGGATTTTTCACCAGCTCCTGAACATGGCATCAAGCTCACTGTGTCATGTACGGTTTGTGTAAAAACCTGACATCACAATGATGCGGAATTAGATACACTATTGGGAAGACTTATGTGTTTTAACTTAGCAGAACTTTTACATCACGAAAAACCTTTAAAGCACACAAGAGGAAAGAAACACTGAAAGAACATAATTTGTCTCCTTTAAAATTAAATTAATTCCCCTGAAATTCTATTATCGCCAAAATGCAAACGTTCAGACCTGAGGGAAGAATGTTGACAAAACTAGAAACAGTTTGTAGTTTTAAAAACGTCAGCAGATTCTTCCACTGCACTGACCATAGGTTAGAAATCTTCGTAAAACAAATAATTTTCCTTTTACAAAACCTAAACTCAGGACATGAACTATACCTTCAATAAAATATCTGCATTTAAACACACTGGATGTTTTTTTCTTGCTCTAAAGCCTGAATGAGAGGAGAAAAAAACAAGATTGACATCTGCGTTCTCTGGAGAGAGATATTTCTACCTGTGACCGAGGCTTTCTATCAAATATTGAGCAGGCGGACGTCCAGAGATGGTCTCGATGACATTAAAGCAGAGTGGCGGCTCTGCTGAAGCTTTAAAGTGGCATTCAGCAGTTTTTGCAGAGGCCTATTTTTTTTTTTGTTGAGGGGTTCTTCATATGAGCGTAATATCAACTGGGGACCATGCAATGTGCTCCCTCCAGTTTTCAAAAATACTATTTTTAGATTCTAAGATGTCATATTCGTACATTTATCATCGAGAAGATTAAGCATCTGTGGAAAACTTTCCTCGGTGCACATGGGAAATAATTTTCTTGGTAACAGGGCAAAGTTGCGTCCGTCCCTGAGAACCATTCAGATCGCTGAGTGTGGCTTTAATCAGACTCTCATCAGAGCAAGGTTATAAATATTAACTTTAATAATTTACAGAGAGGTTCATTCAGAGTTCTCCAGCCCTGAGCGATGTCCTCAGCTGTGTGAGTGTGATGGTATGTTCCTGTGAGTGGTTACTGAGGAGTGACTGTGTATTTTACCTTTATAGGGCATCTGCGTATATTTAACATCTAACCACACATTGGGACTAACTGCTCTTACTTTCTTTAGATGTGTTCCTCTTTTCCCATTTCAGAATTTCCTCATCCCTCTCCTCCCAACCTATGGCACCTATGGAATTTCTCGAGAAATTTTCAAAGCACTGTAAAGAAGCAGACTGTAAAAAAGTTTTTAACGTTAACTTTGGTGACATTTTACTTGTGTTAAAAGAATATTTCTGAATTTACTTGTCTGTAATAAAATGTCATCGTTTGAGGCTGCAATCTCAGAACTTGGGAGCATTGCTTATATATATAAATGTTTAGCTCCTTCACTGCGATATGTATCTTTGGCAAGTTGTCAACAAATTAAAAAGCATAACATTCTTTTTATGCTTTAATACTTTATATTGAGCTGAATTGCCAAGCTTTTATTTTGAAGAGTTGTGAACTCTGTGTTGAAGATTGTGTCAATGGCTTAACAGATTCTGGAACACCTGAAAAATAACAGTGGTTAAGCAAATCATTCAAACTTTCATGTAAACCACACATGTAAACAGTAGAAAAGCAATCAAGTTTTTTGTTTTTTTAAACATTGACTGGAAAATCTTCAGTGCAGGTAAACCAGGTTGAATGAACACAAAGTTTCCTAACTTCACTCCGCACACAACATCCAGCACACAAACAAAAAAAGTGGCAGTATATTGTAGAAGGGTTTGAGGACGACTCACCAATGACAAGGAATGCTGCCATGACATTGAAATTAGGAAAACAGGTTAGAAGTATGTGAACTACATTTACAGGAGACAACGTTGTAGCAACATGCAACGAGTAACATTGATTGTGACGTTGCAGGTTATCCACCATCGTCAGAGCAGACCAGATCCTGGTGGTACACAATGGACACGTAGCAGAAAGAGGAAGGTAAGGATGTTTTTTTCCTCCTCCATCCCGTGTGTGTGTGTGAGAGAGAGAGAGAGAGAGAAACACCTAAATGTTGTTGTGTGTCCTAAGTGCTTGCAAATTTGTTATCGGTAGATCAAAACCTCAGATTGTGTTTTAGTGTGTGACCCTTAAACCTTGTGGTATCCATCTCAGGCCCAGAGGCTGATTGACCATCACACACACACACAGTGGAGCTGTCACTTAACTGCTGATGCATAAGATCTTTTGATATAGGAGCTGGTTACGAAGACTTCCTTTCTCACACACTGTTTCACAGACACACAAAGGATGACAGCGCGGTATCAGAACACACCTAGGAGATGAGGTGGTCACATATGGAGCAGTACAAACACATGCATGCTGGCGTTAAACCACCACTCGCAGCAGAGCACAATTTAACCCTGCAGGCAGGTGAAAGGCAAACCATCCGAAAACCATTCATCTTCTGATTGACACTGTGATGTAAACACAGGACAGGCCCATTTAACCTCCGGTGTCAGAATACACTCAGTTTGTGCCTCAAAGTGTGGGGGTGCATTGTGAGACAAAGCCAGGAGGAGGCTTCATCCTGTCCTCTGGGTTTACCTTCAGTCTTACATGGACCATCCAATCTGAGCCGGCTAATTCTGAAAAACCCTCTTTATGGATGAAAGCAACACGCATCCAAAAAATATGTTTATAAATAGTTCTTACAAAGATACACCTGAAAAATATATATATTCTTTTTTGTCCACTTTTGGGAAGCAAACAACAACTACTGTCTTCGATAGATCACATCCCTTCAGAGTATTAAACCTTTAATCTGTGGCTCACCTGAACTGTGGCTGCTTTCAGACATGAGCTGAACCCCGGATATTCTCCTGAAATCTTGGGGAGGGGCTTTAAGTAAGAACGCAAATGTCCGAGCCGTTGTTCTTCACATTTTCTGGAAATATTCCTGTCAGCCCCCAAGTAAAATGTGGGGGAAATGCCATAGCAGAGTTAATACATCATGTCCTGCCTCCTGCTGCTCTACCCAGGCTCACTGTGAATTAGTCGGACCCGGACAATCTCCTGCTGCTTTTTTATCTGTGGAAAAACAAACTCCAGAAAATGTCGAGACCCAATTTAATTTTGGAGTTTTTCATTTGGAGTTCATTTATGAAATTGGTTTGATTTCAGTCAAGCCAAACCTTATTTACCTTTTGCCACTTTTATATATCCCTATGTTCGTCATTCGGAAACTTAACAAGTAGCATATTCCATGAGAGGAGAAATTAAAAAATGAAATAAAAATTCTGTTATTAAGTCTTCTCACAAGAATGTTTCTGCTTTAGTGTGAAAGTATTTTTAGTCATGGGTTTACGTACTTTTCTCTCGTTCCTCTTTTTATGCTCTCCGATTGATCACTTGACTTATCTCCACTTCTTCCCTCGCTTTTTTTCTATCATCCCATCTCTGCATTTCCATCACTTTCTCCTTCCTGAACTTGTTCTTTTTATTTAATTTCGGACCCTCTCTTTCTATCTCTCTCTCTCCATCTTGCAGTCCAGACGGTCACAGACTTGTGGTTTTATTAATTCATAGTAAAGTTGGTTAAAGTCTCCAAGAAGATTTTAAACAGCTAAACTTTGTTCTTAACGCAGCTCTGGTGTCACAAGACATTATGAGTGACCCACGTCCTCTTCCGCCTGCTCCACATTTCCTTCTCTCTGTCAATTAGCAGAATTACTCAAAAACTCCTTTCCAAGTATGTGGAATGGAAGGATTAGATTTTGGAGTGGATCCAGGATCTACAGTTTCTTTAAGGCCAATCAACACCGGCGTCAAAACTTATCCACAAAAACTTTCTTGACATCTTTGTCTGTTTTGAACGTTTATGGCTTTGCTTCATCCTGGGTTATTATATTCCTTTTTTTTTTTTTTTCATTTTTCAATCAATCAATCAAATTTTATTTGTATAGCCCATATTCACAAATCACAATTCGTCTCATAGGGCTTTAACATGAGTAAGGAAAAACAATTAAAAAACCTTTTAACAGGTAAAAATACGTAGAAACCTCAGAGAGATCCACATGTGAGGGATCCCTCTCCCAGGACGGACAGAAGTGCAATAGATGTCAAGTGTAGGGATTAATCGTGATTAAAGTTTTTAGCAGCATCGATGAGGGTAAACATTTTTGAAGGATAACTTCAATACTATATGTCAAGCAGTCCTGCTGCAATCATAGTCTCTGGTCAGCAGCCAGAAAGATCACGATCCAGCATCAGGATGGATCCACTATAGTCCAGTCATTGTCCACTGTCGCCAGCTAGGATCCATCATCAGCCGCCGCCTCGGTCGTGGTCCACCACCATCCAATGCCAACGCGACAAAGGATCCGCCATTCCCACTATAATCAGCCAGCATACAGAATCCACCAAACTGGGTCCACCATTGGACTCCGGGGAAGGGGTCAAGTTAGTAACATGAACTGATGAGATAAGAGTTACTTTGATGTGATAAGGATGGAGAAGAGGAAGGAGAAGCTGGAAAGAGAATCACTGTGTGTCATGTGTCATAAATTCCCTTTGCGTCTTAGCGTCATCAGGGGTTTTTGCCTTTTAATCAATGATACAATGATACAGGCCGAACTTGAGGCTACACTGAGGCTCAAGGTAAATCTGACTGGCTACTGGTTTGTATGGTAGTACAATGAAAAACATGTGGCCCACTAGTAGATCAGACATCAATACCTCTATGCCTTTTTAAACTAAACGCTTCCTATTTTCTGCCACACTAATTACCTCTTACTATAAGCTTTATCAAAAAGGAAGCTTTTAAGCCTACTCTTAAACAAACAGATCGTGTCAGCTTCCCAAACTGAAAGTGAGAGATTATTCCATAGGAGTGGGGCTTGGTGGCTGAAAGCTCTGGCTCCTACTCTACTTTTAGAGACTTTAGGGACGACAAGTAGGCCTGAGTTCTGGGATCGGAGTGCTCTAGTAGGTTGGTAAGGTACTAACATCTCTTTAAGGTAAAAAGGCGCCATATTATTAAGGGCCTTGAAGGTGAGGAGGAGAAGTTTAAACTTTATTCTTGATTTAACAGGAAGCCAGTGTAGCGATGCTAATACTGGAGAAATGTGCTCTCTTTTCTTGGTTCTCGTCAGGACACGTGCTGCGGCATTTTGGACCAGCTGCAGAGTCTTTAACGACTTGCTGCTGGAGCCTGATAATAATGAATTACAATAGTCCAGTCTCGATGTAACAAAGGCGTGGACTATTTTTTCTGCATCTTTTTGCGAAAGGACATGTCTGATTTTTGAGATATTACGCAAGTGGAAAAAGGCGGTCCTAGAAATTTGTTTTAAGTGACAATTAAAGGACAAATCAGGATTGAAGATCACTCCCAAGTTCCTGACTGTTTCATTGGAAGCAAGGGCAATGTCGTCTTGAGCAGCTATATCATTAGATAATGTTTCTCTAAGGTGTTTAGGGCCGAGTATTATTACCTCCGTTTTATCTGAGTTTAATAAGAGAAAATTGCGGGTCATCCAGGTTTTTATGTCCTTGAGACATGCTCGAAGTTTAGTTAATTGATTACTTTGATCAGGTTTTATTGACAAATATAACTGGGTGTCATCCGCATACCAGTGAAAATTGACCGAGTGTGTCCTGATAATGTTTCCTAGTGGAAGCATATATAATGAGAATAACATTGGGCCGAGCACAGAGCCCTGTGGAACACCATGGTTAACTTTGGTGCGCACAGATGACTCATCATTAATTTGTACGAATTGGGAGCAATCAGAAAAATAAGATTTAAACCAGTTTAGGGCGGTTCCATTACTGTTAATTAACTGTTTTAGTCTCTGTAATAAAATTTGATGGTCAATTGTGTGGAATGCTGCACTGAGATCTAACAGAACGAGGACAGACACAAGACCCTGATCTGAAGCTATTAGTAGGTCATTAGTGACTTTTGCCAGGGCTGTCTCTGTGCTGTGATTGGTTCTAAACCCAGACTGAAAGTCTTCATATATATTATTTTCCTGGAGAAACTCACACAGCTGATTGGCTACAACTTTTTCTAAGATTTTAGACAGGAAGGGGAGATTAGATATTGGCCTGTAATTTGCTAAAACCTCTGGGTCTAGGGACGGTTTTTTGAGTAGGGGTTTGATTACAGCTATTTTAAAAGACTGTGGTACATAACCTGACGATAATGACAGATTGATTGTATAAAGTAACAAACTATCTTTTAGGAGCAGAATTTCTTTAAGTAATTTTTGCCTCTGTCGCTTTACGTGCAGCTAGAGATTCACATTGACCAACTTTTCCACTAATTTAACATTGGTTCTTGGACCCATGGTGCAACTGGGAACCAAATTTGCAAGTTCCGAAATCAATATACACCTGTTCAAAATGCTGCGAAAGATCCAGATTCTGGTGCACTTAGCGGAGCAGAAAGCAATCCATGTGGAAGGAAAAAAAGCAATACTGTTTTTTTACTCTTTGTTGTCTTGTGTCATTCTTGTTTCCTCCTATTTTCTTCTTTCATCCAGACACGAGGAGCTGCTGCTCCAGGGAGGTCTGTATGCAGCCATGTGGATGAAACAGCAGAAAACTCTCAACGGACCAACAACAGAAACACACATCAACGATCAAGCTCAGGAAACTTGACGTAGACCTTGACTTTAAAACTTTTTTGATTCTGAACTCATCGCATACTTTTTTCATATCTAACATATTCTCGTGTATATGCACTACTGCATAAAATAAATATGAAGAAAGTGAAACTCTGCAGCTGGTTATTAAATTACCAAAATTCACTGTGTCTAAGAAGCAGTAGGAACAGTTAACAAAAATAACAATTTTTATTATAAATAATTACACTTAATTTCAACTCCCCAAAATTTACAGTTTTTTTAATATTCATCAATCTCTACTTTTATTAAATTTGAGTAAGACTGGAATTTTTCAGTATGAGGAATCATAGACTTTATTTATGGTTGACGATGCTTCTCACCTTCTCCCACTGAGAAAATTAAGCCAAAATATGAAACAATTTACAAGGATCTCAGTATACTACAGGAACGTAACAAAAGTGATACATTTTAAAGTTAGATCGAAGTGTGGATGTAGCCTGAGACCTCGTCCTTGAAAGTAGCCACCATCGAAGAGAACAAGCTGCAAGAAATGGGAATGTTTGCTCCATGACATCATGGTGGCAAAGCTGTAATGGACAATGGTGAGAACTTAGTGAAATGTCAAGGTGAAAGTTTCCTCTGCAGTAGAAGAAGCAGCAGTGGACACATGATTCCACCTGAGTCAATCAAAACCGAGGCGATTGTGTTACTGGGATTGTTTTGGTCAAAACATCCTGAATGGGTTGAAAGTTACTGTTTGGGGGAAACACTATATCAGCAGCCTGAGGGTCCTAAAGAGACGGGGACAGATGGAGAGAATGTGTCGTTAGCCATAAAAACCAATGTAACAACAACTGAATCAGTGATGCACATTAAAAATGTGTGTTTATGTTGGTTTTGTAACTTTTTGGAAAAAGTCACACGTGGTAATATTATGTATTACAGTTCAATTAAATTATCAGTTAGTTCATATCTTTAGTGGAGCTGCCCTCAGCTTCATTTTAAAGCTCAGCTCTTTGTTTAGTTGTCCGGCCCAAATCTTTACGACAATCACTGCTGAGTTTTCTGTCCCAGCAGGCAGCAAAAACAACGACAGGGTTTTCTTTGAACATAGCGGAGCATTTAGCAGCTACAGATCCAGATGTTATTCTCAGCAGTCGTCAGAGACTGAAAAAACAGAGCTGAAGAAGAGTGAATATTTCAGTCATCAGAACTCTATATGCAAATTATAATGTTGCTCGCCGGCTTGAAGTGTAAATAAGTAAATCAAAAGAAAAAAAAATTGAGCTTGTAGTTCATCATCTTTTAAAGCCTAATTGGAATTTTCATCGAAATAAACCAACTAAATCAAGTCGTTTTCTCCTTCAGGTTATTACAAGTGTTGATGAAGTGATCCTTTTTGACTATTAGCCCTTGTGTCGCTGTGTTCATCAGCCAGAGCTCCCAACATGCTTTGCTGCACCCTAACACTTTCCTGTTTTGGTTTATACACTACTGCTGCTTTCAGACCTGCAATGAACTTTACACATTTTACTGAAATTATCCGGAGCAAGTCTTATGCTCTTGACAATTTCCGGAGCTTTACCTGCCAACCACACTGTACACTGAATACAGCAGAACAATGTCTGACAAATTCACAGCGAGCGCGGTGGAGGTGACACAAGAGAAATCCAAATAACTCAGGATGACAAAGATGAGGAGAAAATAGTAAACAAAGAACACACAGACGAAGACTTCAACTTGGAAAGTAAGCAAAAACACTGTGCTTTCAGAAGATAATATGCAAATTATACGTATCTAACATTGACAATAAATAAGGTTTATGAAATAAAGTGTTGACTTAATGCGGCTAAATTCAGAATATGTTTGTAAAAATTTTTTTAGGATTTATGACTTTATTCAGTCTAACTTAATCAGAAATTACTGCTTCCATGGTTGTGCGTTATTCAGACAATTGATTTAAACAGGTTAGAATTGGAATATTAGTTTCCAGGTATACCAATATTCCAATAATATCTAATGAAAAGACATTAGACATAAGTCTAATGTCTTTTCTTTTTCTGACCCTAACCCTATTAATACAGTGTTTACACGTAAAATCATGGAACAAGTCCAACTATCCTTCTGTATTTCCTTATAAAGTAAGGTTCACATCAAAGTTGTTCCTGTGTTGATAACATCTTGACAATAACTCATCATCGTCAGGACGGTGCTTCAAAGTTGAAAACTGAACAAATGAATCTCTGATACAGCACTGCTTTCTAAAAGTTTTTTTATTGACTAGATTTTGTGATGCTGCATGCAACTAGAAACATTTCAGCTAAATTTCATCTCGTATTCTGTACAGATCATTACACAAACTGTGAATATGCACATGTCGACTCGTTGGACGAGGTTTCGTTTCAAAAATGTTGCAAGGCAAACTGGAAAGTTCAACCTCTGTCGCTTGAATAAACAAATCTCTATAATAAAATCAGTACAATGAGGAAACATCAGTATGAAACACAGTGGGGAGGGAAGGAGATGCACTCTGGACTGTGGATCATGATCTGTGTGGTTACTGCGAGGAAAACAAATACATGGCAGGAGGAAATGCACAGAGAAAAATCACAAGATCCAGCAAAGCCAGCACGTACGTTGTAAGTGTAGAGATGGGTTAATGTTAAAGCTTGTGCATGTTTCATGTGATGGACCACACACACACATACACTTACATGTCTTTATTAAAATGCCATAGACAGTCTGCGTAGCAGCGAGGGCAGTCTCAGTGCTTCATATCTTAATCATGATCGCTGCTAACCAATCTCCTTGTCTGTCATTTCCCGTCTCTCTCGGCCCATCTTGCTGTCCTTCCTCATGAAAACTCCTTCACCTCTACATATAAAAAAAAGTTAACCTCCTGACGTCAGACACTCTGGTATTAAGGCGTAAAAGCCAGATTTTTCTGGAGTGCTGGCCATCATTATTTCATTATGGCATAAGTTTATTTGTCAATTCTGTTTCGGAAATTGGGGACTTATCGAATTATCGACTTGTAAGAAAGTAGCTACAAATACTCACTTCTCATATAAACTGGGGATATGTGAAAACCTTATGTGGTTGTCACAGCGCCGTTGATTGACATTGCAAATGATTGAAAAAGTTTTATTCGGTAGACTCTCCTCTCCAGAAAAATGTGTGAATATCAATTCATATGGACACTCTTGCTTACTCTTTCAGGATATTTTTGTTTTTTTAGATATAAATCCAGTGAAAAGACCAAAATCAACCATAACTTGGAAGTATCGTCTATAAATCAATGACCCACACTGTCACATGCTGCCTCATTACGATGAACACAGGCGCCATCAACTTCGACGACGTCAAAGCTACCAAAAGTGAAGCCAAAATGTCTCAATCGCCCCCTGGTGGCTGGCTGCATTATGGGTCATAAACTCTGCCTCCTCCATGTAAGCAGATGGGACGTGAACCAAACTTAAAAGTCAACTATATTTTTCTCTAAGATGGTTTCTGTCTAAGTGTTACGTTTGGATTATATTTGTTATTCAATGATATAAAAGTGGGCCCTTGCTACCATGTCTCCATCCCTCAATCTCTATTTATAGTCTATGTGTACTCAGTCCTGTCGCCACAAATACTCAAACATGTTTAAAATGTGTTTTCATCCACAGGTGAAACTTATTCCTTCTTCATGCATGATTGTTTGAGTGATGTTTGCTGAAAACTTCAGAGTCCAACTGTTTCAGGGATGATTGCCACAAAATAGAAGGGAACTTGAAATGTTTTGATGGACACAATAATGCACTAATGGCTTTGTTTTTTTTCATGATAACAATATAGAATCATATTTTAAATATACTGAATAAACATCAGGGGAGTGAGGGAAAAAAATACTGTGAATTCTGAGATAAAAATATCACTGTTGGTGTTGGAAGTATTAGTTTGACCAGTGAAGAATTTAGTCAGTTTGTGAAATAAAAACCCAAAATACACACAACACATGGATTGAAAAGTCATTTTACGCTTCAGTGTTTCGTCCCTTTTGCTGTCTATTACAAATTAATTCCAGCATCTTATTTTAACTTTAATGGGGAGAAGGAGATAATAAAGTGGATAAAGATAATGAAAAGAAGACAAAAAGAAATGTCTGAAAAAGCAACAGAGGAAGGGGAAAAGATGGAGGCAGCTGAGCGAAGTAAGAAATGCAAGGAAGGAAAGGAAGGAAAGAAGGAGACGAGAAGGAGGTTAGAGAAGAGAGGGACGGTGGCAGACAAAAGGTAAAGCAAAGGACAAAATGAAGGAAAAGAAGGAAGAAGTGATAAATGTCGTAAAGATTAAAATAGAGGCGGATGATTGGCTCTGACATGTTAAAGTGCAGAGGAGATGTGGCGTACACACACACTAACACAAACACAAACGCACACGCAAAAACACACTGACCCGAGCGTAAGCTAGCAATAGTCTCCAAGCGTGGTTGTCCTCTTGCTGAACTCACACACACACATACACCCACACAAACACACCCACACAACATGGCGTTCAGGACCCTCCCATTGGGATGAGCTGTCATCGCCATGGTTACAGTCTTCGAGTTCAGAGTTAGGACACACACACTTCAGTGTCCACAAAGCACACTGCAACTTAAGTCCTAAGTCAACACCCACACCGCAAACACCTTGTGTGAGTCCTGTGAGTGTGTGTGTGTGTGTTTGTTTGTATGTGTGTGTGTGTGTGTGTGTGTGTGTGTGTGTGTGTGTGTGTGTGTGTGTGTGTGTGTGTGTGTGTGTGTGTGTGTGTGTGTGTGTGTCCATAATAAATCTCTCTTTCTCTCTTTCTCTCTCTCTCTCTCTCTCTCTCTCTCCTGGTCAGTCTCAGTGTCTCTCTCTCTCAGTTGGTCCGCCTGTGTTTCTGGTGCCACAGCGCGGTCGGTAGGTTCTGGCAGCCCTGGTATTCTCGTCGCATCTCGGCGTCAGTCAGCGGCGGTGTGGCGTTGCAGGGGGCGCCCGCCAGGGTCACGTTCAAAAGGCCGGCCCATGGCTCCAGCAAATGAGATATCCCTGCAGCCTGAATGCATCATGAGTGGACGAGGTCAGGAGATCATTTAGAAGAGTGACGAGACATATTAAACTTAACGGGAAACAAATAAATTACCTTCCCCAGGTGGTCCAGCAGGCAGATTGCAGGGTTGATGTAGGACCAGCTGCCGTCCTCCGAGCCCGTGTTCACCCTCTGGTTTTGGTGGTTGTGGGTTTGCCTGGGCTGCTTTGGGATCAGGACCACGTTGTGGTGTTTCTGGGACCCTCGCAGCCTCTTGGACAGAACGCCACTGTAGCTCTGATCCACAAAGAGTAGGACGCGAGTGGCCCTGCAGCCGGCCAGGTCGGCCAGCAGCTCATTGACAGAGTATCGCTCCTTCAGATCAGCCTGGAAAGGGAATGGAATGAAAAGTAGACTTGGGTGGGTTGTCCAATATAAATCTTCAAAGGGTTTTTCTTTGACTTCCTGATCTACCAGCACTGAATGCAGCCATACACACATAGCACCAATTGGTATAGATGAGTTTGATGATTGTTGTGCATCTACTGGGTTTCACAAAAAAGTTTCTGTGACTCCACTTCCTCCCGCTATCCAGAAATGAAGCTAAAATGTTCCAATATAAATGCTGGCATCTTGCGCAAGCGTCTGATAACAGCTTTCAAATACCTTGCCCAACATGGAGCTCTCTGATCTGACATATTAACAGAATAAATTATTAATAACTGAAATTCCATCGATGACCTACCAGCCTATCGTCAAAGATGAGCTCATATGCTCATTTTCAGAAAATGTAACGACAGAAATTCTGTTGTCTGGCAGGTCCTGTGTGTGTTTGTGTGTGTGTGCGTGTGCGTGTGCATGTGTGTGCGTGCGTGTGTGTGTGTGTGTGCGTGGAGTCATCTTTATCAGGCTGATAGTGGCTCCCATGTAGTCCAACAAATCATTCTTTCCTAAACTGTGTACTGTCTTTCTTACAATGCCGTTGAGGTTGGCGTCCCACAGCAGCATGGTGCCATCGTTGCGTGTTGGCGAGTTCAGGTAAAGAACCAGTGTGTCGGCGCAGTGTTGCTTCCTGCAGACGTACGACACGTGGTTACGAATCACCGCTTTCTCTGTTGCCGGGTACACGCCCTCTATGTCCTCTGAAGGGGGGGAAATAAATACATATTGTGACTTACACAAATCTCAAAGCAAGAGGAGTAAATATCTTGAGTTCACATTTGGTCCAGAAGTTTCAGTCTCAGCTGATTCAATTAATGGCTAACTTCTCAGAAACATGAACACTTGAACAAACATTGGTGTCTATAAAATGACAGAAGCCATCTTTGAGAAATTCGTAAATACTTTAACTGTTCACTAACATGGAGGAGGCAAGGTTTATCACTTATACTGCATGCAGCCACAAGGGGGCAATCGAGACATTTTGGCTTCACTGTTGGAAAGCTATCATGTTGTCAACCTTTTAAAGTTAACAGTTTATGTTCTGCATATTGAAAACTTTTCTTTTGATACTTCATGCAATACGTTTTCTAGTTTTGTACCTTTACTTACAGACAAAGTGAACTTCTAAATGCAGGATGTTTAAGAGTATTTTTATACCTCATACCAACTATACTTTAATACATTTTTTGAATTCTTCCTCCATCGTTAGTGTTTTTTTCGTGTGTAACCGAGACGATGATGAGATTTTAGAATCGTCGTACCAGGAAGTTGTCCACTGCTGGCAAAGAAGGTCTTGATGTGATCTTTAAGGAAGCCATTGTTCCGGAGCATGTTATAGAACCTCTGAAGATTTTCAACGTGATGCTGGAACGTCATCTGTTGCTGCCAGCCACCTGCCCACACACACACACACACACACACACACACACACACACACACCAACAAACCACACAGGTCATTTTCCCCGACATGGAGCATTACACTCTAATAGCAACAGGAAAGTCATCACTGTTATAAATCAATGTTGAACAAAAACTTTTAAGATGTGGCAATGTTTCTATTTATCAGTTTTACAAACCAAAATAACTCATAGATTTATGGAGAGATGGTGGTTTGGGTTAAACAAACGACTGAGTCATACCCGATATGAGCACGGCGTGGTCACAGGTCTGGTAGAGCCGGCAGGAGAGGTGAGTGGCGAGCGGCTGCTGGTGGCAGCGGCGAGTGTTTTTATTCAGCTCGCAGCTGGAGACAGGCAAACTTGGAGAGCCCATCGGCAGCGGCTGAGGACACCTCGCAAACTCTGTGTGGTCTGGGAGGCAGGAATAAAAAAGGATCATCTTCACAGAAAATGCACAAGTGTTTGTCTCGGAAACAACTTCTAAAAGAACATTTAACACATTTCCTGAACTTAAGACCATTTGCTTGGAACACAACCAACCATTAAGGACAACCTCATCCCCAAATATTTGTAGCATTTCGGAGGAGGGTTTTTGGTCTTATCCTGAGGATTGTCTGTGTTTTTTTTCCTATAAGCTTTTCTCACGACTGCCAGGTTGCTAGCAGAGGCTGCAGGTGTGGGTGGTCCTGGCAGAATGTGCATTTCACTCAGAAAGCCTCCCACCAGGAAAAGTGAAGCCAACGGAATGCCACTAAAGCTATAAAATGCAGGTGGATTTTAACAATCCCCTTCACTGCGGTTCGTTTAGTTTTTTCTTTTTCTACACGTAATCCTTGGAAAACCAACTTTCCGTGACATGCATGAAACGTAAACTGTTAAATGTTGGATGAACAACGACGTTGGTTAATCCCCTGACTTTTTTATCAAGGACCAACACTTACATCTGTGGTCTTGAGTGAAATGTTATTGGTTTTGATGATTTCCTGATGATTTCTCTATTGAGTCAAATCCTTCATGTGTTCCATCTTCCTTTCAACCTGTGTCAGTACTGAATTCCTCACCCACACATCTAAGTCTCTGTGTTCGGTTGCTGTCTCCAACCCCGACAACCAGTGGCAGGAAGTGGACTTCACAGAGCCCTCCGACAGTCCGCTCTACCAGCCGGCCGCCACCACTTGTGCTGATACTGCTGCCACGCAGGACCCCACCTGCCAGCCGGCTGTGTCCGTTACCCATGAGCCTCTCTGGCCCGGCTTGCCGACGCTTCAGCTGGTTCTGACAACGACCCTTCAGAGCCAGAGTCAAACACTCGTCACCTGAAGACACAGAGAGCGACAAGAGTTTGAAAAGAAGGTGATGGATACAGTTTTTATCAGATTTGTTGACATTTTACAGATCCTCCCAATGCATAAGGAGTTTGACCTCTTTCTTTTTGGCTTTAAGATATTCGAAAACAAACCCACTGACAATTAGACTCTTTTATTTCTGTTGCTGTTGAAAGTCTGAAACTTTATATAGAACTGCATTTTACTTGATTGTATTGGTCTTATATCATTATATTATCATTTATATCTTTTAAATTGATGGTAACAGTTTTTTATCTACTATTTTTCGTTTTTTACAAATACTTTTTTATTTTCGATCCAAGCCAATCCCAGCTGATATTTCGAGCGAGAGGTGGGTTACACCCTTGAAACATATATTTTTTTATAAATGTCCTTGTCCGCATCTTATCTTATCTTGGTGATCCTTAGGGGCCTTGCCACAGTTGCTTTGTGGGCCGTCTAACAGATTCATTTTGCCATGATCAGCATGGCTAGAGTTAAGAAATAAAATCATACATAGCATAAATAACCCAAAGCTCTATCCTGCTTTTGATTACACTTCTCTCTCCACCTCCCATGCCCTCTGTCATTTATCTCCTTCAATCCGCGAGCTTCTAATTCATCTCACTTTTTCTCCTCTGTGTACTTAACACCCCCTTTCCCCTACTCCATCTCTCCTACTCCCTCCACTCTTCTCAAGGTTAAATTAGGTCTAAAGAAAGTTTTGCTCTTAAAGACGTTATTCTATCTCCATCGACGGGACCCAGCAAGGGGCCCGTGCTCCATGTGCGTGTGTATGAATAATTGACCGATGTGTGTTCGTGTAACAAGAAGCAAATTCACCTCAACATCTGGCCCCAACCTCTCTCACAGCAGGAGGTCAGTGACTTTCACTTCAACACACGATGATTTTACAGAACTTGTGAGGACCGGTGAAGAACACATTGACTTCCTGTCCCATTAGACCGTTTCTACATGAATGAAGCACTTTGGAGACTTCTACTCTCGCTTTTGGCCTTTTATCCACATTGAAGCGGGCGTTTATATTTCAGAAACACTGAGGTTTAATAATTTCACAAATGTTTGAAATACTCTCTTATTCCTTTTAAAATAACATTTTCTTGTTTATGCTGGGGACATTCCTCAATAAAGTTGCTTAAACTGACATATCTTCTTTTCTGATCAGATGATTTACAGAGCACTTAATTGGGATTTAACAAACTCCCAGGAAAAACATTACATCTTCAGTATATAATACATATTTAATATAATATTTAAAATAATAACATTATATAAAATAATATAAACATATTTAAGCACATACTTAAATAAAGATGGACAACATGACACTAGCTCCTAATTAAAGCAATGTCTTGATTACCTGCCTGGTGCCTGGCTGCAATATTGGTTATAAAATGTCAGTCACACGACTCACGTTCAAACGTTTATTGCAGCATTAGAACAGGTATAGTGTTTGACGTCTAGGCTCCAACTTAATCACTCCCCCGTATGATTACACAGGAATGATGGGAGTGATGAGCAAATACTTGTATCCCCCCTTCGGAGCCTACAGGTGGATGCTGGGGTGGAAGCAACTGGTACCAATACTGCAGAAGCAGTGCGAGCAAAGGGGATGATGGGAAATGTATCTCTGCTTAAATAGACCACCTGATAATATGTCACATGATGTATTCCACATGATTGGAGCAGCGCAGCTCGAGTTGGCTGCCTGAACTAGCTCACAGGCCTCGCTCCATTATAACAGAGTGAAACATCATGATTGACTGCTGGGAGTCACTCGCGATTGGTCGAGCACATGTATGGGCGGGACCTTGATAAAGTGGCCTCATCCTCCGATCACTACTGCAAAGCCTCTGGTTTCAAATTACATATTCGGCGCAAGATGGGGCAGCGTTCATGTCCATCTTGGTGTTATTTCCAGATAGTGGAAGAAGTAGTGACCTGTTTTCCATCTTTACTTACAGTCTGGGAGGAGAGGACATGGTTCTCTTAAACTAAAAGGAAATTAAACTTGGGCTGAATTTTCATATTGTCCGTCTAAACATAATATAACCAAAACTGGAAGTGATGAACAACCAAAAATATTCCCACCTTGCAAATGTCCTTACTTTTAATCTTTAACTCAAGTAGGTTACCATAAATAGAAAATGCAAACACAGACACAGGTGTAGCTGTGGGCACAAAGTGCTGAAGTCTGGTCGAACGCCCTCTGAGCAGGAAAATGTCCTGCATCACACAATGAGCTATAAATGGGACCACGCCAACCAACTTGTCTCTACTGCTCCAGTTAAAGGCAAAACCAACACAGTCAATACAGCAATCGTTCATAGAAATAATTACAATCAATGAAAACATCAAACGGCCTCTAAATCTCCACAGCGATTTAATCATCTAGTTTTAAGGCACTTACATGTTTATTCCATGTGGTATAGTACTTGATATTCTTTGGTTAAGATTAGTGTGTTTATGTGAATTATCTAGATAATACTGTATTTAGTGGTATAAGTAGTCGTTTGGGACATTTGAAATCACATAATCTGAATAAAAAACGATATTTAGTACAGATTATTACTATTTACAATGTAAACCGTAATGGGCCAAGAAAAGAACCCTGCGGAACTCCATTATTATTGCTTCTGCTACTTTTTAAACTGTCTTCTATCTGCTATTACCACTACGACTAGAACTCTTTCACAAGTACTGCTACCACTGTTAGGTTTAACCACGACTACATGATACTGTTTATACTATTTGTTGTGCATTCAAGAAAAAAAACGTATACTCAGTTATGTTTAGTTGATAAATGCTTTGATTATAGACTATACGCATTAATTTAGGCAAAATTTTGATCAATGATTGAGCATCTCCAAAACGTCTGATTGTTTAGAGTACATTGCACAAATTAAATCAGACAGACTCACCCAGGTAAATGCCGTCCAGGTGGGAGCATCTCTTCTTTGTCATGTTCATGTCCAAGTAGAAGAGGACCACAGGATGTCCAAAGTTTTCCCCGGGGCTCGGATCCAGCACCAGGACGGCATCGTGGGCCATGGATCCAGGAAAAGGCTGCTGCTGCCTGTAGGGACCGTCCCCTCCATTCGGCATCTGACTGACCCCGAAACCTCCTCGAGGTTTGGAGCTCACTGTCCCACCCGAGGAGTCCGGCAGGATGGCCACAACTTTGTTTGAGGAACCTGGAAGATTTTGGAACAGCAGACTTCTCATAGTAACAAAAAAATGAAGTGTAATGATCCATTTATTAGAGAAATTATAAAACTTACGACTATTGATATTAAATACTATTAATTGGAATTTGAAGTTTGCCTGAGGTCACGGTGTCTTTAGTGTTTACAGGAATCATAGAGTGATACTTAATTTGAAACAGTGCATATGGGTAAAATTATTATTTTAAACATAATATAGTGGCCATATTCATTTAAAGTTGAATAAATTCTGTAAAGTAAAAAATAATGAAAAATTATCACTTAAGGACATTTTACATTATTTGGTTTTGTATACATTTGTTGATATTATATTTTTATTTATTTAAAATGACTGTATTTCCATTTTCTAATAATTTAACATATGTGCAGATTGTATGTTTTATTTAAATACATCTTGACAGCTTAACCCATTTTGTTGTTTATCACATTAATATTGATTCTAATATTCAGACCAACACACATAAATTGTCTTTTCACATATAAGTGATCTAATTTTGTATTTGAGCAACTTTGTTATTCAAGTTGCAAACAGAAAATGTAAACACTTGTTTCTTTTTCAGTTTGTGCACATAATAAGGACCATTTATCAGTGAACTACTTTTATTCTAAGACAATTAAAACCTTAATCCTAGTCAATAAATTATTCTCTTTATTTGCTTCATAATCAGCGAGATTTTATTGTATTTTCTTTTTTCGAACTGTCTGACTCATACATTTGCTCAGTGGTTTATTCCATATAAAGTGCCACAAACATCATATGATTCTCACACAAAATAAAAAAACAATGTTTAAACACTGTGGTGATAAATGACCTTTGACCTCTGTACCTGCGTTTGTGCGTGGCTCCGACACGTAAACGGCCACGGCAGATGGCGGCAGGTGGGTGAGCTGCCTGCACTCGGCTTCGGAGAGTGAGGACACGCGGAGGCACCGGTCCAGCTGGTCCCACTGCAGAGACTGGAGGCCGGAGCGGACCCAGCGCTCCAGCCGGCCTGGGGACATCACGCTGCCTGGGGAGGCCCTGAAGGAAACATGGAGGCTGAGGATGCTGAGCGGAGCAGCGAGAAGCAGCAGGAGCCTCATTCTCACACCAGGGATCTACTTGTTCTTTTGCGTCTGATATTTTCACTTGTGATTATTCCTCCTCAGTTCCTCTACTTTCAATTCGTCCTTGTTTTGTTCTTCACTCTTGGTTATTCCTTTCTCCCTTTTTCCTGTTCCTTCTTGAGTACTCCTTTTCTTCTCTGTATCTGCTCTGAACCTCCTGGTCCTCTTTTTTCCTCTTATATCCCCAGATGTTCCTCTTTTCCTCTGTATCCTATTAGTTCTTCACTTTTGTCTCTTCAGTTGAGATTTTTGTTCCTTAAGCTTTTCCTGTTTTTGTGTCCAGTTGTTTTCTTCCAGAATAATATATTAAAATATATTTTTTTCCTTTACTTTTCACGCTCTTCCCTCTTTATCTGGACATGAGAGGGTGAAGTTGTCACAAACGTTGGTCTATGACATCAGAAAATGTCTCCTTTTTTCTGACTTTGAAATGAGAAGAAAACCGGTTATTCTGTTTCTATTTTCTTCATTAAATTTACTTTTCTTTGCACCTGAGTGGATGCAACATAACTCAGAATCCTCTTCGGGTTCGATCTGACAATGTAAAACCTGTTTCCCTTTTTTTCTCACTTCACTTGTTTTTCTTTATTCCTCTTTTCTTCTGGACTTCAGATCACGGTAATACATCCAACACTCCCAAAGGCAACACTTTTTTTGTTGATGTTCTTTCCTTCTTCTCTTTCTTCTTTATTCCTCCCTCAGTGGAGAAGGGTTTATTCTGGAGCAGCTTCAGGCTCTGTGTTGGTTTGGGAGGCAATAGATCATCCTGAAGAAAGAAGAAAAAAGTTGGTCCTGGTGATCAGATCCTCTTCTGTCGTTCTTTTCTTCTCTTCCTTTTTGTGGGACTAGTCTTAAAGACTCTTTGCTCTCAGTGACACTTGAGATCAGAGCGTCCACATCCACCAGGACGGAGACCACTCCTGCTGCTCAGCTTCAGTCTGCTTGCCCTGCTCTCTTTATCTGTCTGACTCTCTCTCTCTCTCTCTCTCTCTCTCTCTCTCTCTCTCTCTCTCTCTCTCTCTCTCTCTCTCTCTCTCTCTCTCTCTCTCTCTCTCTCTCTTTCTCTCTCTATCTCTCTCTCTCTCTCTCTCTCTCTCTCTCTCTCTCTCTCTCTCACGAACAGACACTTTCCTCTCTCTCTTCCTCTAGCTCTGACATGCCAGAGGTAAAGGAGAAGGGATGATATGAGGAGAGAAAAGAGTTTTTGCAACAGATGAGAAAAAAATAGGGAATGATGAGGGAAGGAAGGAGGAGAGCAGAGCAGAGGAGAAGAGAAGAGATGAGGGAAGAATAGACAACAGTGATGGAAGAGGAAGGAACATGAGAGAAGGATCAGGATAAAAAGGAGAGAGAGAAAGGATGAAAAAGTGGGAGGAGTGAAAAAAAGGTTGGAAAGGCAGAAAAAAGGAAAGGAAGTGAGGGAAAGTTAGAAGAAACCCTACACAAGATAGGAAAAGCGGTAGGGAAACAAATAGGGAAAGAGAGAGAATGGGAGAATATGAAAGGCAAGGAAGAATATGAGGAAAAGTGGGAAGTAGAGAGGAAAGGAAATAGGGAGGAAGAGGGGAGGGGAGAACAAATGTGGATGACAAAAGTGAGGATGGGGAAAGGAAGTAATAGGAAACAGAAGCAATAAGAAAAAATATGAAAATGAGGGGGGAATGATAGAAGTACAGAGGGAAGGAATCTGGGAAATGGAGGGAAGAAGGGAGAAGAGGAAAGGATAGGATAGGAAAGTGTGCGAATGGACAGGAGAAGGGTAAGAGGGGGGACATAAGGAGGTGAGTGATGAAGGACAGGAGGTAGGGCTTCTCTAGTGTGTCCTCTAGTGATGAAATATGGGATGTACAAGTTTCTCTGGTCCATCAGAATAAACTGCTGCTGACACAGATTTCACTCGCAGAGAAGGTTATTTTTATTTTACAGGTACTTTGGTCCCTGGGAGTTTTATTTGGACTGAATTAGTGAAGACAAATAAAATGACTTAAAAGCACCAAAGTACTGAAATTAAACAATGATTTAATTTGTCTGTTTTCTGGAGAAGCTCTCCTCATATTCTGTGTTACAGTTGTGCTACAATTAGACATGATCATGTCTGATTAAGATAATGAAATATTCATAAAGTTGCCTTTGACTCTTAGCTTTTATATATCTCTGATATAAATCAAGATAGATGATAGAGGATTACTTTCCACCAGAACCTTCTTGATTTGTAAAACATGTCTATTTGTCGTCGTTGGGCTTCAAATAAGTCGTTGAAATTACACCATGTGAAAAGTTTATACATATTTATATGTATATACTTGTGCAGTAGCACTTGTTGACCGGTGGGGGCGCGGTGATGCAGCAGCTCACGGAAACGTGGACTTCAATAGACGATCTTTGGCCGGGACGTGTCACTCTGATATTTCGGTTTCTGTCTGCGATGTAAGAATCTGTCGCTGCTCGATAAACCGAACATGTCAGAGATGAAGAAGAGATGAAGAAGCTGTGAATGATTTGTATTCCACCGGTTTCAACCCGGTGTTTTATCACCGACACCGGGGCCGCGCAGACACCGGGGGAGACACCGGGGGACAGTGTTTGTGTTGTCTGGGTCGCTGTTGCGAAGCTAATGCTAACCGGAGCCTCAGGTAACTGCTAGCTAAACTAACAGTAGCTGTGAGAATGGCACAACTGTGGTCAGAGAATAGACTGCTTTAAAAGTCAAGTCTCCTCTTGGGCTAATGTTTTTGTTTTTAAAGGATTACAACCGAGCTGTTTGCTAAAGTTAGCCGGTTAGCCGGAGCTAAGCTAAGCGGCGTGTCTGACACATGTGAGAGCTCACCTCTGTCTGACAGCAGCGAAAACACATTAAAGTCACTAATATTATAATAATATCAATATATATATTATATTTACTTAAGTGACACAGGTGAACTAACTCATCGTGTGCTCTTAACTGTTCAGTGTGTTTCCTTTTTGTAACTGTGCTAAAATTATGTTTTTAACTATTTTAGTTTGATGTTTTGATTGTTGTCTTCATGTAAAATCCTATAATGATGAATAATGACACCTTTTTATCTAATGATTATTTGAAAATGTTTTTTTTAATATCAGTTGATTGATTGATTGATTGAAAAACAGTTCACTATTTTGTATGGATATATAATGATAATTGTTATACTATTATTTCTTTTAAGTTTAGAGACAGATGTTGTTCAAATCACAACGCATAAGTATTATATAAGTATGTATTGTACTGTTTGTTATGTTACTATTGAGTCTAAAATTCAGTAACCTGAAACCTGTTAATTGAGGTAGAGGTCAGTAACCTGAATTTTAGGTCTGAAAAGGTCTTTGAAAACTACAAACGTGGAACTGATAGGAGATCTTCTTAAACACTCAGTCAGAATTGATCGCAGTTCACTCAGATGTCTTTTATAAAGTTTACATAGTCTTAATTAATCTTGGTGAAAGCTGCAGAACTCCTCACATTGTTCCATGGCCCCAGCACAACGATCCTCTCAAATTCACTGTGATTGTCTTCTTGTTTAGTTTCCACAGAGACAGCTGACAGTTCAAGCAACTGAGGAGGATGACGTGAGCACTCAATAGACTCTGCTCTCTACCCTCAGGCCCGGAACCTTGATGTGAGAGTCACATTTCATCCCTGAGGTAGTTAAGAAGAACCAACTTCTGGCTCATAAATGAATGACACCAAGACTACTTGAAACAGCCTCGGCCTTATGTCAAACTCTGAGTGTGACTGTCAGAGTGGGAACCAATTTTTCCTCAGGATAAAAAATAAAACCTCATGTGCTTGCCTGTCAGAGCTGCACGAGTAGGCTCATACCACTGCTTTGGAGTCCGGCTAAACTGCCGTCACTGCATCTGTGGTGGCAGTTATGTGTGCTGTTGGTCAGGATTTGTCGAGAACTTGTAGTCCATCTACAGCAACCAACAGAAAATGTAAAACTCCATTCAGCTGGAGCTGACATCTGAGAAGTAACTCACTGAAGAACCAGTCACTGAGCGAGGAGCAACCAGGAGGGCTTCTCCACCTCAAACTCATTTAGTATCAACTTGACTGTTATTTCCCACCCAGGACTCTAACCCGAGAACTCAGCCCTTCAGAAATAACCACGTCTTTGTTTTGACGGTGCCATGCCCACCAATCAGTCCTCCCCCTGGGGTGGGGGAAAGCTACGCACTTGCTCTAATGCAGACAGTTCCACCACCACAACAACCCTTGCCAAGACAGTTGTGGCCACTAAGGTGCCTTTTGGTCAGACCTCTCTCGAGCTCTCCAGACGTAAAGACCAAGCCAAACCTTCATCTTCTCATGTTGCCTCCTCTGCATCCCCTCTGAGACAGACAACAGCTGCCCCTTCTGAGAACGGGGACAGATATAAAACCAACACCCAGAGCCAATTCACCGCTGTGCCACCCCGGTCTCCAACCCTGCCACAACTACTTAATGGTATACAGATTCCAAGCCAGGTACTTGCCGCAGGACAAAAGCAGGCTGGCTGTAGCCTCACAGGGACCAATGCTTCCTCCTCCATGTATAAGCACGAATGTCAGGTTGGATTTAACGGTCAGCTGTCGGATGCTATACAGAAATCTACATCGCTCCAAACCTCTCAACATGAAAATGGCATATCGATGAGCCAACATCAGGCTGCATCCAGAGATGCACCGCTGGGATCGGAGCCACTTTTGTCTGCTTGCCATCAAGACCTGTTCATAAGAGGACAGTCCATCCTGCAAACAAACAAGTCCATGGTGAGAATTGATGTTTCATAGCTGCAAGCCTTTAAAAACGATACCTCACTCCACTAAGTCTGATCTTTAATATTCAGGAAATACGGTGCTTGTTGTGATCGTGAGAATTTAAAAAAGGCTTACTTTAGGTTTGAGGTTAATTTGTAGCTCCTGCTGAACGTTAAGAATTATATTGGACACCTGCATCTGGGCAACCCATAGAATGTGATGGAGGCTGTATATGATGTAACAGAAAATGCCAAACTAGATAAGAGGTAAGTAATAATCTGCAGTTCATCATTCAATCACAGGTTTTAATGGAATTAATGAAAATAAACCAAGGCACTTTTTCCATAGCCAAGATTGACAATGAACCTAGTAACGGCACACTGGCCTTCTTCAGTTTATATGGCCTGTATGTTACAGATGTATTTTTCATTAGCCACACGATCAAATTTGTAAAAAAAAAAAAAAAATATCACCCCTGCACCGTAAATCTTATCAAGCGTGTTTATATAATATGTTTACTGTCAGATGATACATCATCATGTCATGGATTTAAAAGTTTTATACAATATTCATTCATTATTTTTTGGCCCGGAGCACTGAACATTGTGAGGCCCTATTGAAACTGTAAGAATTATTATTATTTTTTTTTAAATTATTTTTCAGGCAAATTAATTGGCTTTTTCAGGGCTTTAACATGCTCAAATTGTTACCAAAGTTTGCAGCAAATTAGAAAGTGGTGAAAATGTACGTATTTTGGAGTAATTTCAAATGGGTGTGGCAAAATGGCTCAACATCGCCCCCTGGAACGCGTTCACAGTGACAGATCTTCACTAAATTCTTTCACATTTTTACTTTGATGAACTTGTCTCAGGGGTTTCATCAGATCAACCTCAAATTGAGTTGAGTGTCATCGAAACAAGATGGATATAAAAAATAACTCAAGTATCTCTTTTTCGTCACACGGTTTGACAAAACACGTGGTTCTGTATCTCGGACATAAATGGACCATGAATCCTATGATGACAAACTACTGCATTATCAGCATCAAAGGATTCAACAAGCCCTCAAATTCTCATCAAAGCATGTGCTCGGGACCATTATTATTATTATCATAAAAAGGATAAATATTATTTTGCATGTGTCCCTTTGATTTAAATTTCTGTTTACTATTTATTTATTTTTTCCTATTATCATTTTTATTTATATTCTTTTTCAGGCAAATGAATGGGCTTTGTGATGGCTTTAATCGTCTGGTTTTGTCTCCCCAGCTTGAGGCTGCAGACTGTTCCTCTTCACCCTCAATGCCTCCTCTATGCCTTGCTCTATGTGAACATCAGGGGGCAACATTGGAAAACGATGCCTCCAGCCTTGATAAAACAACATTAGAAATAAGAACCACAACAAGAGAAAAGACGACAGGAAGATGCCATTCTGCAAAACTGCAAACAAAACCCAGTCCGACACAAAACGGTTACACAGTAATTGACTCAAACAATCAATTGCTTGTAAGCGGTGGTCCTCCTGCAGGTTTGTCAGCAACAACAAGCCGTAAGCCTCAATCTTTTGCATCACTAGACGTGAATAAACAGCCCCCAGAAAGCCAATATGCACCAGGAAGCTCCCTGACCTCATGCATAGGACACGGCCCTCCAGAGATCAGAACCTCTCCAAATGACCTCATGCCAAATGTGCTCAGTGCCAATGTCAGTGCCATGCAGGAGAAGCCGCCCACGCTGCCGCACGTCACCCCAGGTAATCAGAATGATTCGGTTATTGAAACTTTTGGATGATAGATCAGTAGATTGTATTGTCATTTGATGTACATCTTGAGAGCCAAGAATGTGGAAAAAATTATGGAACGACATAAATGTCCTAAACAAAATGTTATCTCTGCGATACGTGCACATCTCACTATATTCTTGTAAGAATGGTCCTATGTTCTCTATATATTTTAGTTTTGGCTTCATCATAATGGGGGAAAGGTGTGTGATTGTTAAGGTGCAAATAATGGCACATTTAGGCATATGAAAGATCATCAACTTTCAGTTTTATTTAATTCAAATCATTAAAGCATGACACCAGAAATGGTCAGAAACTGTGAGAATGTGTTGCTGCTCCTCTCGTAGCTGTGGCCTCTCCTGCAGGAACCTTGGTGGGTTCTATGACCACTCAGATCTCAGCAATCCATCTAACGAAGCAGGGACAGCCTGTCTCCATGTCATCTTCCTGTCCATCCCCTTCTTCTTCCTCCTCGCCCTCGCCAATAGAGGAGTGTGAAGTAGAAGAGACTCACCTATCGGGGTGAGAAATGGCTGATTCCTTCTCAATCAAACAGTGTAGTTCACTTATTGACCCTTAACATTCTCAATCTGAAGATTTCACCTTCTGTTAACTGTTTCCAGAGTGGAGTGTGTTATGCAGGTGGATGGAGTTGAGGAGGAGCTGCCTGATGAGCTGGAAAATGCCTGTAGGGACGACGGTAAGAAAACACAGTATAACTCTTCATTGTACTACAGCTTATTCAGGCGGTAATCAATACAGTTTAAAACAATGTTTTTTGTATTTTTTTCTTTCTATCATCAGATGATTCAGACTGTTCGTCCATCAGTGACGCTTCTTCTACGCCATCCAGTGGCCCTTCTTCTGGGTGAGACACACTGTGTAACCACACACACACATACCTGCACAGCTAAATCATTTCTGTTCACATTTAATAAAACTGAGCATATCTGTTCTATTTCTGTTCTAATACAAAACCCCATGACAGAGAATTTTTGGCAGTTTTTTTATTTCGTCTTACAAAGCGTTATTTTTTCTTTCCAAATTCAACCAAATGATAAGATCAAATTCACGACTTTCAAAGTTGTTGATATGATTATTTTATTGTCTTCATGGGGAAATCTGCTTTGGGCACTGTCCCGCCTGCAAATAATCAATGTGCAGTTCACATTACACGACTTGCTGTCTTGTGAGTCTACTGTCATGAGTTTATGCTACATGACTGCCTTGTAATGGGGTCACACACTACATCAGGGGTCACCAACCGGAGGACTCCGGTCAAAATACAGACCGCGAGAGGTTTCCACCAGGTCCCCGACTCTTCTTCACTCAAAACAAAAAAAAAAAGGCGGCCTAGTTTGATATTTAAGAGACTTTTAATCAGGCATTTTTACCCCAGCCCAGGGGGGTTTTCTGGTCCTATGTGTTGCTATCACACACTGTGTAGGTTGCTAGGTTTATGCGGTAGGGATTGTCGAAAATGTACGGTTACTGTTATTTGTCAAGTGTCACAGGCAGGCACATCAGTGCAGTTCTTTGAGAGGTAGGGAGGAAACACTTCTGTGAGGACATCTTAGGTATCACAGCACTTACCATCTACCAGAGGAGGTTACATCTCTATTGATTAAATAAATGTAGGCCTATGTAAATTCCAAATATTGTGCTGTTTGATACTGCTAGAAATCTACTCTGTGTCAGCAAGCCTCTCAAATTAGCAGCTTTGGTAAGTAAATATATGCATAAATACGCATCTTTTCTGCAATGTTTATACTGTGAAATAGAATTTTTCATATTGGAAAAGACAAAAGAGATACAGATGTGTCGGTAAAAGGCTCATATCAGTATTATCAGTCAGCCAATAACCCAAAAAAGTTCTCTGACTAGTAAAACGTTGGGGCTCTACAAATATCCTACTTTCAAAATGAGTTTATGAGGTACTGATGCAAGTTTGGCTCAAGCCTTCCTGTGGTTTCATCATGGCCGTAAAAAACCAAGATACACAGTTCATTTTCTTCCTTCGCTAACTTACACACCTGAAAATGTTCTTTCCTCGCAGCGCCCAACATCGAAGCCTGCTTTCTAATTGATCTCCAAAAATATTCATCGGTCAGAGAATCTTTGTGTGTCTCTGCCTTTATCTCTCAGTGCATTGTTAAAAATGTCCTGAAAGCAGCAGAGCGTGGTGGAAAGGTCCGCAGCATTGTGTGTCACATTGTTCTCCACTGTGATGGCCTCAACAGTAGAACTCCCCACCAAAGTCTCGGAGCCGATTCTCTGCTAAAACAGCCTGGATAGGGAGCGCTATTCACTCTGGTTCTTTTTGTTGTTATTTGTTTTTTAACTCCAACCTGCTGATTTGTTTATGTGTTCATTTACATACACCACCACACCACAACCTTTTCTGTAAGCCACAGCTCCTGCAGAGTTATAGTATAGAGAGAAGTTGGTCTGGTCTGGCTGTAATGCCTTTATGTACCTGTCAGTGGTGGAAGGATTTTACTTACAAGAACTGGAAGAGGAGATTATCATCCCCCATCATCATCTCTTTTTTCCTTCCTTCCTTTCTTTATGACTGTCATGTGAGTGTTTTTATTAACTTGTCTTTTAATTGAGTGTTATTGTCACGTGACTTTAAAAATATTGTGTTAAAAGAATGCAGTATCATTTATTTTGTTATCTAAACAGAATTGTTTTCTTTATGATAATAGTAGATCTTTTTTGAAAAATGTTATTATCATGACCTGATTATTATTGTATGTATTCTCCCTTTTTCTGTCTTTCAGTATTGAGGAGCCAATGTCATCGGCAGCGGAGGATGTTCGAGAAGAGCGACCAGCGCTGGTTCCCAGTCTGTTCCCCCTCATCGCTTCAACACTTTACTTCAGCACTGCCAGTGAGAAAGGTCAGGACACTGTTGTTTTCTGTTGTATAAAACACCGGAGGTTAAGAGGTTAAGTTAAGCTCAAACAGTCATTTAAACACCTGTCAAGGGGACAATAGAAACAATCTAAGCTACGTATTTGATATATATGTCTGTGTAAGTGCTTTTAAGGTGTGATTATGACATGTTATATGCATGTTATATAGAGAATGATGGAATATTTGTTATCAGAGCTGCTTTTTATCAAAAATCGTAAAATATCATCCAACTGATTTGGATTTTGGGAGTCAAAACTGATATTGGGCAGTAAAAGATTTCTGAAATGTATTTATTTATTATGTCAATCATTCCTAAAATGTCATCAAACCCTTATGACAAATAATGATACTTTTTATAATAATTTTACAGTTTATCCATAAACTTTATCATAAATATCTATTGAAAAAAAGGATACGCAAATGAAAAGTCATGTATAGGTAAGTTAAATTAAGAACATCAAATTGTTTTGAATATAAAATGCAAATCTTTCCAGCTTGTTTATTCTGTTTCATTAAAGCCGATACCAATATGTATGTGAAAGTCTCATATAGGACAATTTATCAACGACTGATAAACCGTTCTGCTGTTGTGTGTTGAATGTTTGTGAATTAATTGAAAAGCAGAAACAGAAGTTTATCATATTTTACAGCATTTCTTTTATGTAAATGTTATTGTTTTTTAAATGTACTAAATGATTTTAGTGCTGCATATTTCCAGTACGTGTAAAAATGCATCAAAGTGTGTGAATATGTGTCATATCTTCAGCCTGTGACTTTTATTTGTAGAAAGATATGTCAATAAAATAGTTACAACTTTGTGTTGTGTGCTCTGCAGTGGAACTGCTGCCTGTGGAACAAAGACGACTGTTAAAATGGAAGATGAGCACCGTCACTCCGAATGTGGTCAAACATACCATCGCCAGGTCGCACTTCAAAGTCACAAAGAGTAAGTTGGTGTGTGTGTGTGAGAGTGACAGTTGCTGCACATATTTCAGAATCCATCATACAGAGACAGAGTGACATTATCAAAATATAATCTGGCATCTGCCAGATGCAATCATTAAGATTAGATTGAGAACTTTGGGAGGCAGACAAAAGCAGCAGTTATAAAACTCAAACTTTGCACTGCAGATATAGAGTAAGAGGAAGCTGTGATGTGATGATTGTCTGTTGTTCATGTAGAAAGCCATGACTGGCTGGGCTGCTGGGGACACCACATGAAGTCTCCTGGTTTCAAGGCCCTTGGAGAACACCAAAAGGTGAGAAACTGTGAATCTGATCCAAGCTTGTGTATCTAGAAAGCCACAACTTAAAGAAAGGTGAAATTATCTTTTTGATCTTTGTAACACATGTGTTTTGTTCGTGTCCTAGTTGAACCACTTCCCAGGGACCTTTCAGATTGGCAGGAAGGACCGACTGTGGAGGAACCTCTCCAAGATGAAGGGGCGCTTTGGGAAACAGGAGTTCAGCTTTTTTCCCCGCACCTTCATTCTTCCTCAGGACATCCGACAGCTCCGCAAGGCCTGGGAGGAAGGAGTCTCCCGGCAGAAATGGATCATCAAACCTGTATGTTCTTCCAGTAAATATTCATTTTGTTAGTGTACTCTTTAATGAGCTAGTTTTGACCATGATGCGTACAATATCTTGAATTTTAAGCCAATATATGTAGTTCATCTTTTGATTCTATTTTTTATAATAGCCTGCATCAGCCAGAGGAATAGGTATCCAGGTCATCCACAAATGGAGCCAGATGCCACGTAAGAGACCACTACTAGTTCAGAAGTAAGTAGTCCAGATGTGAGCACCACTGGTTTGGATCAGAGACCCTTTCCCAGGACCTGCTACATTTCTCATCACTCATTTGTGTTGAAACTCCATTAATGTTGCTGTGTTTTTGCAGATACCTTCACAAGCCCTACCTCATCAGTGGCAACAAGTTTGACTTGAGGATCTACGTCTACGTGACATCCTACGACCCGCTCAGGATTTACATCTTCACCGACGGGCTGGTTCGATTCGCCAGCTGCAAGTCAGTTTTCCCCACAGCCTCCACAAAGACAAGTCAATGTACAGGATCTGAGCTGAGGTAACACCTCTGTCCTCTTCCCTCTTGTAGGTATTCGTCTTCCATGAAGACTCTGAGTAACAAGTTCATGCACCTGACCAACTACAGCGTCAACAAGAAAAACTCTGAATACCAGACAAACAGCGATGACAAGGCCTGCCAGGGACACAAATGGTAACAGAGAGGTGTTTAGGTTTGAGGTTACATACACACAACTACATTACAGTTTGAAAACTAACCATTGCTTCTACATTCACGCCTGCTGTCCACACTACCCTGGAGTTTTTGAGCGCTGAAAGTTTTTCTAACACATCCTATTCCACCTCGATGTCGCTCCAAGAAAATAAATCCCTGCTCTTACTTTGAACCATTGTTTATCTTTCGTAGATTTTTGGAACTTGAGTAACCAACTGCAGCCAAGGCACTTCCTGTCTCCCCCACATGACCAGTGAACGAAAATGTTAAAATGTTTTTAGTTGTGTTAGCATGGACATTATTTCTGATGAGCTAAATTGGCTGTGTAGACTAATATCCTTTTTAAATTCACAACGCTGCTTTAAAATGAAGATGTTGAGGTAGCCTGAATGAAAGGGAGCATGGAGCTAGGGAAAGGGTTTATTAGAAGAAGTGAAAGTAGAGAACAAGTGAGGATTTAGGACACAGTCTGACTGAATAAAGCATAAACAACACTTGGTGGTTGAACTGTTTGAAGGGAGGGATTTATTTATTATATTGCATTCTGTTAATTTGGGTCTTTCCAAAGAGTTTAAAAAACCGACAATTATAATTCTACCTGAAAATATCTTTGGTCGGAGAAGCTGTTTTGTAAAAGTGACACTCCAACCTGCTCCACATCTTGGTTACTAACACACTGAAGTGTTTTCTTTCTCGGGTCGTAGATTCACTCTTAACAAACCCTGTTTTGTGTTTTCAGGGCTTTGAAGGCCTTGTGGAAGTTTCTCGGCTCTAAGGGAGTCAACACCACTTTGATTTGGGAGAAGATTAAAGACATCGTGATCAAAACCATCATCGCGTAAGTTTCACTCATTTAGTCATCAGGTGTTGGAGGTTATCGAGTAGATTTAAAATGATTTAAATGTTTTTTAAAAACCTGTAACCAACACCATCATTGAGATCATTTGGATTTAGGGAATCAACAGGTTCTGTATCTTAAATTTTATTATCTTTTTTTTTATTCCTCCTTGCCGGCTACAGCCATTGGCATTATGTATTTGGTGTGTGCGTGTCCATCACCATGTACGTTGTTTTGTTGGCTCAGCTTTAAGACCTAATTCAATTATTGGCAGAGGTATGTGCTCTTCCAAGTGATATTGAAGTGAGCTACAGCTGATCATCCACTCCCTCCTATATGAAACTTTGGGGGAACATGAAATTAGCTCAGTTTTGCATTTTGCATGAAATGAGGTGACGTCTGACTGGAGACGGGCAAATGATGAAATAATAATGATGATGAAATGAGCCCTCCGTCTTCTGTGGGTTGGTTTTTCAGGTCAGAACCGTACGTCAACAGCCTGCTGAAGTTGAACGTTAAAACGTCGTACAGCTGCCACGAGCTGTTTGGCTTCGACATCATGCTGGATGAGAACCTCAAACCCTGGATCCTTGAAGTTAACATATCACCCAGGTAATACGCACGCACACACACAAAATCACATGCAGGTGTTCAAACCACATTTTTTAACTTTCGTCATGTTTCTGGTCCAGCCTCCACTCCAACACAGCACTGGATGTTGCCATCAAAGGTCAGATGATCAGAGATCTCCTGAACCTGGCCGGCTATCATGTTCCACAAAAAGATGTGGTCGCCCCCTGCAGCTCCGCCTCTAGCTCCACCAGCAGGTAGGGAGGAGGTTCTACTTCTCAGAAGTTTAGGTAGGGTTCACACCTACATCGTTCGACTGAATGGAAACTAAGCAGAGATAGTTTAGGAACAACTAGTGAAATTCAATGTACAGCCTCAGAAATTACCTTATTGTTTAACTAACCCTCCTCTGTGTGTGTGTGTGTGTGTGTGTGTGCGTTTGAAGTTTGTGTGAAGGGTTGAGGGAGAGGACCAAACCAGACCTGTTCACCGATGAGAAGGTTAAACGGGCATATTACCTCACAGAGCGCTACGCCGACCAGGTAAGCAAATTGTGAATTTACATTAAGACAATATACGTTGAATCACAGGTACAAAAAAATCATTGCATTCAATTTATTTCACAACTTTGAAAGGTTTATTGAAATTGCAACAATAGAAGCTCTGTGCTCAGGTTTCCTCTCTTCTCTGTCAGGACTTCCTCTCCACAGTGTTGGATGTCTTGACTCCAGACGACATTCGCGTGCTGGCAGAGAGTGAAGACGAGCTGAACCGCCGGGGTGAGTTCGAGCGAGTTTTCCCAAAACCGTCATCGTCCCGCTACCTCCGCTTCTTCGAGAATCCGAGATACCTCAACATCCTGCTGGATCAGTGGGAACGGAAATACTCAAGCAACAGGACAAAAGGTACTTTTGTGTGTGTCTCTCCTCACTTTGCTCTAAAGATGGAATAACACACAGAGGAGGAGGAGAAATGCTAAAACTGTGTCAAGTTTTGAATTCTCTGTTGTGTGTTCAGGGATCAGCCTGCTGCAGACTCTCTGTCAGAAAGGAGTCCATCTGGGAACCACCGACCCTGCGCATATAGTAAGTAACTGTGGGAAGACTGAATTAATATGAATAAATGGTGATATTTTTATAATCGGAAAGTTGTTGGCTTGATTTAAAATGTTTAATACATCTGTTTTTGTAGTGGTCCAAGAGTAGCTACATCTCCAGCATTGAACCTCACAGACAAGACCTCGTCAGCCCATCCAGATCCAGGTACAGTCACACAACAGAACAACAATAGACAACACAGTATAGACCGACTCTCTAAAGGTTCCTTCCTTCCTTTTCTCCAGGGTTGTTGTGAGCCATCATCACCACTTAGATCATGATGACAATGATGACGCTTCGGACAGGGAAGTCACTTGCGTCTCCAGTCTTCCTGTTTCGCCCAGTCCTGGATCCAGTGTCACCAGCAGTGCCTGCACAAGCCCTCAGCCCAGTCCCACCCAGAGCCTGCTGCCACACCAGTTCGCCTCGCTCTGACCATCCAGTTTGCCAACATGACGCTCAGGGTCATATTTAGCCTCATCCCTTTCCTAAGCACCCTTTTAATTCACGTCTAATGGCACTTAAAAACTGTTGCTCTAGATGAGAAATGTACTCAGAAGTTTGATGCCCAGTCTTAACAAACACTAGAAGGGAGTGAATTTTGGTTTTGAACAGAATTGAAGTGAAGCGTTACAGAACAAGATACTAATATGATTTTGGGAAAGATGCAGCTTTTTGAAGTATTTCAGTGCTTAAGTCATGTGTTGCAGCGTATCCATTCTAGTCTTAAAATACTGAAACATCAGTGAAAATAAAACACCTACAGAAATACACCAGTGTTTTTTTTGTTTTTTTAGCCTTATAAGTTTAAATGATGTATGCCCATCAAACTCTAGAGTTCTTCCAAACCTCTGAGCAGCTTCAGTTAATTTCTTTGAGTATAAAATCATCCCGCAGAAACTTGAACCATGCACGTGACACATGATTGTCCGTCATGGTCACATTTACAATAAAACATGACGATTCAGTACAAACTTTCAAAAGGAGTCGGCAGCGTTACCGTTGCAATGAGATCTCTGTTAGAACCTGGCGCAGTCGACACAACACCATTTTGCAAGGCCATTTAAAATCGAGAAGTAAGTTCTGCTGTTGTCTTGTGACAGAGAATGAAAGTGTTTTAATCCATCATGCCATATCTAAGGATAAGTCTTAAATCCCTGTGATGTTTTGCTGAAACCTCACGGAACTTCTCACCTGCAGCAGGAGATTCATGTCCCCCTCAAACCTACAGTCTTGTGCCGTGTTCATGTGCCTGCTCCTGCACACGTTAGTCCTCATTGGCTTTTGGTACGCAACCTAATCTGTGAAATACTCCTGCTAGGCTTCCTTCCAACTTTGCTAGAGCCTGACGGAATACAGGTTTTTCGGGGATGATGTCGATACTGAGGGAGTAAAAAATATTAGATACTGATATATCGACCGATGTGTATTAAAAAAGAATTGGCAATAATTCCTGAAGATGTTACTACCAAACCCTGATGACGCAGTATAAGCTGATCTTCACACATCCATCATTGAAAAGTCAAGGCCACTATGGGTTTATTGGTACATTTGTGCATAATCTTAATACATATATCACTTTATGTCTCATTTGGAAGTTTCTAAAACGAAGGTTAGATAAGGTCAAACATATAAAAACGCCTCAATTTAGTCTTATCTATGACAGAGTATTGGACACCTATTTCAATAGGAGAAAGGTCAAATTTTACGACTTTATTTCATAATACGATTTAATTATTTTTTCCTTCAACATTGCACTAATGCTCCTGTGTACGTATCTTATTCACCTGCTCTGAATGAGGCTCATAGGCTCAACTGAGCTGCTTTCAGATGTGCACTGAACTCCAGACATTTTCCAGAGGGACTGATTGTAAGAAAGCAAACATCCAAGTCAGCTGCTCCAGACCATTTCCAGAACCTTCCGTGCTACCTCAGAAAATGTCGAAGTGAGTCCATGAATACATCAGGAAAATGACCGGACAGGAAGATTACGGCGAGCAAGTTGACGATATTTTCCTATGAACATTTCCGACCCGATTAATTTCCTTCTGTGTTCATCATGTCTGAAAGCCGTTCTATTTATTGAATGAAGAAACATAAACGTTCAGTTCTGTCGGGGAAAACTTCATATTAGTATTAATGTTTGAATCTGCTGCAACACATTTACCAGATTCCACTTGACAGCAGCACCACCATTAGGTTTGTTTGCTGCTTTACTGAATGAGTTTTTATATATATATTTATATATATATATATATATATATGTGCGTGTGTGTGTGTTATACATATACATATATATTACACATCACTGCATTTTAAGGTGTTTTTAATGTAAAAGAAATGCTTCAAATGAAGATGATAATATTTTTACTAACTGGACAATTGTAAAGTTTCTATGTGAAAAGGCTGTATGCGTTGCTCAGGATGACTTTCAAAATAAGTCATTTGAGGTACAAGTAAGAATCTTTATCTTGTTTATTCTTTTCCATAATTTAAAAAAAAGATGAATTTGTTCAACAGTTTTGGATCAATTATGCATTTTCCTCTCTGGATCTGAGAGCATGTCTTAAAAATGGGTGGTGTGAAAAAATAAGTTCACTGGAAAGAAAAGAGGCTTTATTTACATCAGCAGCTCCAGAACCACATTTTTAAAGAGCAACTTTATTTTCAGACTAATGTGTCTAAGCAGTTGCCATCTCATACCTGGAGTCTTGTATTTGTTTTTAATTATTGTCTTCACTGTAATTACACATATTAATTCAACGCTATGTAACTTTTATAGAACAATGGCGCCCTCTGCAGGAACATGTGGGGATTACATCATCGCTCAGACAGCCGAACGGAATTAGTTTTCAAATAGAGAAAAAAACAAAGTCTATCAATCTGTTTATCGAGCTCTGACTGTATCGTCCCACTCACTGACACACAACTGAATGGTGAATATTGCCCATAATACCCGGCTTCCTGGACCAGAAGAGCTGCCGCTGTAACAAATCCACCAAACTCTTTGGAATTCTTAATATTTTAAATGTTTCCTGCTGAATATTGGCGATAAACTCTTTAACTGATCTACAGTTCAGCTCTACTTTTAAACTTGCATTGTGTTGCTTTAAATCTTTTGCTTGTCTGAGATGCTCCGCCCACACCAATACAAATGAAATTTACTATAGTATTTTAGTTTATTTGTATTGTTATATCAAAGCTATATATATGTAAACATGCCTAGACTGCTGTGGAGAGAATTGTTGAGGAGTAAAGACCTTGTTAAACTGAATGTGTGTCAGGACTGTAAATAGTTGTAAACTATTAATATCTGAGCTCTTCTCTGTGACCAGCAGTGACAGGCCCGGTTAAATAACTGTGTTTATTATTAGAAAAGTTCTGTATAGTGGAAGGTCCAAATTATAGTTGTGGACTGGATTCAGGGAACTTCTAATATCTGGTTTGATTTTTATTAAATAAAATCTAGTTTAAAGCAGTAGATCTCTACACCAACAAATTCAAATTAACTGCAGGGATTTTCTCTGCTCAGTTATAATTAAAATCTTTTGGATCGTTGATTTAGATTTCTGCTCCTCTGATGATCTGTTTGGAGTTGTAGGAAATAAAAGCCTATTTGAATTTAAACCCGATTTTCAAAGGTTATTTTTAACACATTTTTTAAATGTGCGTGATCAGTATTTTCCTGACTTTTAAGGCTGCATGTAAACTCAGCTCTGTGAGAAGGAGACGATACTCCTCTGATGCAGTTCAGTGTGTCTATAAATAGTTTGACCCAATGAAACTGGAACGTCTCCCACAGAAGCACTGGCAAACCCTTAAAGCTGCACTTCTCTCATCTTTACAGTGGGTTATCTTCTGCCAGGTTTCCAGAAACAAGAGGAATATTTGTTGAGAGTGAGCAGGAATATTTCTCTGCTCCCGCTGCATGAATTTTGCTGATACATGAAGATATGAAGATCCGTTTCCACTTCCTTCAACCTTCTGAGAATCCAGCCAAAATATCCCCGTATTAACGCTACCATCTTGAACTTAGTATTTGGAGTCTGCACAGGGGGAAGGAACTATTGAGGACTCGCCGATACAACCTCTCAACCAATCAGGAGTCAGTCCCAGCTGTCAAGCATGACATTTCACCCTGTTTTTATAACATCAAATAAATCAAATTTATCAGAAAAATGAACACTTGAAAAAACATCAGTGTTGAAATCTGTTTAACTTGACCAAAGCTATCTTGAGATAATTTTATCTGAGAATTTGAGTTTGGCCCAAGTCCCATTTGCAAAGATGGGGGAGGCGGGGTCTAAAATGTCTACTGCCACGCTCAAGACGCTTTGGCCGCACAGGAGGAGCTGTCATGTCGTAGATCTAGATGTATACATTTATTCATTCACTTACTTCATCCCAATTATTTGCCACAACACCAGTGGATTATTTCTCATTGTTGTTACGGTTTATGTTACAGACAAACAAATTATTGGAAAGTAAAATTTGTTCAATATTACACCTTTGACAGAGCAAGTCACAAAGATTATAAAACAAACACAAAGTATTTTCACACATTAAAAAAAAGACTGGGTATTAAGAGAAAAACTGTTGTGTTTTGTCCTGTTTGTGTCATTGGGATAATATGTCTGTTATGTACAGTATATTTACTAACTAAGTTGTTTACCAGCTGTTATTCAGTGACCTGAGGTGCAAATTATTCTATTTACTTTTCACGATTTCCTACCAAATTCAACTAACCTGATCATTATTGTTTTCAGTTTTACTTATTGGACTAATTTATGATTTTTTGAGTAGTTTCTCACATTCTAGCCCATCATGCACAAATTACATGATTGTACAAACATGACCACTGTGTGCCATTCTTGTAAAAACAATATCTCAAGAAAACCTCAAGGGAATTTTTTTATATTTGGCACGAATGTTTACTTGGACTAAAGAATTAACTGGTAAGAGGAAATTAGTCGTCAAAGGTCATTGTGAGCTCACCGAACATGTCAAGATTTCTTGTACTAACTAGAATATAACTGTAAAGTTCAAACCTCCACCAAGGCCCAACAGTTCCCTCAAAAAACCACATTCAATTTCATTAGAACTGGATTTTTATTTGGATCCACACCAAACATCATAGATACCGGCCCTTTAAATATCAGATTTGTTTTTGAATCTGAGAAATAACGAAACATTGGAAAAGATAAGGAGAGTTATTCCCTGACACGTACGCACCTGTCCAAAGATCAGTCTAAAGACAAACAACTGGAAATTATGAAATAATGACAAATCATCCAAAAGGTCAAAGGTCAACTTTTATGTGACATCATAATTCTCTGCAAAAAAAATCTCTCTGGCCATTATTTGACACAGGTTCTCAGGAAGTGAAGAGGAGACCATGTTTCCTGCAACTTGACTAGTTGGTAAATCCAGTCTTATTTTAATCCTCAGTGTCGTGTCTGGGCTTCTTTCATCTTTCTCAGCCACTTTAATAATGATCCGGTTCTGTTTATTTCACTGTTCTTCATCTTTTTCTGCTTTAACTGCTCTGCTCTGTGTGTTTTCTAAATGATGCTGCGTCCTGATGTTCTCACCCTGGATGATAAAGATTCCTGTCACCACACTAACATTTACATGTAGGGTCTGTGTGTGTTCCTCCTCCCTTCTTGCTCTCTCTCTACATGTTTCCCCTGCCTCTCCCGCTCTCTCCCTCCCCTTCTCTCTCTCTCTCTGTGTGAGTGCCATAGGCCTCTCACCCCTTTGGTCCAGATATAGACGTCAGTCTTTCCCAGACGTCCAGACCCAGCTGTCCAGAGCTGCCTGCTGCTGCTCCCACTCCCTCGTCTCCTTGATTCTCCCTTCTTTCCTTCCTCCCCTCCTCTGACCATGTGTGGACTCTTTCATCACCTCTTTATCTGACATGGTGGCAGATCTCCACAGATGTTTCAGGGCGACCGTGTGTCGGAATCTCGCAGTCTTTTGTTTTCATGCCCTTGTTTTTACCTGCCTGTCTGGATCCGCAGAGGCAGACGGCCTGTTCCTCTTCCCCAGCCATGGAGCCTCTTCCTGAGGTAAAGCTCTCGGCTGACTCCCCCCACTCTTTGTTTGTTCTGTGTGTGTTTGGAAACTGAAGTGTGTGTGTGTGTTTGTGTGTATGTGTGTGTGCTGTTGTGTGTTTGACTTTGTAACTGAGAAGCTGCAAAGAGAAAAACACAAGTCTGTTTTTACATTGCTATTCTTAACATTTGTTTTTACTACCTGAAGCGAACCCTTCTGCGTCATCTGTTATTATTTACCTTTTTTGAAGTGTAGCACATTCACAACCTGGGTTTTTGTTTAACTGGATAAATTCCAGATAAAGTCTGGACTGTGAGAACAACCTAATCCCAACAGCACTTGGCCCAAAATGTTAACTGATTCTGTTAACTGAGATGGTGATGAGGGTGAAAGGTCAGGCTAGAATAATACAAAATAACGCACCCTAAATACTGTACTGTCATTGATTGTAAAATAGGTTTTATCTCTGATAAATATTATCAATATAATGGAATATCATCAAAACATTTCCATGATGCATTCATGAAAATTAGGTTATAAATATAATATCAGATATTTCCTACTTGACTTTATAAGTATTTTACATATATAATCTCAGTGTAAAAGCAATGTGAAGTAAAATTAGGAGTTGTATTTCTTATTATTGGCAGTGTAATTCACCAAATATTGCATAAAAGAAACTGACCAACAATAGAAGCTGCAGCTCCAGATGAAAATAAATGTCAGAGCAGTTCTGCTGTTTCTTCTACTGAAGCTGTTAGAAAACGAAAAGAAAACACTTATTATTATAGCGCATCATGTAGCATAATGAGAATATTGACGCTGAGTGCACACCTTAACTTAACATATGTCTGCTAAAATGCAAACAACTGAACTATCCTTTTTTTATGATATGGCAGAAAGTGACATAAGCTCAAAGCTCATTGAATGACTATGTTTGAAATAAAAACAAATATAAAAATACTGTTGATGATGCCTTTTACTAATCATCACATTAAATCCTGCATCATAAATAATCTCTCATTCCCCGTAAGAATAGGAGATGATCTCTTTTTCAGAGTTTGAACCTGACTGTTTGTCTATTGTCTTTTATCAGCTTTGGGCAAACGTCATGTTTTATATATATAGCTTGCATGACCTCAGCAAGATTTAAATTAACATTGTGATCCCGGGGCTCTGTGCCAGCTGAGGTCAAGTTAACGTTAAGAATGTACAGTGTGAACATCTTTATCACCACTTTAAACCTTCCACCAGCAGGTTCAGACGATGTAAACCAACAGGCACTTGGCACAGTTACTTCTAAAGACTTTTCACTGCAGTCTCTTCCAAAAACATTGGATAAAGCTGTTCCTTCTGCCTGTCCTGCATGATGAAGAAGACCTGAAATGGTCTTGCGATCAAATTCTCAATGAAAAGCATTACAAGAGCCATGGAGGGTTATTCTTGCTGTAAGTTTGTTATATCTTAATATTAAATCAGTAAACTTCTGATTTATTCCCTCATCCAGGTTCCGTTATTTCAGATATTCGAGGATGAGGATGAAGATGTTTCATCACTGAAGAGCAGAGGTAAAGAAGGTCAGTTTGTGTGAATCTAATCTTCTGCGACTGTTTGTCTACAACCTCACATATTCCAAACAAAACGAATCCCAACCTAACTGAGTTAATATGGAAACCATGTGATGCAAATATCAAATACAAACCCCCAAACATTTATCCAGATTGTAAAAAAATATATAATCATATTTTTGTTTTTAACCAGTTCATGTGTGTAATTGTTTATCTATAGGTGGCTGCACGTATACTGGGGAGCCCCCTGCAGACACAGACCCTGACCCATTCATATACATGAACTTCATGAAGAGTCACTGCTGCTACGACGCCATCCCTACCAGCTCCAAACTGGTCATATTTGACACAACGCTACAGGTATAACAATAATTATAACAATAATAACATATAATCTGAAGTACTCCATAATAATAATAACATACTATTATTATTATTATTATTATAATTGTTATTATTATCCCTCCTTTTTGGCAATTTTGCATTGTAAGATTTGAAGAATCTCTTTTTCCTCAGGTGAAGAAGGCTTTCTTTGCTCTGGTGGCTAATGGTGTGAGGGCAGCGCCTCTGTGGGACAACAAGCTTCAGTGTTTTGTGGGTGAGCCCCAATTCATCTGTCCATGTATCTGCCTTTGTTGCATAAACACACATCAGCAGCAGCGTTGCCAGATGGGAAATATTGAAGTTTCGTACCAGACATAGACATCGCCTACAAATCTAGCTACACGTAAAAAACATGCAGCAGTAAATAAGCTGAGTGTACCTCAGTGAGAAAGTTCAAGCTGCACCTTTGATTCAAAGACATGACCTTATTTAAGATGTATTAAAAACAAATGCATGGTCCATATTCAGGTTCATCCTCACACCAAGTGTGTTAACCAACCATTATTTTAGTATCCTGATTATTTTAACTCCTAATATTGTCCATCACGTACAGAAGGACATGTTTCCCTTAATAACGCACATAATTAAAATACAAACAATCATTTCTAATTTTATAATGATCACATACAATCTGAAAAAGTATGAGTTTGAATTGTAAATAGTTGGACACTGACGCTGGGTTCTCTTCTACTGAAGCTCAGGGGTGAAAGGTTCAGGTTTCTTCACTGTAGTTTCATATGATGCCAGTTTGTTTGCTAATACTCTGAGGAAAGCAGGTCAGCGACATAACATATGTGTTGCATTACAAACTCAGTCACCTCGCTCAGCACGCAGAGATGATCATCATGACACCAGGTCTGTGGGTGTCAGTTTTCTGCTCGTATTCAAAACAGCTGCAGCCTTGAACGTGCAAACCAAGTTCATGTTCACGCGTGATTGATTTTCAACCTAAAGGCATATTAATGTTTCAAACCGCTTACTGAGGTAACTCACTGCTGCAGCGTTGCACACAAACTACAAAAAAATACAGTCATGAAACGTTCTCTTATAGTTCGATTTTCCATTGAATATTATAAATGGATTCCCTTTCAACATGGTTTAATTTTTTTTTATTTTTTTTACATTTTTTTAATAAGGCTTGAGCTGCATTTTATGTTTATTTGATTGTTCTTATTACTGAAGTTAAACATCAAAATAGATGGAGAGATGGTGATACAATCAGAAGTGGGCGGCAGGATAAAGTCTGGTGATAAATCCATGTTTGATTTTTGCATCGTGTGTGTGTGTGTGTGTGTGTGTGTGCGTGGGTGCGTGCGTGCGTGCAGGAATGCTGACCATCACCGACTTCATCAACATTCTTCATCGATACTACAAGTCTCCTCTGGTGAGCTGTTGTGTCTGTTGTTTTGTTGACATGACGCACATTAAAGTGAAGTCACATATCAGGATAACCAGTATAATCTTAATAAAAATAGAATAAGATGTACACATCACACCTGAGGACCGTCCCTGTTGGATCTGAGAAGTTTGTTGTGTTTGCAGGTTCAGATCTATGAGCTGGAGGAACACAAGATAGAGACATGGAGAGGTCTGTTAAACAACCACCTCCTCATATAGCACCAAAAGTCTTGCTATAAAATCATCTGTGTTTATTCGAACTTGTGTCTTCTTCTCTTTGCAGAGACCTATCTGAAGTACTCCATTAACAGACTGATCAGCATTACTCCTGAATCAAGGTGAATAGGGCCCCTTTCAATGATGTAGTTTTCTTCCTTTATTATTTTATTCTGTTGTAATATTTCTTCTTATCGTTATTTTATCTAGTTTTGCTACAAATTCTGGGACTAAGATCAGGTTTAACTTATTTATTTATTATTGTGCAATGCTCAATGTCTGTCTGTGCAATTCTGTTGACATTGTATATAGTATTGTTATTCTTTTAATATATATATTTCCTTTTGTTAATATTTACTTATTCCTGTATTCCTTTTTTTATCATGTTTTTATTTTAATTAAATATTTTCTTATTTTACTGGATCATATTGTATCACATCGTATTGTGTCATATTGTATTGTATCATATCGGTTTGTGTATTGTATGCAAGAGGAGCAGTTTTTGATGTTTTGTTTATTAAATCTTTTTTTCTTTTAAAATCCTAATCCCAATTTTTGTCGTCTGCTCAGTCTGTTCGATGCCATCTACTCTTTGTTGAAGAATAGGATCCACCGCCTGCCGGTCATCGACCCGGAATCAGGAAACGTCCTTCACATCCTCACTCACAAACGCATCCTCAAGTTCCTCCACATCTTTGTGAGTTAGGACTTGATTGTGCAACTCAACACTTTGTGAATATTTATTTACTCCAGGCTAGAAAAGGATCTTTTTGATTTAACTCAAACCATCATACATGTTTTCAACCCTTGCGCAGGGATCCATGATTCCCAAACCCAGGTTTCTTCAGAAGCGGATCAGTGAAGTGTCAATTGGAACTTTCAAAGAAATTGCGACGGTGCAGGAATTGGCCTCCGTGTACGATGCCCTGACGATTTTCGTAGAGAGACGAGTGTCGGCTCTGCCTGTTGTCAATGAGCAAGGTAGCCCCAAGCTCACGCTCAAATTTAACAGTTTAATTTACTCTTAACTATTAGAATCACAGTTTAGTGAATTGAGAGTTTCAGTCATTTCTGTACATGAAGATTACAACACAGTGTCTAAAGGTCAAACTAACTTCACTTTCAGGGTGGTGAAATATGTGGCTACCAGAATATCTTCTTTTAAAGGCTGAATATCTTTTATGTTACATGACATAAGTTAACATCTGTCTATGTTTATATTTATTTTGTATCTGTCGTTCCTCTCTAGGTAAAGTGGTGGCGCTGTACTCCAGGTTTGACGTCATTGTAAGTCACAATTATACTATAACAGCGATGAACAAATAAATCCTGTGATTTACATTTTCATTTTCATTCGTTCTAGATGCTGACATAGCTAGCAAGTCATAAGCATCTGTAGACTGGTCGAACTTAGAGAGTAAATAAAGATGGCTGTCAACACTTAATGATGGATGTGGGTTAAATTGAACCTTGTAGGTTAGGTTTTGTGAAACCAACTGCTGCTGGTGAAATAAGTGTAGTTTTCTGTTTATTTCTATCCTTTAGAATCTCGCAGCCCAGAAAAACTACAACAACCTGAACATGACGATGCGGGAGGCTGTGGCCTCCAGAGCCTGCTGCATGGAGGGAGTCCTCAAGTGTTACCCTTATGAAACACTGGAGACCATCATTGACCGCATTGCAAAGGCCGAGGTGATACACACACATACACAACTGCCTTAATTAAATTCAAGCTTGGACACTGTGACTGTCCTAAATGAAATCATCCTGGGCAAACATTTATTTGTGGAATACTTTTTGCTTGGTCCACATCTACTAACTTAGAGGAGGTAGGGTTTATGATTAGACTGCAGCCTATCGTGAATCCTGTTTTTTTGTTTACAGGTGCATCGTTTGGTGTTGGTCGACAGTAATGATGTGGTGAGAGGGATTGTTTCTTTATCGGACCTCCTACAATCTCTGGTCCTCACTCCTGCAGGTATTGATGCTCTGTACTCCTAACTCCAACCCCTCCATCCATCCCTTGCCTGTCTCTAAGTCCCTCTGTTCACCCACCTCTCTGCCCGACCTACGCTCCTGCCTCCTACTGTGACAGCAAATGTCTCCCACCTGCCAAACTCTTCTTCATCCAGTTTTTCATTCTCCTGAAGACTGAGGGTTTTTCTTCTGTGAACGTTACTGGTGTCAAAGCTCCAGCCTCTGCCTGTTTCCTCCTGAAGCTTCGAGCTTTTTAAATTCCTAATCCAAGAAACTGATCCTGCTCATCCAAGATCAACCTCCTTTGACATCTTCAAACCCTCTGAACAACTAGCCATCTCTTCCGAAAGCCTCTACTACGTCATTATCAAACAAAGCACCTCCCCCAAGAAACCATTTGGAATGGTGTACTCTTGCCTATGCCCTTGCTCCTCCTTTAAAGGTCTCTTCTGAAGCATCAAACGGAAAAATTCATGTTCCCCAAGCCTGCTTTGATAAGTTCTTCACAATCAACAAAGACCTTCTCTAAAACCCTTTAGATCTGCATGGTTGCTTAAAATCTTGTGTTGATAGTGCCCCATCTTCCATACAAACTTCAAAAATCGACCAAACCAAAATCCTATCATCCTACCGAACATCCGAACATCATCTGAAGTACCCACCAATCAGCCTTTCACCTTATCCTCTTCGTCCTCGATAGTCTCTGACACTTTCACCGAAACTTCAATCCGTCCGGCAGTATCTTCATACAGCAGCGCCTTTTCTGAAACCAACAAGCCACCAGCACCTTTTATCCAACACAACTCAGGTAGGAAACCCAACAAACTGACGGTTGCCTGTCTGAGTTTGCATCTTCATTTTTCCTCTGAGCCTCAAGGTCTGCTGCTGTGAAGGAGAACTGGTACCTATGCAACTTTTATCAATATGACATGTAATGATATAACCCAAGACCTACAACAGTCTCCACTGACCCCAATAAGGCAACAAATGTCTTATGATACAGTTTCCTGGTTCCATTACATGGTGTGGTTCTCATTCCAGTGGGATACCATTCCCAACCGTCTCTTGTTCAAGAGTGTGTTGATATCTAGGGACAATTCTTCAGTTCCTGAACATCACATTAATGAAATGAGTGGGGACTAAATGTCTTGACTCATCACTAATGTGAGTGTGAAGGAAATATGTTTTGAAAAACATGAAAACCGCTTTATTGCTCAGAGACGGAACAGAATTAATCAGCATGTGTGGCTACAGAGGGCGCTGTTGCTGAGTAAGAATTAAATGGTGTTGCTTTTAATAATGCTAAACCATGCTGTGATAGTTAATTACCTAATTATAAAACTTTGCTGACATTTTGGGCTGAAGACATCACCAACCAATCCTGCATCATCATTGATAACGTCTGTCAGCGTTTCATGACGCTGCATCTACATCATATCAGAAACACTCTAAATACAAGAAGCATTGATCACAGAGCTGATCACAAAGTGTGATTTGCAATTTCAACATTTTCTGCTTGGTTTAATAACTTTCCTAGTTGGTAAAGTAGAAAACCTTATATAAAACAAAGACAAGCTGTCAATAACAGATTTTTTTGTCCAACAGTATTATTGCGTTAATCCACCGAGTGTTTCCTGATATGATGTAAACATGGCTTTGAGTTTCAGCTTTGATATAAGTGTTAGATCGTGCACTTCAATGCTTTTGGGCTATCTAAAAATAAACACTGAACACATTCTAGATGTTTTGTTGTGAATGTGTGTAAAATATAAATCAACGTTAATTTCCTCAATTCATCTTTTACAGATATTTACAGAGTTCGTCCCTTTGACCCTGAAGAAAACCAGGTAGAGACGATTTGTGTAAAACCAGAGAACAAAGGGGCGCAGCAGGATTGTGATAGAGAAGTCACTGGTTTCAGTCCGAGTCTAGAGGAAGAACATTGGAAGGAAAAGTGAAAGCAGAAACACTCTCCTATGAGCTCAGTAATGTGCCCTTTAAGGCAACAGTCTATTCCCTGGTGGAAAAATAAATGGAGCTGGTTTGTCTGCAAAACTAAACAGACTTAGAGACTGAACTGGACTAAAAAGTCTAATTTAAAGTCATAATGGAAGCTGCGTTACTCTGAGATTGATTTGCTGATATTATAAAAAAAAATTGATGATTGTAATGTTTTTTTTCTTAACTTTGTGGTTTTAGAATAGTTGAAACTTCATATATAAAAACTTGAAATCATGTAATTTCCGATGAGATTTTTGTAAATGCACTTATTCTCCCATCACTGTGAAAACAATAAATGTTTTGCTTTGTCTTCAGTCATTTTATGTGTGAACAAAAAGGATGTAACTGCAAAAACACAAAATGTTGTTTTGCTTTAAGGCGATTTAGTTTTAATACGGTAAACACAAACTTTAGAAGTGATGCAGTAATATCAGTCAGATGGAAAAAAAGAGTAGAAATTAACATCTGACACCCAAGAAGATTTTGGAAGATGGCAGCATATATATCAAACAATACTGAGCCCATACATTGATAAATGGCTACTTACATTATACATAAAGTAGGGCAAGAGAGTACAAGGTTAAATACAGTTCAACCTCAGTAGTACAAATGTTTAACTATATGTTCTGACTTTTGAGCTGTAGTCCCTATTATAGGTTTTAAAGATTTTAAATACAATTTGAGTTCATTCACGTAACAGTCTTATTTGTGGGATGATTTCAGGATTGTAGTTTTGAATGTGACAACAGAATTAATGAGTGTAGTTCTAGCAATACAACAAAGGTCAGGGGTCATTGTCTTTTGAAAACACCTTGATGACTGAGGATTTAAATATCATTGTATAGATTGAATTCGCATTTAATTTGGTCAGCGATGACATCATGCATATTGTAATTTGAAACTGCTACATGAAGTCCTCTTTGTTGGCTGATTGGACGGTTGATTCTGTCCGACATGAGCTGCTGCTGCTCTGTTTACCAGGGGAGGGTTTGTTAACTCTGCCAGTTTCATACATCCTGGTCTAGTCTACGAACACACATACAGTTATACATATACACATACAGTAAACAACTCTGTCTATGCTTGTATCTTAACACTCCTCATTAGAGATATATGTCAAACAGACAGATGTTAGGTCAAATCAAATTTAATTAGGTATCATTAAATCATAACAGAAATTATCTCTGGGTTATTTTCATGTAGAACAGATCTGAGCTGTAGTTTATTCTAAACTATCAGAGACTGTTATGATCTTTACATAAAATATAAATGTAACTTATTGACAGAATTAGTTTCAGGAGTTGGTAGCATGTTATCAAAGCTAATTTAGCCTAAGCTTCAGACTTTACAGGGTTGCTACTAAAATCACTATGGGCTGTGGGCCATGATAAAGAGAATGAATGAACTGATTCAAGCGGTGACTATCTACATTATTTCACAAGAGCAAGTAATAAGAAATATAACAAATCTACCACTAATATTATAATCTCTACTTTGTTTAGATTATTACTACTGATTCTACTGTTACTGCAAAATCTTTTTGTCTTGCTCCACCTGATGCTGGCTTTCAATTTGATGACCTCGATTGAATTTACTATAATGATCCTTATTTTCGATTTCAAATATTTATTCTGTCAAATGTTTTATCGTTTTTTTGTGTTTTTTAAATATTCTTAGTTTTTTACCCAGTAAATATATGTTAATATTCTTTTATTTTCAGAATGTTCTGTTTTGGTTGTTTTTTAACAAAAACAATAAAGCAGTAAAAGAGGATAAATGGAATAAAGTTAAACTGTTGAACTCATCAGCAGGTAATGAAGTAAAAGTCAGTGACGACCTGATTGTCCATCAGCCACATGTTTCCATCCCCTGAACAAACAGTTGAGCTGCAGGTTTGGTTGTTTAACTTTGAACGTCTGACTCAGCCAACACATGCAGACACACAGCGTGACTCTGACTTCTGACAGCAGCCATGGATCCTAAACCCAGGTAAGAGACCTGCTTTTGAAGAGGGTCATTCTTTTTTTACTTCCGTTGCATTATTTTATCTTCAACCGCACGAAGTGCAGGGTATGTGGTACTTTTACTCAAGTAAAAGTACCACATAAAGTTTTCTACTCAAGTAAAAGTAGGTATTTTCTTTTAAATATATTTTAAAAAGGTAAAATGACTTGCAGAGTGTGTCCTATATTCCCTTATGTAAGAGTTTACAACTGTGATACTGTATATTCTGTTTAAAGCAACACTAATTAAAGCTGACTGAGCAACAGCAACCTCAGCCACATGTAGGGACTCATTCTATTGGGCTCCATCTCTAAGCGATAACATGGTTTTAATTCTAAATTTATATTTTTATATTTTATTCAATTATTTGCTTTGTTAGTTTATGTCTTGTGAAAGAAGGGCAGATTATATCGGAATATTTTTCTTTCTGCCCCTTTTATTCAAGATTTAAAATTTTGTGTTTTGGTTTTGTTTGGTGGATGAATTAAATAAAAAAACAGAGTCTATCAATGTGTTGAGTGGAGCTCTGACTGCATCGTCCCACTCACTGAACTCAAACACAAACAGAAGGGTGGATATTACCCATGATCCCCTGCTTCCTGAACCTGTAACAAATCCACACAGCTCTGTTCAGAATTCTTCATATTTTAAATGTTCCCGCTGAATATTGGAGATATACTCTGGTTTTTGTATTTTTTTCCTCTCTATTTACAATCTATGACTTTAATTTGGAGAACATGATAAAACATTGACTATTAATTAGTTCTGCCTTCCGTGTATCACCAATGATCCTTCAGTTTGTTCTGTTTTAATCTACCACACATAACAAACATCAATCATATCTTCCTTCACTAAAGCTTTGTGTACTTTGTTTTTCATTACTCAGACGTTACCAATGGTGGGAATAACTCTTTGAGACATGTGACTTAATCTTTTGAAGTGGAGCGCTGAGGGCAGCTCCCTTCACCTAAACCACAAACTAAACACTAAACACTAAGAAACTCAGCCACAGAAAGTTAAACATGGACACAGATAAGATAAACAATATTTTCCTTAGATCCAGGAGGAAGGAGCTGAGCAAGCTTGTCAGGTTTAATCCGATACGGATTTGGTTGAGTTCATTTATTGGGGCGTGAGTAGGCAGGTGAGGATGAGCTGGTTAAAATTGTGTTTACTGAATAGTCTAAGTAAATTCTAGTGAAGAAAAAGCTGTAATGAGAATGAAAACAGATTATTTGGACACAGGGACAAGAAGCTGTCCAGATAACAGTCGGCGATAGCATGATGTATTTTTATTCAGGTATGGTCTGGATATGAAATGGTAAATCATTCTCTGTAACCAGACGTGATTCATTAAGGTTGAAAGTTAGATTTAGACAAACTTCCTGGAGGCCTTTTAGAAGAGAAAGAAAACTTCTCTGGACTTCAGCAGAATGGATCCTTTTGAGAGTCCTGATACCCCGCAGCGGTGAGCAGCCTCATTTTAAATCGTCTCTTTCAATATTCACATCCACCCTACTGTTGAATCAGAAGGAGCTTGATTAATACCACTCTCAGAAAATATTAATAATGAATATATATATTTTTTAAATTGTGTCTTAGCTGAAAATTTGGAAAACAATCTTCATTTCCACATCTTATAGATACAGAAAGGTCATATTCTCGATTGATGACCCTTCTTACATTCAAATAATTGAGAAAAAAATATGGTTTATTCAAAGTTTTTCGAATAATACATTTAAAAATTTAAGACTTTGTTTATGACCCTGAGTTTTTCTTTGGAGGGGAAGCATCAAGTGATTTTTTATCCATTGGATTTTCTTCTATAAAATGCTGAATGCACTTTTGAGGAAACTAAACTCTGTACTAAACTCTGCAGCTGAAAATTAGTCAGCTACAAGAATGTTGAGTTCATAAATAAATAAAAAAGAAAAACTACAAAATCAGTTTTACTGGAGAAACAAGTGTTATATATAAAAGAAACTCAAGAACTGAATCAGCTAAAAAACAAAAGAGACTAAGTCAACATACCGTAAGTCAGTGACTAATCTGAAAACTGTGAGTTTCCACAGATTCACAAAAGAACATTAATGCTGCCGTATTGTTCAAAAATAATCATACTGATTTAAAAAAAACATAGTTACTCTATGAATCCAATACAATTGTTGAATATTTGATGTATAATGAAGATAAAAAACAATATATAAACTATAAGAAAATATACAACTACAAATCATATACTACCCTATAAATTGAAGGGGGTCAGGGCTTTTTTGTGATTGCAAAATGCTGATGCTATATACACAAATATATATGATACAATATATATGATACAATTATATACATATATAAGCCTACATATACAGTATGTAGAAATACATCGGAGACCACTTTCCTTTTCACCTCATGATGTAATGTGTTCAGTCTGATCCTCAGTTACTAATCACATTTGGTTGAGTTCATGTGAAGTCAGATTATGAGCAGCTGCGTTTATATGTTTTTGTATGTCATAAATACTTTTTTGTCCCTTCTAGTGGAGAAGGTGGAAAAGTTTTTTCTCCTTCTAATTGAAAGTCTTTTTCCTTCAGAAAAGCCAAGACCATGTTCGGCCTGAAAGTGAAGAAGAAGAAAGTCAACAAAGACCTGGTCCTGGCAAACAAGGGAGCTGTGGGTAAGGCCTGGAAAACAAACATACACATACACACACACGCACAGACACACACACACTCACACGAATTGTGGCTGTATTCACAGTGTGCAGTAATCATCTGTGTCCTCTCACTGTGGCTCAGACAAACCCTTGTCAAACAGTCACATGTTAAATAAAGGACTGAGAGTTTATACAGCCACAGTCATTATGGGTCATTTAGGTTTTCAGAGGTGTAATCACGTGTTTAACCAGTGAGCTGATAAAGGCGCTGTATGAAGTGGGAGCAGGATTTGTGTGTAGTTCAAGTATTTTTTAGAAACACTCACAACACAACCACAGAACTTTTTAAAATAGAACTTCCCTTTAAGACACGAATGTGTCTGTTGCAAGTGCTTATTAGTGTCAAAACTCTGATTCCACAGAACGCAACTTCAGAAAGTTTAGTCAAATAAGTCTTTCAGATAATGTCTATTGCGTTATCATTATTATTATTAATATCATTATTTTTGTTGTTGTTGTTTTTGTTATACCAATCTATTTTACTGAGCTGAGTGTAGTAGTATTGCATGAATGTATGTGAATGGGTGAAGTACTTTGAGTGGTTGATAAAACAAAAAAAACCTGTGTGTGTTTGTGTGCAGACAGCGAGGTAAAGTTGCAGTTTGAAGGGACTCCTCTGCTGGAAGAAGAAAACACTGACGACCAACCAGGAAGGTCTGAAGTCAGATCCAGAATCATACCGAACAAGAAGAGGTGTGAAATACGTTTCTACATAACATTTAAACACATTTACATATATTACAAAAATATATCATTTGAACCCCTACGTGTTTATGACAACAAATACACAGTTTGATATCACCACACTAACAATAAACAGTTAAGTAAAGCATCACTATACTTTAATCAAGCATCGACAAATCAAAATGAAAATAGAATAAACCTGTTATCTGGAACTGCAAATAACTAATAACTGTTTTATATATATCATAACCTTAATATGCATATATCTCTCTATTACCTCTATTATTTTGACCCTGACCTGTCCAGTGAAACTCCCACAGGTCCAAACTGAGAACGAACATCCAGGACAGTGAAAGGAAACCACAGAGCTTCCAGGTAAATATCGCTATGTAGAGCGCATACCTCCACAAAGGGTCAACAGCTTCCTTAAATACCATCAAGCTGCCCCAAATTGAACAGGCTTGTATAAATCAGTCTCTTAAATATGTCTTTCATCAATACCCATGAATTATTACCTGGGAAATCAATGAAAATGTCAATAAACAAACAAGCTTACAATATTTATAGAAAGTGAAAGAAACATCTTGGATCCACAAAAAAATTGATCTGCTTCTTCCCTCACCCATATCACATCCTTCCTCCAGGTTTATTGGTTATCCCTTCAGTAGGTTTTGCAGAATCTATGAAACAAAATGTATTTCAGTAAAGTTTGATATTTTTAAAGCTAATTGGAACTAAATCTTGGCAAAACTTTTAAAAAATATATTAGGTTATATTTATTTTCTATCTTAGATAGCCATCAACATCACAGAGGCCAGACAGCTAGTGGGGGAGAACATCGACCCCAGTGTGGTGATTGAGATTGGTGATGAGAAGAAACAGACGTCTGTCAAAGAAGGAACCAACGCTCCCTTTTACAATGAGGTTTGAATAGATTAACTAAAATTGAAAATACTTACGATGACCTGTGCATGTGTTTGTAAGTTTTTCTAACTTTCCTTTCCTTCTCGTCTTTCCATAAGTATTTCGTGTTTGACTTCTTTGCCCACAAAGACGTCCTCTTCGACAAAGTGATCAAGCTAACGGTGAGCAAGAAGAGGTGGTTGTTCAAAGAATGGCTGCCCTCCAAAAACTTTGAATAAAATGTTTTATCTTTGACTTCAGACATAGTGTGTGTTGCTTCCCTGGTCAATTGTGCGTTTGCGAGAACATTTGTTATCATTAGGTTTTTAAGAGCCCTGTTTGTTTCTTGGCTTGGATCTGTCTCTTTTTCTCCTCCAGGTGATGCACTCTAAGATGCTGAGGAGTTTCTGTGTCGGCTCCTTCAAGCTGGATTTGTGGACAGTCTACAGACAGCCAGGTAACAACACAAGGTCGACCATGTTGTGATTCATTCAGGCTGATGCAATGATTTGCTTACAGGCCTTTGTCTGTCTCACTCCCTCAGGTCACCAGTTTGTTAATAAGTGGGCCATGTTGACCAATGCTGGTGACATCAGCACTGGGGTCAAAGGTTATGTCAAGTGTGACATCAGCGTCTCAGCAAAGGGAGACGCCATGCAACCCGGTCCCAAAGCAAGTGATGCTGACGAGCAGATAGACAAGTATGATACACAGCTTTTCAGAGTATCCTTTCTTTACTTGAAAATATGGTGAAATATATAATATATAAATTATCTCAAAAATCCCAAACCCTGGTTATGAAAAAGTTAATTGATTAGTTTCTGTCTTGGTTCTAAATAATTTTGTGTTGCTGCGATGTTCCTCCTCCACAGGAACCTGCTGATACCAGAGGGTTGTCCTTCTGAACGGCCGTGGGCGCGATTCTGCATGAAGGTGTATCGAGCTGAAGGTCTTCCCCGGAACAACTCCAGCATCATGGCCAATGTCACCAAGGCCTTCATCGGAGACAACACAGCACTCGTAGACCCATATGTAGTAGTTAGCTTCTACAAACAAGTGGTGGGTGGAATATCAATCAATGATTTTTGTGTACTTTCATTTGAATTCTATGTGTAAATGGTTTTTGTAGCAGAAAGGGGTTCAGAGATGTACATGATTTTAAAAACAAGTGTGTAATTACTGACTCAAGGAACAGGTACAAAAGAGGGCAATCATTAGAAAGCTCAAAATCAAAGAACCAAAGAGTTATTAGATTAATTCCAGACAGAAATCTCAATTACATATGGTTTATGCTTTAATCATTGAAATTAGAGGAAAGTACATAAACTTGTCCTTAAACTTCTAGAACAACACCTATTACGATGGCATCAAACAAATCCACTCACCTTCATTTCTCCTTCCCTCACCTCTCAGGGTCGCACATCCACTCAGAAGTCCACGGCCGACCCGGTGTGGAACGAACAGATCGTCTTTATAGAGATGTTTCCTCCTCTGTGTCAGAGAATGAAGATCCAGGTAGGAACGTTATGTGCTTCTGCAAAATTTACTTTTGTTTTACACTAAAAACACATTAGATTTAAATATCTAACAGCGTTATACACAGTATAAATGTCATAAAGTTCTGGCTCCTCTTGCCTCTTAGGTCTGGGATGCGGGAAGCATGAGTGACGTTGCCATAGGAACCCATTACTTTGACCTGAGACGCATCTCCAATGAACAGGATGGTGACAGAGGTAAGGAGAGATGAAAGGGATGAAGGAAATTGAGAAGAGAATTACATGACGAGGTAACACAGGAAATGATTGTTGTTTGTTCTCTATATTTTCTCTCCATCTTATTCCGTCCTCCTCTCTTTCTCCAGGGTTTTTACCCACTTTTGGTCCTGCTTGGATCAACCTGTACGGATCTGCCCGAAACTTTTCCCTGGGCGACGACACAGCGGAGCTGAACGAGGGCATCGGACAGGGCGTGTCATACAGGTTAACTTTAAAAGATGCTGATTATTCAAAAGATATTATAATGAAAAAACATCCTCAAAAATATCTGTCCATGTCTCTGGCTGCAGGGGGCGGGTCTTCGTGGAGCTGGCAGTGGAGATCATGTCAGGAGGGACAGGTTCGGACTTAGGACGAATGAGCAAACCTGTGAAGGACACGAAAGCGGGAAAGGCCGGAGGGAAGGACGGTAAGACTGGTGCAGGAGGAGCAGCAAGCGGAGCAGCAGGAGGATCTGCTGATGACGACAAAGGAAAAGCTTTGGCCGCAGAGGTCCTGCCGGTGGAATCACCTCCTGCAGTGAGAAAGAAATATGTTTCTTTAGTCAGTGGCAAACAGCTTCACCCATGAGTCCTATCTACAAGACTGTAGCTTCATAAATAAATTGTTTTTCTCTCTCCAGCTGAGTGCCAACGACACCAGCTTCCTGCTGTTTGGTACCCTGTTTGAAGCCACCATGATCGACAGAAAGATTGGAGACAAACCAATCAGCTTTGAGTTCTCCGTAGGTGAGTCGTCAAAAACCCACTGTCACTTTTTGGTCCTCTTATTCAGTGAAATGTCAAAGTACACGTTAAACAACCTTTAGTTTCTGTCATGTTAGGTAGTTCTTATAACACTGATATAGGGTTGATTGTTTATGATTCTGTTCAGTTTGAATAAATTATTAGATGTTATTAGATGGTGCTCTAAATGATGCTACGAGCACATGATGATGCGCAAGTATCCATGATGTTTTGGCTTAATTTTCGTACAGTGGGGGAAGTGGAGATGCACCGTCCATCTTTATTTAGTTATTACTTTTAGTAGAAACTCCTAAAATCTATCAATAAAGAGCTAATAATGTTTTCCTTAATGCAAATACTTCCTCCCTCAGGTAACTATGGTAATACCTTGGAGTCTCCGGGCCAGCCCATCCCAAGTCCTTCTGTTCCTCGGAGGAGAAGAGTGCTGGACGTCTCCGACACCGGCGACCTCTCAGGCTCACCCCGTCTCGGCCTCTTGCCCACCTCTCCACGTTCCCCCCTCCTGCCCAGAGAAGCTCAGGAGACCGCCCTGACCTCCAAGTCCACCACACCTCCTGAAAGACCGGTCATCATCGAAGGAAACAGGTCAGTCACCTCTGCATTTGATAGGAGGGATAGTAGATGACTGCTGCCAAGGATGTAAATTATTAAATTAAATTCGTAGCTACGCTTTAATATTTACTTATTGTCAGTAGGAGAAGGAAACAGAGAGTTTGCACCTTTTTCTAAGCTTGTAGCTGGATGATCAGTGACTTCCCGTAAAGAGAAGTGTTTTCAAGGAGACAGTATCATACAGTATTTCTATACAGTGCTTGTATAAGTGTCTCTGTGCATTGTATGTATAACTGTATGTTATGTTTCTTTATATTGTACACATATTTACATTTAGGTACTTTATGTATCTGCCCCTGGAGAAGCAGAAGCCTTGTGTTAATGTGCTGAGTCACTGGGAGAACAGACCCTACCGACTCTACAACTCCAACATGCTGGAGAACATAGCTGTTCTGTTTGTATGTACACTCACACTCACACACACACACACACACACACACACTTTTTTTTCACTATTTCAGATTTGTCAGAATGTAAAGTACTGTCAAAAATATTTTATTATTCATAATTATTGATTTTAGGAGGAGGGTGTGTCCGGTGTTGAGGACCTAAACAAAAAGTCGGATCCTGGAGCAAAGGAGGAGCTGATAAATGTTCTCAAAGAATTCTGCATGGACGCCAGGTACATGTCAGACCACATGATGATATAGTTTCTTTAAGTCAGAAAAGCCTGTCATTGCTGTGTGCATGTCACATTTCTTTATTGTAAGAAAGCTCTGTTAATTTTATATAAGAATCCAAACTTGGCAACATAATCGTCTCATCAAGCAACTAAATAAAAGCTGGTCCACGGCCTATATGTTTAATATCAGACATTTGCTGTCTTTTTTCCTGCAGGAGTTTCATATCGGCAGCGGAGGCCAAACTGAAGACAGAAGTAAAATCCACTTACCTGACACAGCTGGACAAGAAGCGTCTCACCATGTGTAAAGAAGAGTTGGTGGGAAATAACACACACACACACACACACACACACACACACACACACACACACACACACACACTGAAGACTTTTTATATAAACCATTGAATCAATTCTGCTCAGTCTCCACAAACAGACACAAGATCATTAGGTCATTAAAGGAGTTCTTTGAGCGGGTTTAATGTTTACAAAAACTTTGATGACCACTATACCATTGTGTGTGTTGCAGGAGATTATAATAGGAGAGGCTCAGTCCTTAGGAGGGAGGAAGAGAAAAGCTGGTGGAATGAAAGAGATGCTGCAAGATGTAACAAAACTTACAGTCAGACTTCGCTTTCTTGTGGAAGAGGTAACGACTCAGCCTAAGTGTGTGTGTGTGCGGGGTTTTTTTTTTTCTTTATCTAACTTTTATCAATCACTCACGTATGCCCTCACACACTGCAGCCCCAGCACACTGTGCCAGATGTGTTTGTGTGGCTGCTAAGCAACAACAAGCGTGTTGCACATGCTCGGGTCCAAGCAAGAGATCTGCTGTTCTCCAGCAGCCAGGAGGCCCGAGGAAAACACTGTGGCAAGATCATTACACTGTTTCTGAAGGTAAACAAACACACACACACACACACAAACATGACATAACACTAAAGTAATGTTTAACACAGGACAGCAGAAAGAAAAAGATACGTGAGTGTGTCGGGGTGTGTTTTGCAGCCTCCAGGGAAGCGTGTAGCAGGTTTATCAGTCCAAGCGAAGCTGGATGTGTATCTGTGGTTGGGAACCTGTTCAGACTCCACTCACATGCTGGACGACCTGCCTGCAGGATTCAGTCCGGCCACAGGGGGCACTGACGCCAGCAGCCCCCCATCACACCTGCTCTGCACAGGTGAGAAACTGACTGTTCAAATCTCTGTGGTTCCTTTTGACATTTTGTCCTCGGAAATCAGTCCAACACTAACGTAAAAACAACAAAATGATACAAAATAAATCTTTGTTTTTATGCTGTGTTTCTTGTTTGTGTCTCCAGAGCAGCATGAGTTCCAGCTGAGGTGTCACATGTATCAGGCTCGTGGTCTGATCGCCGCCGACACCTCTGGCCTGTCTGATCCTTTCGCTCGCGTCACCTACCTGTCGCACAGCCAAACCACCGAGGTAAGTGTGGGATAGTTACTCAGTACATCTATGAATTTGAGAAATTTTCCTTGACTTATTTATGCACAAGCTAAAGTATATTTGGATAATGTTGTGGCAAGAGAAAATGGTAATTGTAAATTGTTTTGTATTTATGAAGCGCTTTTCTAGACTTGTTGACCACTCAAAGCACTTAAAAGAACAGTTTTCCATTCACCCATTCACACACACATTCATACAGTGCACCTATTAGCAGCATTTTGTTGTTCTATGAGGGGCAATTTTGGGTTCACCGTCTTGCCCAAGGACACTTCGGCATGCAGATGGGGAAGACTGGGAATTGAATTGCCGACCTTCTGGTTGGAGGACGACCACTCTACCTCTCAGCCACAGACTCCCAAGTGCTGTGTTTTTTTGTCTCTCTCCTCACGAGTGAGGTCTTTCAGTTTGATAGCAGCTAGTATTGGTTTCATTTTCAGATATAGTTATGCTCTCACTCAAAACCCTGCGAATGCACCCGCTTGTGCTTACATTTGCTGTGCTTGTTCTCAATCGGTGTGCTTGTATCAGCTGCTTCTGTGCATTTGAAACTCTCAGATTCTCAGATTTTGGATTTATTTGTGCAAAAAATCTTTCAAATCTATCAAACCAATAGAATACCAGGTGTAGTGATGACATATAAAATTGTCCTTCCCTCGAACTGAAAAATCTGCCTCTTGAATTCAGAAAACATACAGTGCAAAAAAGTGTGAGTGTGATATTTAAGCTGAATTATTTGAATCAGCAAGGGGATTTATGATTTCCACCTGGTGTGTGTGTCTCTACAGATAAATAAATAAACTACACATGGAGTCAAACCTATATTAAAAGAAAAAATGCAACCAACTCGTGACTCAATAAATCTAAATTCCTCTGTCAATAGAGAAACCGCTGCGTTCGTGTTTGCTTGTGTTATGAGCTGCACCTCCATTTGTCAATTGACCTGAATTGGTGCTGTTGGGGTGTGTGTGTGTGTGTGTGTGTGTGTGTGTGTGTGTGTGTGTGTGTGTGTGTGTGTGTGTGTGTGTGTGTGTGTGTGTGTGTGTGTGTGTGTGTGTGTGTGTGTGTGTGTGTACTTGTTATCAGATCATCAGTCAGACTCTCAGTCCGACCTGGAACCAGTGTTTGCCGATGAGCCGCCTGCTGCTGAGTGGAGACCTGCAGCACATCCAGGAGGAGCCGCCACGCATCATCATCGAGGTTTATGACGACGATGCACTGGTACTGCAGAGCCGATAGACACATTGAACGGTATATTATTCAAATAAGGGTTAAAACGAATGTTTCAAACACATGACCTCCTCTCTATGATCTTACCCGGCTATGTGCAGGGCAAAGCTGAGTATCTGGGAGCCACAGTGGCTGTGCCCGAGGTTCAGTTGACCTCTAACCCCTACACACCTCCGACCCTAAAGTATAGCCCGCTGCACTGCGGCAGCCAATCGGGAGGAGACCTGCTTGCTGCATTTGAACTCCTGCAGGTGGGTTACTGCATCCTCATTCTGTTTCCATCATGAACACGCAGGATGACGAACTGATTATAACGAGGCTTCGCTATTTTTAACTGTGTAGATCCCAGAGTCTGGACAAGAGAGTCTGACGGCGTTAGAGGAAGAGGAAGGAGGGATCTACCGGGTTCCAGCCAACATCAGACCTGTTCTCAGCACCTACAGGCTGGAGGTTTGGCTCTCTGCACATGTGGTCTGAAAAGGGTTTCTCAAATAGCTGAGACAGACATGAGTTTATATTTCCATTTTTCTCTCCACTAGGTGCTGTTCTGGGGTCTGAGGGAGCTAAAGAAAGTTCAGCTGCTGTCTGTCGATCGGCCACAGGTACACACACAAAAAACTAACAAGGCTTCTGCTTCCTCACAGGTGGAGGTGCACATTGAGGTGCAATCAGCTGGTTTGACCCTGATTTGGTTTGTTTTTTAAAACACAGCTGTTGATGTGATAGAAGCAGATTCCATGGATGTTCCTGGCTCAAGCTTTAATATCCATCTTATGTCAATATACCTGTAAAATGAGTTATTTTGGCTGTTTTGGTGAAAGATTTCATGCCTCCGGAAAATTTGAGTTTCCAAGCATCACAACTTCTCTGTATGTTTATTATATCTCCTTATTTTGTGTCTTAGTATTTGCTTCTTTTTGAAAAAACTAAAACAAGTTGAGTTCATTTTATTCATTATACATTCCTTATGCATTTTTTTGTCATATTTTCTCGTCAATCATATTTTTGGATAATGAAAACAGCTTGTCATTTCAGATGAAGAAAAACAGGTGAAAAAGTTAAATAAGTCTCTCTCTCTCTCTCTCTCTCTCTCTCTCTCTCTCTCTCTCGCGCGCTCTCTAGGTCTTTATAGAGTGTGCAGGTAAAACATTGCGATCCTCCGTCATTCAGAAGTACAAGTCCAACCCAAACTTCACCACGCTATTTGATGCCATAGAGCTGGTAAGAACAGTACGACCTTCACAACATAACATTATAATAAACATTTTGCACACAGTGCATATAGTGGGAATACTATTGGAGCATCCTCACACCACCTGCCCACACATGATGACATTTCAGATAAAAGTGAATTTGTGGCAACAGCAGAGAGTTGATGGTTTGGAATGAGATGATTAATAATTGTATTAAGGTGAAATGTTCAAGTGACCATATGCTTTTGACCATGTAGTGTACTCTGCAACAATGGAGTTTGACCAGGGGGATTCAAAATCTTTGACATAGATCTTCCACTTTCTTGTCCTATAGCAGTTGCCAGAGAACGAGCTCCTCCTCCCTCCTCTGAGTATCACTGTCGTTGATTGGCGGGCCTTCGGTCGAAGCACGCTGGTTGGGAACCACATCATCAACAACCTCAAAGCCTTTAAATGCACCCCACTGCCGGCTCCGCCCGCTCCCGCCGTGGCTCCCAAACCGCCCAGTGTCCGATACGCCCCTGGAACCGCACTGACACCAGACCCACAAAGCAGTGAGGGTAATACCCCAGTGTGTTGGTGCGTGTGTGGGTGCGTGTGTGGGTGCGTGTGTGCGTGTGCGTGTGCGTGTGCGTGTGCGTGTGTGTGTGTGTGTGTGTGTGTGTGTGTGTTTGTGTGTGGCCAGCACACAAACAAATATGCAAGACCCTCAAAAGTGAAAAGCTGCTTTCGGATATGCACTGGACTGCAGATATTTTCTTGAAGCTATTCGAAGGGGCTGAATGTGGGAACACAAATGTCAGAGTCAGTTACTGGCAAAAGAAACTAAAAAGACGCAGGCGAAGACGTCAAGTTGGAAAGAGGACAAGATGATAAGAACCCACACCGGTGTGGATTTTCTGTAAACAAAAAACATTGATCATTCCACAGCAGAATTTGTGGAAGCAGAATTTGTGCTGTTCTACCCAGGCTACAGCCCTCGCCTCAATGTTCCGCACATTTTCTTGATATTGAGAACGAGTCTCCCCCGGACAATGTCCTGCTGCATTTTTTCATTTGTGAAGGGCAAACTCTGCAAAATGTCTTCAACAGAACTCCCTCTTTCTCGTTCGTCCTGCAGCACAGTCGCAGTTTGCTGGAGAAACCAGTTCGGCTGTAACTCTGACAAATCAGGATTTACTCATCACTGTGGAGGATGAAGCTCCACCTCCAGCCCCGCCCAGCAAAAAGAGAGAACCCAGGCAGAAAAAGGTGAACGTTACTGCATGTGAACATGGCACAGGAGTAACTGCAACAATGGATATCCCTCATATCAATGTCTAAATATTATTTGCACGTTTTGTAAATTTTCAATCCAGGATGGCAGCGGCAAAAGCTCTCATAGTCGCTCCACCAAGAGAAAGAAGCGGACCATCGCTGACGAATCAGCAGCGAGCGTCATCGACTGGTGGTCGAAATACTACGCGTCTGTAGAGAAAGAGGTAGCTCAGGTTTGTTTTTCTTGATTTTTGAAAATAAAAGATGTGATCATGTGCACCTCTGTGTGTTTCAGGCCAAAAAGGATGAATCCAATTTCCCTCAGGGCTTTGAAAATGGTAAGAACCCCTCTAATGTGACACCATGTCCTCGCCCACTGTCTGAGGTCAACATAATGTGGTGATAATAAGATGAAGATCATTTGTTCGTTATTTACCATAGTTTTGATCCTTTACCTCTTTAGATCCGCAACAAATTCCCCCAGTGACACGTTTTAAACATAAACTCCACTTGTTTTATACATATCAAGGTGTGATTACATGTCTTGTATGCAGATGTGTAAAAGTTAAACTCGCCTGCTTTGTGAAGTCTGATGTATTGCCTCATGTGATGTCACTTGAGTCAGCAGCTGTTGTTTTTGCGAATGAAAATAATCAGTGACCTTACCCAAACTGCATGAAGTTGTCACATCTCCGTATGAGGCTCGAGGCTGCATTAGCTTCCGTCTGACTGACCTGTCTGCGGTCACTTTGCATTGTGGGTAATGTAGGTTAGGTCAGGTTTGGACAAGGAAGAAGTATACATGGAATGAAAAAGGTGACACATCTGGTTCTGCTGCATTACTTATGATTTCTAATTACAGATATCTGTATTTATGTTTATTCAATAGGACACTTATTAAATTCTGTTCTGAACAGGAGTTACTCTCAAGCCTAAAAACAGGAAGCATTGATTAGCTGCAGTGAAATCAATATGTAATGCTCTCATAGTTCAGTCTTCTAAACCTGCCGGTTTGGAAACGGCTGTTTGACCTGCGATGATGGTTTGAGTTTTTCTTTCTGAGACTGTAAATGTGATTGAGCCATGGCAAGTAAAAACATATTGTGTCACAGAACCTGAAGCTGCACCACCACCGCTGCACAAAGAGCTGTTCCCCTGGTTATTTAACTTTATGCATGTCCAAATCGTACCAAACTCAACACTTCACATCCCGAGGACCTTTACAATCGAATGTGAAGGGGGGAAGAAATACAAATACAGACAAATGTCTGGAATTAATAGTAGGGATTACAGGTCAGGTCAGATAACAGGAGGGAAGAGATGGATGGAGGCTTAAGCAGATGAGAGTAAGTGCAGTTACCAGGTTGTGTCTGAGTCTTCTGTTATTTACTGACAATTTAAAAAAACAGATATTATTATAAATAAAGATATTTTCAAAATCAACTGCATGTTGCTGCATGTCACCACTGATACTGTGAACTTACATCTCTAATAAAAAGGTGTAAATAACATAGAGTTCCCACACACATTGTTGTGTATTGCAGCTCAGCAGTACCACACCATGCTCGGCGAAGGAATAGAAACTCTGGGTAAGGACGAAGTTGTATGATTCAGGGAAATGGAGCATTTTAAAGTCCATCCCACAATCTGTTGACTTTTTAAACCTTCCTTAGAGGAAATCTTCTGCTGGGTCTGGCTAAACCTGTGACTTGTGAATATGGGCTATACAAATAAAATTTGATTGATTGAGTGATTGAATCTTACTGGTTTCTGTGGTACAACTCCTTGGTTACATGTTGACAGCTCTGTGTTTGGATGATGTTGATGCACTAGAAGTTCTGTCACTGCATGATATCACATGCATTCAATACTGTTACCATCCAGCTTTTGTTTCTTTACAAACTTTTAGCTGTGGACAACGTTGTGGTGACCACTTGGAATAATTAAGTTATTCTAAAGCGATCACCACAGCGTTCTTTAACATGGAAGTGGGCCGCATTTTAAGGATTTCAGACAAATTATCTTGAGCCTAAGGGATTAAATGGAAACTGCACATATTTTCCATTCTTTTCTTCTGGTGGAGATGGAGGTTTCTCAGTGACTTTGGAGCGTGGAGTTTCTTAAATTACAAAAAAAACTGACAAAATCTAGTTATTTCCTACAATGTCAACCCTTCACACATATACCACGTTTCTCAAAGTGAATGTTTGCACGTAAAACATGTCTTGTTTGTTCCATCAGTCAGCACCCACTTAGACGGAGACAAGAAGAAAAAACCGAAAGGAAAAGAGACCGTAGTGATTAATGTTGGTCTACCTACTGGATTAGCCACACTCAAGGTACTCGCTCCAATCAGATTACAGTAGAATCTGAATCTTTTGATATCAAATGAGATCAACCACTGTATTTTGGTATTTATACATTTTCAGCTGTACAACAAAGAGCTAGAGGCAGAGTTCGGGCCATTCGATGATTGGGTGAGCACATATGAGTTGTTCAGAGGGAAGGCCAATGAGGACGAAGAGCGCTTCATCGGCAAATTCAAGGTGAGACAGTTTGTTCGATTGTTGTCCATCCTGGTTACGCTACTGTATCTGGGGAAGCATGAGCAGTACTGATCTATTCCACATTGCGCTGTGATCTTCTCTGCAGGGAAGATTCTGCCTATATAAACTTTTTGAGGATGAGGAAGGGGACTGGGATGAATCTGCGGACACAGGGCAATTCAGAGTCAGCAGAGGAATCCCACGCAACGGCCCGTCCCAAGTCCTCGTACGGGTTTATATAGTGTCTGTAAGTCCCTCGTAAGACCTTGTTTCCCCTTTTTATGGTGCGTTCAAACCAAAAGCGATGCAACATTTTGCTTTTTGTAACAAGTTACTGCAAAACTGATGTACTGGGTATAGCAGAGAATACTAGTGCTAACTTAGTTTGTAGTAAGGTACAACCAGTAGCTGGAATATAGTAACTTTTACATATTTTAGAAACCTACCTTGGGATCCTGCTGTTTTGTTGACGTTTCTCCAAAACTTCTTCTTTTTATCGCTCTGCCATATCTGTTATACTAAATGAATCATAAAAAGGTCATGGTAGAGGAAGGCATCAAACATATAATAAAAATAGAATTCTTCATCGTGCCAAACCTCTGCACAAGTTCAACTTTTTGGATTACTGCATTGACCTTGTATTTGATCTTCTCTCCAGGCCTCTAACCTCCATCCATCTGACCCAGATGGAAAGGCGGACCCGTACATTGTTCTTCGTCTTGGTAAAAATGAAATTAAAGACAGAGACAAATACATTCCCAAACAGCTAAATCCTGTGTTTGGAAGGTAAGTAGTTGGTCGACTACAGCAGAATCCCGTGCTTCTGACACATAACCAATCACGCTGTTTCTCCGTCTTCCAGATCTTATGAGATGCAGGCAACATTCCCTCAGGACTCTCTGCTATCAGTAGTGATCTATGACTATGACATGGTGGGAGGAGACGACCTGATCGGGGAGACCCGCATTGACCTTGAGAACCGATTCTACAGCCGACACAGAGCCACCTGTGGAATCCCCTCTGAGTACAGTCTGTATGTGTTGGCCTTCTCCTCCCCTCTGCTTGATTTTCACATAATTTTGCATTTGGTTCATGGAGAGATGATCATAGCGCACAGGTTTTACTGAACCTGCTCCCTGCCTCTGTTTGTCAGTGACGGCTATAACGCCTGGAGAGACTGTCTGAAGCCATCAGAGCTGCTGTCCAAGCTGTGCAAAGACAACGGTCTGGACGAACCTCGTTGTAGCCCAGGACGCATCACTCTCGCGGACAAAGTCTTCACTGGCAAAACACTTTTTATGGATGAAGGTAAACTGGACTGAACACTGCTCTTATGAGGCATCGGATATCTAGATCTGCAGGGACAGAGGTCTGCAGTAATCCACCTTGTAATGGTGAATGTTAGTTTCTGATAGTATGTATGATGTGTTTCAGACCAGCCAGTGGAGTCCTACGAACACTTGTCTCTGAAGATCCTGCACCGCTGGGCCGAGATTCCAACTGTGGGTTGCAAACTGGTTCCAGAACACATCGAGACCAGAACTCTGTTCCACAAGGCCCGGCCCGGCATGGACCAGGTAGACCTAAACCTTAACTCAGCACATGGTTTGCTGCATGTTACTATTTTTAGACACTGCTCCTAGTTAGTTCAGTCTGCGTTGTAAGAGTCTTCTTCAAACACTTCTACAATATACTGTCACTTTTTATTGTTTGTGTGCAGAGCTTTTTTATAAACAGTCAATGTTGTAAGAGAGGAGCGAAAACTTTGTGTACATCTGGTTTATCTGCACTGACAGTTTTATCTGTCACTTTCTTTTATCAAATGAATCAGAATTTTCTTTATGAATGTTCACGTGTGGTTTATATATAAGTTTGAATGATTTACTGAACTGATATTATTTTGTCACACATTACTTCAACAACTATCTACAACAGGAAATGATTTTGTGAATATTGTTGCCATGATGGATCTGCACCTGATATGGTGAAATAAAAGTAATCAAATTATTAAAAATAACTCAAATTTGACCCAGTTACTTAGCTGTAGTTTAACTAAGGACATCCAAAGGTCCCAAATAAAAGCCTCAGCCCAGGTCAAACAAAGAATACAGTTGACAGTTATATGATGCACGTTTTCGATTGACATCAGCACACCAACAACCATAGGGTGAACACTAATGCTGTGTAAATGTTTGTGTTTGTGTGTGTTTAGGGTCAGGTCCAGATGTGGGTCGACATGTTTCCCATGGACTTGCCTCATCCTGGACCTCCAGTAGACATTTCACCTCGTACACCAAAAGGGTGAGAGCTGCGTCTCTTGGTTAAAGTCTTGATATAAGATTTTTTTCTTTTGAAATGACAGTAAATACCTGAATGTGTGTGTTCAGGTACGAGTTACGAATCATCGTCTGGAACACAGAGGATGTGATTCTAGAGGATAGTAACTTCCTGACCGGTCAACAGTCCAGTGATATTTACGTCAAGGGGTAATAACAAGCTCACACACATTGTTGGTTTTTATTTTGCTGATATATTTTCAAAATTTTTCATTGATTCCTAAGATGTCATTTTGTACTAGATGTCAAAAAGAAATGTAATTGAGCTTCAATATTTTACAGTTTAACTTTAAACTTTACTATAAAGAAAAATAAATAAAACAAATACAACTTGAAATAGTACTCGAAATTGTATAGAACTTGAAATAAGAAAATTCATTCTAAATATGACTTTAATACATTAAATAACCAATAATACTGCATAATGTGGTATGAAATCATTAAAACCATAGCTTGTAGCCTGCTTGCCTTCAATTATATCACTTCACTATATGTGTTAATTATCACTATTTACCACAGAAACTCATTGTCTTTCTCTCTAGCTGGTTGAAAGGTTTTGAGGACGACCGACAGGAGACTGACGTCCACTACAACTCTCTGACTGGAGAGGGAAACTTCAACTGGCGCTTTGTCTTCCCATTCAGCTACCTGCCTGCTGAGAAGGTACTGATCATGACCCACAATCCCCAGCAGCCAGGTTGTTTGGCAGATGTGGAAACATGAACTACAAGAGTAAAACAAGTTCACCTTCTATTTTCTCTGGATTGACCTCATCACATTGACCTCGGCTAGATAAATGGCATGAGTGAAATTAAACATATTGGTTAATACTGTTGTCTCTCGCAGGTTGTAGTGGTGAGGAAGAGAGACAGCATTTTCTCTCTGGATAAAACGGAGCAGAAGCTTCCCGCCATCCTCCTTTTGCAGGTCTGGGACTTTGAGACGCTCTCCTCCGACGACTTCCTAGGTGTGTGTTTGCAGACCCTTCACTGTAGCCTGATGTGCACATACCTAGAATTGCAATTGCATGTCACAGTTATCCATGTCTCTCACTGGCCGGACAACTCCTTCAGCCTCAATCAGTTCAGTGCTCATCTCTCTTTGCAGTAAATGCTCACAACATAGAAGTTGAAACCATCTTCTGTCTGTGTGTGTGTCTGTGTGTAGGCACTGTTGAGTTAGACCTCCATGGTTTCCCTCGTGGGGCAAAGTCAGCCAAGTCCTGTAAGGCGGACATGTTGACGGACAGTACAGAGAGAATCTCCATCTTCCAGCAGAAGAGAGCGAGAGGCTGGTGGCCCTTCAGCAAATCTGGAGAGCTGACGGTACACACGTACACACACACACACTACACATTGGGTTGTACAGTTGCTGAGACATTGACTGACATGTGTTCCGTGTGCTCTGAATGCATCAGGGGAAAGTGGAGGCGGAGTTTCATCTTGTGACCACTGAGGAGGCGGAGAAAAATGCTGTTGGACGAGCGCGCAAGGAGCCGGAGCCGCTTCCGAAACCAAAGTAACAGAAAACAAATAACCAAGATGACTTGTGCTGGTAACAAAAAGCAAAGCTTCCAAATGTAATATATAATACAACTACTTTACTTTTTTTCCCGCTCTGCTCACCTCAGTCGTCCAGACACCTCGTTTTCGTGGTTTGTGAATCCCTTCAAGTGTTTCTTCCACCTTATTTGGCGAAGCTACAAAAAGTACATCATCATCGCCCTGATCCTGCTCATCGTCATGCTGTTCCTCGCCCTGCTCTTCTACACACTGCCTGGAGCCATCTCTCAGAAGATTGTCAATGGATAACACAAACATACAATAACACTTTCTGCTCTCTATTAACTTTTAGATAATAGAAACCCACTGCATCCCTTACAGCTTTTTCCTCATCTGAAAAATATTTGCAAACTAGAAAGACCGCACTCAGTCTTCAGTCTTCATACATATTTGTATAAGTGCACTGATCTTTCACCTATGACCACTGAATCGAATCAGTTAAACCTTTACTCCAGTAACAATCTTTCTTCGGTGCCTGAGAAATTCCCAATTAATATGGAAAAAAAGAGTTTGACACTTTTTTTTAATTTTAGCTGCATTTATTAGAACCAACCAAGGTTTCAGTCAGATTTTTATCTGGTGATTTCACAATACTAAAACCTTTTTCTTTTTAGCAGCCTTGACGTGTTTCTTGTTAACGACCCCAGATATAAAATAATACTTGTAATGTGTCATTTCAGCGAATCTGGCATGGAGCTCACATTTCAACGTCACAGCAAATTGCACCAATAAGTCACATGCACTCTGACAAACATAATGAGAGATTTTCCCTGTGACATTAAATTCATTGCAAACAACCTTTTACAGGTTTATTACTTCAGTCAATCAATAACATATATTATTGAAGGTTTCTACATAATTTTACACAAACGTACAAATCATGTAGTAGTTTTTCCCTACTCTTGTTCAGGATTAAGGGCAGAGAATGTCACGCTTATTAAAGCCCTATGAGACAAATTGTGATTTGTTGTTGAAGTTGTTTACTCTACTATTTGAATGAATTTGATTTTATGCTTACAGCGACTGTTTTGTTCTGTTGGATGTTAGTGTAAAAGATGTAAATTGAGAGTAAAGGTTTTGTTACAATGTAATCTTATAAGGTTTTTGAGTCTGTATATGGCCATTGATTAATATATCATCTCCGCTCATTAGAACCCAATTCATGATTCTGTGTTGAAGCTTTGCTGTATGTACACACATAGCCTACCCCATGAACAATTGAATAAAACAAATTTTCTGGAGGCATGAGTGCTACTAATTGACATTCTAGTTAGGCTACAGCATGCTTTCAAGTTTTATTCCTTCTCGTTATTGTTAAGTTTTTACGTGTTGAAGTAAATAAACATTTTGTCAGTGTTGTTATGTTTAATTTAGTTTTCGACTTATTTTTGACCTGAAAAATAAATAATTAATACTATATGTCACAGTTCTCACTTAAAACAATAACACTGTGTCGCATCACTAATCCACCTTTGACATCTGTTGAACATCAATGATACGCCATATTATTGTGTGCACAGTCACAGTTGTGACTTCTATCATTTCACTGTAAGATATCTGCATCTGTCAGAGAAAAGCTCTGGCTGATCTGGGGGTAGGACGAGGATGATGACGTTGATGTCACAGTGTGCTGGTGTGCAGCCATGATGGAGCTTCCCGGGAGCAGAGAAGAGGAAACGGAGGTTTTAAAGGGCAGAGTAGTGGTGATGGTGTTTGTCACAGACATGTTGTGGTCAAGGAAGCTGCTGGACTGAGGCAGTGTGGAGCTCAGTCTATGATGACCACTGGAGGAAGCTGGAACACAAGATGACGAAAACAATTTAGCATTTGATAAGTGCAGCTGTCTGATGACATCACTTAACAATTTAGTTTCCTCTAATCTGTATTAAGACTATAAAACCATGTTTATAGACCATGTTTGACAAAGAGCCTGTTTGAAGTTAATATACATAATTTCAGTTAGTTCTTATCACACTGATATTTGTTCTAAGTTTTCATGTTTCTGATAAGTTTGGTTTTAATTATTTATTTGAGGATACAAAAAGGGTTTGAAATGTCTTGATAGACAGTAAAATAATTAGTCTTTAATCATGACGCTTCTCATTCTCTTACATGAAAAATGTGTCTTTCACTGTTCAATGTATCATACTCTGCTTTACAACCAGAATTCAGAAAATCATCCCACCACAAGATTCTCTGCCCTCCGGATGTTTGCCCCTGATGGGAACAAAAGGTTGAGAAAGACCTGCAGCGCCACCTTGACCCTAAGGGCGATGAAGAGAAGGCAATCAAAAGCATGTCTATGTCAATGACACTCCAATGCAACAGGAAAGTCTTCTGGTGAGTCTTTATCAGTGAGCAAAAGTGAGGTCAGTGTTGAGTAGCTCCAGGTAGTGGATACTGTGCAATCTGAAATCTTAAGTAGGATCTGCTGCTGTTCTGTCACGTGTCAGGTTTAATGTTAGGTTAAGTTGGCCGAGTCCACATTAACATCAGTCACTCAGAATGAAGCTAGATGAAAAGCTTCCAGACTAACAGAAGAAGTTCTTCAAGGTTTCCAAGATGATGTCTTCATCGTCGCCTTTTCACTTTTCATCCTGAGATATTTGTTTTCCTCTAATTTTGTAAAGGTCACATTTTAAAAATATCATCAACACGCCCACTCGCTCACTGTGTCTGAAAGCAGCTTGAGTCTTCACTGACCTGAGTCTGGTTCAAACAGAACTGGAGTTTCCTTTTTGCTCTCCATCTGGCCACCCTCAGCCTGGTCTTCTCTCGACGCTCTCGCAACTTCAACACATTGTCCCCATATTTAAAAACAGCTCGATGCAAAGACACACTCAGAATATGCAGAATATTTCTGTAAGGAAGGAGGTTGCCCTGAGACTTACCATATCTGCCAGCAGCGGCTGAGGCAACGTTTCCTCCTGCTCTCTGCGTCTGTTGAGTCGTCGCTGCTGGAGCTCGTTCCTACGCAGTTTGTATTGTTCATAAAAGCTAAGGTTTTTAGACCAGGGTCGCCCTTCCTGGAGAGGTGGGATGCCGGATGGCAGGGTCACCATCGATGGCAGGGAGCCTATGGGCTGAAGCATCAGGTCTGAGAGAACACACATGGAAAAGATAGCAGGGCTTTTATTCAAAGTTGAATTTACAGACAGTTTACAGGAAGACTTGTGCATTAAGAGGCTGATTTATATAATGATCAGTGGTCTTAAGTCATTATAGTAGTTATCAATACAGACTTTGGCAAGAGAACCTTATCCTTACACCCACATGCAAGTGATATATATATATATATATATAAACACACAGTTATACAGCATAATTTCGTCTACATGTTCATGACGTCATGCTCCTACTCTCAGATCTACTCACAGTTGCTTGTTCCACTTGAGCCATAGGCTGTGGTATTAGTTGCTTGGCTTGGTTGAAGCTCTGTCACTGAACATTGACCCTGGAGGAGGAAACAAAAACAATTGTTTTCTTGCAGAGATGAACACTGAGTTATGTTTAGCGACAGTCTGGGCGGCTGTGGCTCAGGAGTTAGATCGCTTCAACCTCTTGTTGGAGGGTTGATAGCTCGATTCCTTTGTCTTCCAGTTCAGTCCTCTAAACTGTGTCGTAAAGTGGTCATTAAAATAAGAAACAATATGTTCATATAACATTTTATCCCTGTTAAAAGGACTTTATAGTTTTTGCTGACAGAGAATGTTGCATCTTGTACAAATTGTTAAGCCGTATGAGGTAAACTGTGATTTGTGAATAAAGGCTATACGAATAAAATGAGATTGAGTTTATTTGATAAATACATTTAATATTCTGTTTAGTGGCTAAATAGCACTATGGTGAAAGTAAATGGTAAATGGTGATGGAGAAATTGATTTGTTCTTTTTGATAACTGATAACTTTTGCTCTTGAGGGACAGATATCACTACCACAACAACTTAGAAATTATACACTATACTATATTGAGCTCACGCCTCACCTCTGACCCTGAAAGTCTCTGCTGCACCTGGTAGTCCAACCCTAAGGTAGCCATCACCTGCTGCTCCTCTTCAGGCTCCTCCTTGATACAGATCACAACCTCCTCCTCCCCCTGCTGCCGCTGGGCCTCGTGTTTCACCTGCATCGCAACAGGAGACGTCCAGGACTGTGAGGAGAAATCGGGCATGGTGTTATGGTGCAAGGGATCACTCAGATGTGAGTCTTCTCATAGTTAGGGGGACACGAATAACACTCGGTTTATACTTTACTGTCCAAGTCAACTAAGGGTTTTTCTAGTGTCATTATTTATACAGCCCATTGTCTTAAACTAAATAAAAAATGTGTAAAACACATGACACAGCTAACAATAATAAATTAATAAATAATTTAACTAATAATAATTTTAAACAGAGTTAAAGAGTAAAAGTTAAATGTCCAGTCTGTAAGATTTAAGCGAAAGGCATTGTCATAACTTGAATATAAAATAATCCTTGTGATATTTTCACTAGTGTTTTTCATCTAAATTGTACGAGTTGTTGTTTTCTTTAACCTAGAATGTTCCCTTTATATTTAAATACTTCACATTTACATCTGGACTGGGTCCTCTCAACTGAGGCCGCCATGTCATTTACAGCAGCCAAAACTGGACAAGCTAGACACCTTTGAGTTTTTATGACAACTGAAGGCGACCACAGGTTCTCTCTCATATTTGGAAGTTGAGGGTGAGGTGAGGGGTATTCAGCTGCAACATGCAACATCACCACTAGATGTCACTAAATTCTACACACTGAATCTTTACTATATAGATATACTGTATAAACCCATGCATAAGATGCACAGATTTTTATTTAAAATTATGAATTACTAGGAACTGCTACTGTGTTTCCTAAATAGCATTCAATGTTCAATGATGTCCTGTACAGTAAAAAACTATTTGTGGATTCAAAACATACATAAATATAAAAATTAAATATAATCTAGTTAACTTTTTCTAATCTTATCCATTTATTTCTTCCAATAATTTTCTCTATTACGAATAGAGCAATATAAGTAGTTTTTTCTCTTTGTCCTTTTCAGTACAGTGTGTGTAATCTGTGTGTGTTGTTACCTGTGGAGGAGAGAAGGGCAGTGTGGAGCTGACGGCCTGAATAGAACCATGAGGGCGCAGCAGGCGAGTCGCTGACTTCTTCCCCAAAGCCAAAGTCACGGTCTGGACAGTAGGAGGAGCCAGAAACTCATTCACACTCTCGACTGCTTCTTGTTCTGTGGGACAAAACAACATAAGCACAGTTTTCCGTGTTTAATCCGTGCAAGAATATAATGTGACAGCATTGATATTTACGAACATATTTTATGAAAAAACTGTTTTCTGAGCAAAAGCAACAATTCAGGGTTATTTGGGGTTATGCTTCTACCTGAGATCACCAATTACTTCCAATCTCATTTGGTGATGGCAGAAGAGGTTCAGATCTGTACCTGTGCTGCTGTCCAGAGACTCTGCAGGTGTGTTCTCAGAAAGAGAGACAGGAAGCAGCAAGTCAGACGAGTCAGAGCTGGCACCTCCCGCATCTGACTGACAAAGCACTCTGATGGGACGCCTACTTGTGCTGTGTGGCGAGGTGCATTCTGGGAGCAAAAACACAGAAACTAGTAAAACTCAGTGGCGAGGGAAGGGGAAGTGGAAGTCGGTCATTTTAGCTGTGGTTACCTTGATTACATCTACTCAGTGCTCCCTCAGTGGTCCTGTTCTGAGTCGAACATGATGGCGAAGTGTCAGTGGACGAAAGGCCTGCAGCATCTGTCTGCGTCTGAGGGAAGGAGGATGGGTGGATGCGGACGAGAGTGGAAGCAGAGGCTCTCTGCTGCAGCTCCTCCTCCACCCCCTGCCTGTAGTACTTTAGCTTCAGCTCGGTGTAGCGGAGCTTGGCTCGGATGTTGTCATTCTCCTTCTCTTTCAGGGCTTTCTCCCTGTGCAGCGCTGTGACGTCCCTCTTCATCAGAGCCAGCTGGGTTTTCAGCTCCTCAAACTTGACTCCTACCACTTTGAGCATCTCGGCCAGGACCGTCTCCACCGCTCCGTTCACAGCCCGTTCAACCACTGAGCCCATCTGGCCTCTAATCAGTGATACAGCAATGCTGACATCCATTTTGTAGGTTCTTCAAAGTTTTACCTGTGAGCAGAAGCACAGTGCACAGTATTTAAATCTATGACTAAAGACATGGAGAGAATGGACCGCACTGAACATTAATCAGTCTAAGTTCAAATTAGACTGATGTCATGTGGGAATACAGTTCTGAGCAGTAAAAACACTCCTCTGGTACATTTTTAGGAAGCTACAGCATTGAATAATTTAGGTTCTGCACTATTTTCCCAAAAATTTGGAAAAAATAAACGTGATGTGAATGTAGATTTGTTCTTGCAGCTCTTAAAATCTCAGAAGAACAAAATAAAATGATCATGTCACATTTGTTAACCTTATGAAACATATATTTGTGTACAGAATTAGTTTCAAACTTTACACAACGAACATTTTAGACCTAGAAGAGTTAGAAAACTCATCAGGAAGGCAGAGTCTGTGATTGGCTCTAAGCTTGTCACCCCGGAGGAGGTGGTGGAGGACAGGATGCTGGCAAAACTGCTGGCAATCATGGACCATCCCTCTCACCCCCTCCACAAAACACTGGACAAGCTAAGGAGCAGCTTCAGCCACAGACTCATTCAACCCCGCTGCTCTAAGGAACGATACAGGAAATCGTTCCTCCCAACCGGAATTAGACTGTACAACTCATCTACCTCTGTCAAAGCCACCATCACAGAACTGCACTAAACCTGTCTCCTTGCACTGTGTACCTGTACAACACTCCGCTCCATATACACTTACTTCACATCATATGTGATATGTGTTAATATAAACCATATTGATATTATATATCATTTTATACAATAATATTGTCTTTTGCACGCTCTGTCTACATATTCTTACACTCATAGTATATTATATTATCTATTGTATAGTCAAATACTTATATTTATACCTCTACTATCATATCATATTATATCATACTCTTTGTATATTCTTGTATATACACATATTTATACATGTGTACATTTTATTATTATTATTATTACATTTACTATTATTATTATATATACTGTTGCTGCCATTATTACTATATACTGCTATTATATTGGTATAATTACTCTCATATATAAATACATATTATGTTTAATCATATACTATATATACTGTACTATTTTTACAACTGTCTAACAATAACATTACCATCATATCATCAGTACTATTAGCATCATCTTGCCACTGCACCTTATCTACCTATTTATCTTTTGTTTCTGTTTTTAGTCTTTCTACCTCAATATTTTTCATTTTATTGTATTGTATTTTATTGTATTCAATTATACCGGCTGCTATGACGACTTAATTTCCCTTCGGGGATGAATAAAGTAATCTATCTATCTATCTATCTATCTATCTATCTATCTATCTATCTATCTATCTATCTATCTATCTATCTATCTATCTATCTATCTATCTATCTATCTATCTATCTATCTATCTATCTATCTATCTATCTATCCAGGTGAGTGCACTTATGAAACAGAATCTGTGGATACATAACGTTGCTCTATTAGGCAACAATCAGCAAAGATGTGACGGAAGTAAAACAGAAGCAGCATTTATGGAAAAGATCAACTTTTCCCACTGTTAAATATTGTCATAAACAGACAGACATCCAGCATGGACTACTTCAAGAAACAAGCTGATGCTTTGAGAACGACCCACAACATAAACACTGAGTAACACTGAAGCCCGAACATTCACACAACTGGTGGTACAGTTTTCTTTCAGTACATAAATCCCGGTCTATACAGTACAGTCGGAACACAAATAATATTGATGAAACAATGGATATTTACAGTGATCTTCAGCTAGGAAGCTTGTCAGACTATACACAAACAACAGGGTTATTAGCATTAGCTGACATTAGCACATTTTCCATTAGTCCATTGTTCCTGCAGAGGCTTACCTGTGTGTTTCTAATGAAAGTAAACAGAGAGGAAGGGAATATGTCCAACTTACAGTTTCTTCTGGGGGTTTGTTGTTTAGCTGCTAGCTTCAGCCAACACAGGATACCAGCTGGAGGAAGCCAGTTAGCTACGGGCTAACTTCCGTGATTCAGTTGTTTCTACGACACACGGGCTCACGTTATTCATCGTGGCGTGAAACACAATTTAAGCTAAATCGCTTTTCTTTTCACGTTAAATGTTTTGGGTAAACTAAACAGTCGAGTCTTTTCTGACAAAACCGGTTAACTACTTCCGGTTTCTGAGGCGAAGATCTTCCACTATGGACAGATGATCACTCCACCTCAAGATTCAAGATTCAAGATTTTATTGTCAAATGAACAGAGATAACATGAAGTAGTCACTGTCAATGAAATACTTGGGTCACACACTCTCTTTAAGCAATGCTCAGTAATTTCAACCCAAAAAATAAAATAAAAATAGAAATAGTATAAAATAGAATAAAAAAGAATAAAATAGAATAACAATGAAATAGAATATCAAAAATTTAAAATAGAAAATAAAATATATACATCTAAATATATATCTTACAGATGACCTCTTCTTCTAGGCTGTTTCTCCCTGTTTTTGGTAGTTATCAGGATGGGTTTTATATGGAAAAGCTTCCTTCTAGTTGTTTATTTTTTTTGTTTGAAAGACTGTCCAACATGTTTGCTTGTATCATTTTATTTGTAGTTATTATATTATTTCAATGTGTTATTCTGCATTTTACCTTCCTCCCACTGTAGAAAATGAAGCCAAAATATAACCCAGATATGGGCGCTGCCATCTTTCGCTGGTGATGTATCCATTAAACCTTGAAACTTGGAATTTCCATCCCCCCCAAGTCCGAAGTTGTGACTGGAACGGCCCTTAAAGTCGGAATCTTGACCCGGAAAGTCTGAGTACCTCACCAACCCCAACTTCTAAATCTAAGATGTCCGCTCCGTGTAGCAGTTGTTTGTTAGCACTGCTGTCATTAAGTGTGACGTACGCATAGTACTTTCAATTTAAGTCTGTGGACGTGTTACACAAAGTTGCGCAAAATAGTGTACTACGTTGTTTTGAACTGGTTTTGCTAACAATGGCTAGCTGGCTTACATTGTTCCTGTGCAACTGGAACGCTATCAACTAGTTGTATGTTTGAATATATTTATATTTGAATGTGACATCATTCCGAGCTCGGAGGTTAAATGAAAGCAGCAACTGTTGCTGCGCTGCAGTGATCATGGAGTGGAGCCCACTTGACCAATCACAAGTCAGCCTCAGCAAACGTCAATTATGATGTTTCACCCATTTTTATATCATCAAATAACCAATTAAAACCATACTTGAACATGCATCGGTGTGATAAGAGCGACTAAAAATGACAGAAACCATCTTTACTGACCTGTAGTGTTGTCCATGTCCCATCTGCAAACATGGAGGAGGCAGAGTGTATGACCTATATTGCAGCCAGCCACAAGGGGGCGACATTGTCAGACAATATGAATTGTTTATGTAGATTAAGAAGTAGTTCTTCCAACTCTGGTGTGTTCATTTGCTTCTGAGTCTGACTGTGCAAATAATATTGTTGCTACTAAAAATGGTTATGTAGAGAACAACCAGCGCTAAACCTTAAATAGGATTATAATCATTTAAAACAGCTTGTCACTATGAGAGTATGAGAGAGTACAGAAGTGTGTATGGGAGAGAGTATGATGGTACATGCAAGAGAGTGTAGTGGCAATTTTCTGTGAATCAAGCACAAAGTCAAACACTTGTCTTTCGGTAAGTTCAATTCTAAATCTGCAGATAGACACAAAATACACATCACCTGGTGTGACTTATACAATGAATGAAGAACAGACATGAGAGTTGTGTTCTTATAAAGCATAGTCCCCTCCCAAAGGGGAAAAGAAGGTATCCATCACCTTCTTTGACGTTTTATCAGGGTGGGGACATAATGGCATCATTTACAAAACAAAGACCCCTGGATGGCCCCCTGGAGTGAAATCCCAAAACCATTTTCTCAGAGACACCATAAAGTTTCAGGCTTTAAAGAGCAATAAAGTCCATGAGCAATAATCGTAAACCTAAAGTTAACTCACAGTTGACCTCTTAGCATGCATCTTCTACATACACGTCTGTTCCTCCAATAATCATTACACAAATGCAAATAAATTTCCATTACACGAGTATATTGGTGTGTGTGAGAGAGTTTAGTTGTGTTCAGGCAAAAGTATTCTGGTGTTTTTGTGACACCAAGTATGAATTATCTGTCGTGGGGCCTCTCATAGTTTTGTTCTTTGTCATGATGACAAACATCAATGAAGATGTGTTTGTTCTAGTTTCTGGACAATGGTGGTGGTTTATTTCACATATCATTCCTGAAACATCAACTTTCCATCTCAATTGAGTGTAAAAAAGTTTGCAGAGAAAGTTTGCCTAAAAACAGGTTGATGTATAAGCACCTTTAGAGACTGTGTTGTTTACTTCGTTAGTTGTTTTGTTCTCAGCTGTGGTTCACCTGGTTTAATTGCTCTCACAGGATAATCCCACAATGACCAGTTCTACTGTCACAACTGCACATCCAAGTAGCCTTCAAATCTTACTCAGCATTGTGCCTAATAGTGAATCGTTCAAATATAATGACAAACTCACACTAGACGAAAAGCAGTATTATTGTCACAGTGAACCTCTACGGACAGGCCTAATCCCCTGCTGTAACCAACTGTTTCCATGATGTTACCTCGGCGTTCGCCAGTGAAGACAAGGTGGGTCTATCGGCGTTTGCGGACCTTAAGGGGGATTTGGAGAACAAAGGAGAGAGCCGCGGGGGGGCTCGCTGAGCCTCGCGGACCGATCGCGACGTGTGATCTAATTAGCATATGAATCGGAGTCCAGCCGCTGGCTAGAACCTCTCTCTACTCACCATTGGAGGAAACCACAGACCCTTGAAACTAATGTCACTCGTGATTGGTTGGTAGAAGTGTTGCTATTGGTCACCTTATGGGTCATTGCAGTGCACACGTGGGGTCACAGCATTCCGCACGTGGGGTAAGCCCCTCCCACACAATATTTATAATAAAAATGTATATATTAATATTTATTATTATTTATAAGTAAGCCTTTACCAAAAGCACTGCAGTTAATTAAAACTAAACATTCATGTGATGCTTGATGTTATAGGTGAACATATTGTACAGGGAACAAATGTGAACAAGGTATATGTGGAGTGAAAGCTTTATTTACATACAGCAAAAATATTGTACAAAAACTCAGATGAGGCTTGAAATGTTTCTCTGCAGCCTCTGGGTAATGACTTCTTTGTGGGACTCTTCTCCAGTGTGTAGACGTCTGTGGTGTGTAGCTGTGAGATCAGTGTAGCTTCCAGTCTTATATGAAGTGTGGGACACAGGTCGGTGCGCTCCTGGCTGTGGAAGGATGGATCCATGTCATCTGTCCCGCTTCAATCAGCTGTAAACACATTCAGTAAAATTAGCACAGTTCAATGACAACATACACCTTTACATGTAACTGGAAAATTATTTAATGAATATAACCTTACCCTCTTTCTTCTCCGACAACTCCTCAATGCTGATGTAAGGTCTGGTCGGATCATACTGGCTCATAGTGTGTCTTTGTACGTCATGGACAGGCAGCTGGAAAACAACACATGTAACATGACTTTATTATTAATAAACGGAAATAGCCGCGCTGCATCACCGTTGGAAGATCCACAGCAAAAAAACACCAAAACAATTCAAAAACAGTTACTTACATTCAATGGCTTAATTTTCTGCACTTTAAATCCGGACTTTCAGCGTCTCAGCCTAACGCCTCTTTGTTTGTGTGTGTGTGTGTGTGTGGAGGGGGGGGGGGGGGCTGAGGCTGTGAAAACATACAGAAAAAAGTCACGTTGATGAAAAAACTTAACGAGAACAAACTGTTACATCTAAGTAATTCATACATATTTACACATGCACTAGATCTGCTCCAGCACTCGATGCTGTATTCGTATTTTAGCAACTTTCTCGCTATCCCAAAGAGTGGCGGACATGCTTTCAGATGTAGGGTTAGCTTAGTGGTTAGCATGGCGTCTCTAGCTCACCGTAACTCAGGGACTGTGCATCCGTCTTCTCCGCCTCGACTCGTCCACACCGGGCCCGCGGCTCTGCCTCCACACGCACTCATCTTCTCCTCCAGGGAACAGCGTCGTGTCGATTTCAGCAAGTTATTTACCCCGGAGACAGAGTCACTCGTACGGGACAAGCTAAACACGACCCGCTTCCTGTCTGCGGGACACTCGACGCTGCTGCACGGCGTTTACGAGGCTCTGATTGGACGAGTCCATCAGCTGATGACGCGAGCGGGTGACGTGAGCAGCGGTGTTTAGTACATTTACACACATGATTCACGCTGTTCTGTGTTCGTAACCTTATAGTTGAATGCACTTATCGTAAGTCGCTTTGGATAAAAGTGTTGACTGTTTTAATGGAATACTGAGAAAGTTTAATAACAACAATTAGACAATTGAAGTTCAAATTATGAAGGAATTTAAGCTCTATATTGTGTCTCCTTTATATTTAAAATAATAATCAAACTGAGTGGAGATGTATGTTGTATCCAAACAGCCGGCTGCTGTGTTTTGTCACTGTGCAGTCCATGGGGGATTAAATATTACACTGAAAAAATAAATCATTAAATCAATGAATGTTTCATAGCAATTTTGAAAGTAGTGGTGAAAAGGTACCATTTATAATTCATGGAACAGCTTAGTTTGCCATTGACATGTGAATTTGATGCCAGTATTTTGGGAGGACAGATATTTTTATGGAAAGCCAGTAGAAGTTTGGAGCTTACAGGACACAGATGATCATACCCAGCATCATTTATTTGCTGGAAGAGGTGTGGTTTACACTTCCTCTGTGCATTTAACCAGCACAATTGAAAAAGTGACTGTAATCATGCCACTCTGTACAGTTGTTGAGATTTAGGATTGGATGACAATAAAAATTTGAAATAAAGTGCATTGTTTCATTTCTTTTGACTGCATTGACCTTTGTTCGTGGTATACAATATAATTCATTATAGCACACTTACTTACTTAAGAACAATTTAAAATTTCAGGTTTAATATTTATTTTAAGCCTGGTTTACTCAGCCAGATAGTTTGTTGGTGCCTCTTACATATTGGTGTTATCTGCTCTCAGGGAAACTGATTTGCATTTGTGAAGCTCAGAGCATTGTCATTTGCATGTGAAAGCGTCCTCTAGGAGTTGGAGCAGGGGGGGTCAAATCTCAACAGCTCACAGGCTTGACAACTGCAGGAACGCTGAGCGTTTCCTTTGCTGCCTGCAGATACGTGTGAAAGTCGTTAACCGAAGGATGTGCCAACACTTCTCTGCGACACAGATTGACACAAACGCTTCTTTTCATGCAGTGTCATCACAGCGGATGACAAAGACTGAGACTGAATACTAATAAAATATATTTAATCTTTTTGATCTTCTTGTGTGAGGCTTTTGTGTTGAGGATCATCCCTTTAGGGAAACTCACAATAGCCACTGAGTCGTACAGTAATTAGCTGTATGAAGTGTGGCTGCAGCCATGTCCTGTTCCCTGAGGTCAGTTCACCGGGGACGTTACATAAGAGCACCTCACACACATTACAGTTTCCTTACATCACCTCTGGGCTTGAGTGTATCGCCCCTGAAATTACTGTATCCAAAGAAGAACCACAAAGCACACATTCAAACTTTTCCTTTACACAATTTTCTCATGTAAAGCTGAAAATATTGATGGGGGTTTACATTGTCACAACTTTTAGGAATTTATTAAACTACCTCTTTATTCTCATAATATTCCGACTTTTTTGTAAAATTAAGACTTTATCTCAATAACAACCTTAATTTCTAAATAATAAATCAATATTCTCTAAATCTCAATATATATATATATATATATATATATACATACTTATTTCAATATGTCCCCCATTCTTCATCAAATTGGGGTTAGAAATAGGTAAAAAAATTGGAGAAGTGAGATTTTTTCTTTTTCATTTTAAGGAGAAGGAAGACTCCTCTGGTCCATCAAATCAAATAAGTAGTTTATGGTGTAACCAACGATATCCCTGCATTTGTCCATTATCCAATATTTCAATTTGCACAAATGCAGCCTCCTCGTCTAAGCCTGTGAGGTTTCTCCTTCTGAACTGACGTAGTTTTCAGTAAATTTCAACAAAACATATGAAATGCTTATAAGTGTTTTTAATTTTCGATATTTATTTGTATTTTGTTGAAATTAATTATTTTATTTATTATCTTTAATCGTATTAAAAATATGTATATACATATAATATGTAATAGCTATGGACATGAAGCTTAAAGTGATAATATCAAGTTATCTTAGTATGTTTGTTGTCATGTTTGTGGTCATTTAAAGTCTGTGTTTTGACATATCTCCAATGATGGTTTGTATATACAAAGTTTTCTCGTGATATTGGCTTTCAGAAGTTACTTATGTCTTTAAACAGTATCACAATAGTAAATGTGACTGTGATTTTTGTCTCTATGATGATCTTATGATTCTGAACTTCTCTTAAATCATCTTTCATTGAAACTGAAAAATCTGATGACATGACAGATAGAAAGAATCATTCAATGTGTGTCAAGTGATTTATTGTGATCCATGTCACCAGTGAAAACCTTGCTTCCACTCGTCTGTCAGATGGTCGTCTCGGCTTGAGACGGAGTCAGACCCAGTAGCTGCAGTAAACTAAAATATGAGTAGATCCACGGCCGGGAGATTCCCTGAGTTTTCTCCAGACCTCCGGCTTCCAAAACAAGACCCCTTTTAAAGGCCAACTGTTGGTGCAACAGTGCCACCTCTCTGCACGGACAACACAATGAGAGAGGAGTAATGCATGAGACATTAAATGATTTCCCATTTGTCTTAGCTTGTCATCTGTGGAACACCCCAATAGTAAAAATAGTAGTTAATAATAATATTAATAAGGGAGCATTAATGAATGTGTTTATTATTTTATTTATTTATTCATTAATCTATAAACAAATAGACTAAAAGTAATTAAATTGATATTTTAATAGGCAGAAAAAATTTAATCAAAATGAGAGTTTATTTATCAAATATGAACCAAGTAATACACAGTTGAAGTTTAAATAATTTTACAAAATATAGCAGTCAGTAAGAAAAATAATTTCAAAATATACCTGGCGAGCTGCTCTGCTTGCAGCCGAGCCTGCTCTGCGCCCCATAGAGCGGCCTCCTCTTCTCTCCTTTTGTTCTCCTCCTCTTTCTTCCTCCTTTCCTCTTCCTCCTTCTCCTTCATGCGCAGGTACTCGATCCTCTCGCTCTCATCCATCTCTTGTAACTTTCTGTTCTCCTCCTCCTGCCTCCGCTGCTCCTCCATCTGCAAATGCTCAAGCTCAGCTGGAAGAGGACGAAAACAAAATTTCCAATAATTATACGACTCCCAGCAAATCTGAAATTTCTTTAAACAGCACTGATGCTTTAAAACAGCAGCGGCATCATCAGAATGCAACAAAAGTTTAATGCGATATTAAATTGTATCTAAAGTGTTCACAAACATTATCGAAAAATAGCAATGACCTCAACCATGTCAACATTTATCAAAAGTCCAGTAAACTTTGACAAACAAATTTAATCATATGTAGAGATGGACGGACAACCTGGAAACTTAAAGCATTCTTCCACAGGTTGATCTGGCATGGAGGCATAAAAATACCCAGAGTAAATATCTTTATTTTAGGGAGGTGACTGAGCAGGGGCCTGTTTTACATCTTTTCTCTCCCTCTTTGTTTCCTTCTTCTTTTCCTTCCCTTATCCTCCCCTTTACTTCCTCTCACCTTTCCTCCTCCGTTCCTCCTCCTCTCTCATTCTTTGCAGTCGCTCCATCTGCCTTCTCCTTTCCTCCTGACTCCTTCTCTCCATTTCTCTTTTCGCCTGTTCCCGTCTCACTTTTGCCTGTTCCTCCTCCTCATGCCTCCTCCTCTGCTCGTCCTCTGCCAGCTTCTTCAGTCTGAGGATGGAGACGTAAAAAGATTATCGACGTAGCAGTGTACCATAATCTTTATAATTTTGTTCCCCTGAATTGAAGGTAGGACCTGAGCTCCTCAGCTCTCTTCCTCCTCTCCCCCTCCAGCTCGCTCTTCATCCGCTCCTCCGTCTGCTCCCTCTCCTGCTTCCTCCTCTCCTCTTCCTCCCGCTCCCTCCTCTTCCTCTCCACCTCCTGCCTCCGTCTCTCTGCTCGCTGGGCCAGACGCAGAGCAGCAGCCTCCTCCTGACTCATTCTAGGTAACTTAAACACATACAGTCCATATAAGAACTGTGAATACGGTTATTATTTATTTTAGAAATTAAATGAATCAAACACATGAAAAAAGTACTATATATTATTTTAGCTCACGTTCTACCAACCTCTGGCTTAACTGGGTTTAACATCAGCTGTTCGTCCCCGACCATGACAGTGGAACATGACGACAGACGACCACATGCTGAAGAGAAACCTGTGGCACTGGCTATCGTTGCCCCCCCACAGGAAGAGGCTGCAGACCCCCTCGAGTTCCTTTGACGGACGTAGGACGCAGCGTCACTGGACCTGAGGGAACTCACTGATCGGATGTTTCCCTGTTCGTCATTGCTGGAGAGAGAATCTGTATCCACTTCTTCACACGTCTTTGCTTCTGTTTTGTGTTCTTGTTTTGCTGATGGGCTTTCGGGGGATTTCAGGAAAGACTCTTCTTCTTCCAGCTCCTGGTTGATCTCCACCTCCCCTTTCTCCACAGGGTCGTCATTGCTCTCTGTAGAGAAATGAAAATACTAAGAAAACAAGGAAATAGAAAAGTATTGGGGGGCAAAGCTTTAAGTTGTGTCTACTTAAGTGATACCTTAAAAATGATGTCACTCTGTCATTTTCTGGCTTCATTGCGACTTCTCTAGCCTTATTTTTTGCAGAATCTTCTTGGGAAATGTTTTTCTCAATGCTCATATCAATTTTCACAATCATGACAATAATCATGATGAAAAAGCTAAAATTGTGGTCGGATTTAATAGTTTTGTTGGTTTTGTCAGATATCAACACAATTAATATTATAGATATTGCATTATTGCAATTACATACAGTGTTTATTTCCTACATGTTTTCATAATGTGATTTAAATTATTTTATTAAGAAGAAACTTTTGCAACTAGATTTAAAATATTATTTTTCTCCCTTTCAGGATTTGAGTGCATTGATATAACTACTTTTTCATACATGTATTAGTGGTACACGGATAAAACATATGATCCATATGAAAATATGTTATTTTTCTGACTGAACGTTTGCTATGTCTTACCAACAACTAACTCTTTGTGTGTCAGCCTCCCTCTCCTCCCCCTCTTCGTCCCAGTAGACACTTCCTTCTGATTCGCCGCCGCTCCTCCATCTCGGTCCTGTCCTTCGTTCTTCTTCACCGGTCCTCTCTTTCTTTCCCGCTCATCTCTCATTAGCTTTTTCTGAAAGGCAGTGATTACAATTGACAGAAAAGTAACAGTAAACCTGATGGTGTCTGATTTCATGCATTACCTAGGACAGGTAATGTTCTGATACAGTATTTTTGTGTGTACTACAAGACATTTAATCAATATGCTTAATACGCCTGCTACTCTATGTATTTCATAAACTTTGGGTATTTAATAAAAAAGCTTAATAACCCCACTTAACTCTCCACAAACGAAGGTGGAGGCCACACCTTCAGTGTGAATGTCAGTTCTCACCAATGAAGGAGGAGCGGAGTCGTCATGAGTCTCTGTTGTTCCTCTGTTTGTCCGTTCCTCTGGTTTCTGGCTCCTGATATGTTGAGTTGAAGTGTCTTTTGTTTTTTGCCTCTGCAATCCTCCGTTTCTGCTAATCCTGGACGTCTTCTGTCCCTCTGATTCTGCAGTTGTAATACCACTTGTCCTATGTAAACAAAGGACACAAGCCCGTGTAAGTATGTGCAACTACTACTGAGAATAGTTTTTTTTAATCCAAATCTGTAAAGTTGATCTCATTGCAGTTTCTGATTATTCCTCATTCACCCGGTTGTTATTGCAGCTTCTTCTGTGTCCTTCTTCTTAATATTCCTCCTTCTTCTGTCCACAGCTTCTTCTGCTGTTGCATCAGTTTGACTGATGTTCTGCGCGCTGCCAAACATATCCTCTTTATCGTGATGCTTCTTTCTGGATTGACTTGAGAGATTCAAAATATTTCACGTTCCCCCAAAGAATAAACAAATGGTTTAGACTTTTCACACAATGTAACTGAGTAACATCTTGAAAAGTTCTGGGAAATGTAACGAAGCTGAACATGAAAACATCAAATAAAAAGTGAGTTAAACAAACCTTGATCTATATGACGGAGACAAATCGCCTGTCTGTCCTTTCTCATCCTCCTCTTCCACATCTGCCTCAGCGTCGCCTCCTCTTTGCTCCTCCGTCCCTACCTTCTCCCTCAGTGGAGTTATCCTTACATTGTTTCTCCCATCCTTCTTTGGTTTAGTTAATGTTTCCGTCCCTGCTTCTGCAGTTTTAGTTTTTTTCAGGGTCACAGCCACTAGAGTGACCAACAATTTTTTTTTAAACTTAATTTAAATTAATAAAAAATTATCATCAGAGTTCTACCTGTATCAGGGCAGCTGGTGGCTGCACAAGTGTTAGTCTCAGTAGAGCCATGGACGTCTTGGACCTTGTGGGAGAACAGAGTTCATCAGACAGGAATCAGACAGGGTCAGTATATAGTGAAGGAGAGCCAGGAAACAAGGTTAAATTGGCACAGACAGAATAATATCCAGCTGACTGACCAGTCTGGTTCTGAGTCTTCGCTCCCCTGTTGAAAACTGTCCCACAGACGCGTGACTTTCTGTTCCCTGGAGTAAACAGTAGAAAAAGAATAAAACAGTCAAAACAAACTTGTTGCTCATGAAGAGGATCCTGGATCTTTAAACCCACTCACCTCATGCTTAGGTAGATGTTGCTGGACGTTACTTATAAGAGCATCTGTGTTCAGCTCCACTGCTCCGTCTAAACACCCGTATACAATGAACAGACAATGGTTGGTTGGAGCAAGGAGAAGGACAAAGATTCTGGTCATTCACACAAAATTTTAAGTGTTTGTTGTATGTGATGTAAGAGTCATGCATTCTTTGTAGGAAACATGCATCTGACTTGGTTCCACTCTGGGATATTAAAAACACATACTTCTGTGTTTCTCTTGAACAGCTTTCAAACGTGTGTGTGTGTGTGTGTCCAGACCGCTATGTGTGTCCTCAGACTGCAGCACAATGAACCAGGGTAACGTCTCTCCCTCTGTTGAAAGAACCTGGAGAGCTGGGGGACAAAAACATTAAGTTACTTATGACAAATACACAGTTGTAAGATGTGCAGGTTTTGGCTCATCCTTTGTACCTTGCTGATGTGTTCCATTATCAACCTGTGATGGGTGCTGGCTGTTGTTGTCGTACAGTGACAGTTGAATGATTTCTCCATCAGGACCCAGGATCAGGCAGCCAACAGATTTGCCATTCTGCAAATCTGACAATATAACAACTTTCAGATAACACTTTTGGTTGGATCACAAATCGGAAAGCAGAATGTCTCAGTTTTCATGTCTACATGCAAATCAGCGACGTCAGAATAATAAATGGCAAAATAACCTATGCTGTTTGGAAGTTCTGATTGGATAACTGCCAAACTCTGTTGTGATTGGTCAACCGCTTGCAGCACATGTAGGAAATGTCGACCTCCACTCTCATTTTATGTGGCTTGTTAGACCAACAGGTAGGTGTGTATTATGCAAATGTTGACTTTTGTGATTTTACATGGCATCCTTCGAGTTTTTAACTTTGTAGAACTTTTATATTCAGAAAAAAACCTCTTAAACACCCCAGAGGAAAGAAACACTAATGACATTTCTTTGAATATTACTAATCCATGAGTGAAACACATAACCTGAGAATTCACATAGCTTTGTGAGGTCATATGCTTTAACTAAATTCCATTTATGCAATAAAATACCATGTACTTTGAGGATCATGGTTTGCAGAGGTTTATCTTTAATTACCTCTCAGCTCCAGAGGTAGAAGGCCCTTGACCACACCTCTGTCAGCATCCCTGGACCCACAGGGATTCTGGAGGTCAGGAAGTCGGTTCTGTAAGAAAGCCAAAGAGCTCTGCCTGCCCGGACCTATCCGTCCCACAACACAACCCGAAACTCCTACTGCAGGAGGAGGCTCTAGAGCAGAAAACAGAGTGAAACACCATCTCTGCATCTTTTAATAGATTCAATTTAATGTATAGAAATAGAATATACTGAATGGAAAATTGCATCGTTACAACGGCAGAGAAAGACAAAGCAGAACAAGAAAACTGAACAACAAAAACTTAAATAACAACTAGAAACATTAAAAACCTGAGAAAGTACTATTCTGTACATGTTCGGTACAAACTAAGACTGTAAAGGGTTTAATTAAATACAATTAAGACATAAATTCAGACCTAGGTTGGATTTAAACTGAAGGAAAAAACAAGAATATGGATATGTCGTTGCTTTGCTGATTTATTTAAGATTTGATTGACGGATCTTTAAGTATCCACCTACAGACGTATGTGTGTGTGAGCACTGTACCATGTCCGGGCTCCAGCAGAATCGTAGCACCCTTCTCAGACGGCAGCCCTCCTCTTCCTCCTCTTCCTCTTCTTTCTCCTGCTGCCGTCTGTTTTTTTAAGTAAAATCTCTCGGGTTTTTCTCTTTCTCCTTTCTGCTTCACACTCATCTCCTCTGAAATACAGAGTGAGGATGGAACATAGCATCTCTACACTGATAAGAAGGTCAAGCCATCATTTTAAATAAAATAAAATAAAGGGAACTCCATCGTTCGATAACCTCTGTGTTCCTTAAGATAAGAATAGCTTACTCAACAGGAAGTTACCTGACAGTTTGTAAAACCCAACAACACTTTCACTATCATTTGACATAATGTCACATAAATTTGATCCTATTGTGAAAAGAGAGCTCTTGTAGTAGACTCCAGCAAGTAAAGAAGACACTGAAGTTCATAGTTCACTAAATTTTAGAAAATACGAGATTAAGTTAGCCAGTTGAATCAGTTAAATAGAAAGGACAGCTTTATGTTCTCTGTTCACCTTCTTTTTCAGGAAACAGTGGGGATATAACCAAAGGCGGCAAACGGAGTCTATTCAGATTTTCTCTGGACTGAACCGTGTCTTTTTCTGATCGTGGTCGGACGTCCTGCTGGTTCTGAACGTGGATCACTCGTGCGGTGGCACCTGCTATGGGAGGCAGGCGTTGCGCACAGTGTTCGGCACCGTCCGACTGAAACACAATAGAAATTGGTATTTAAGTATCCTTTTAACATAAAAACCATGACTGACACCCTGCAAGATGAGAACATACAAAAAATGCACGTGCCATTTTTGTATAAATATTCTTGCCCAACAACAATGTAGAACATTGATCAACAATAGATGCAAATCATTTATTTAATCACCTGTTTTCTGCACATGTGCTGCCAATAGCCAAGCGATATCCAATAGTAGTCATGTTTTTTCTTGCGATGGACACTGTACTATTCTAGATGCTGATGTCTTACCCAGTCTGTCTTCTCCCCGCAGGATCTGTAACAGGCTGAATTTCCCAATTCCACTGGAGGAAGGTACTGTCCTGTGTGTTGGAGATGCAATCATAACCTCATTGTCATTCTCAAGCCATTTATCGTTCACAAACTAACTACGCTGGCTTAGTTTAAAGCATCAACAAATGACGCAGTTAATCTGTCTGGCAGATTAAATGAAATGTTTATAGTGACATTTGTTGGTGAGATGCCTACAAATATTAAGAATTATGCAATCCTAATTCAAGAAAGATTCATACTTTTTAAGCCCTTTTATCTGTAAAATTTCATTTAAGAGAGTTTAATATGTTTAAAGGATTTGCGCCACCATGTAAAACATTACCTGTTCTCCTGTGTTGGTTCTCAGTCATCGGTCTCTCACAGTTGCCTTTCTCACTGAGTGTTTCACTGTTTCTCCAAATGGAACAGTCTCGATCATCAGCCATGTCGTGGACACAGTTTATGTGTGGATAATGCAGCTCCTCTCCAGTACTGTGGTGATTTACTTCAGTGTACTGTGAACTTTCAGTCTGCTGCAGACACGTGTCAAAGTACGCCTGCATTTGGTAGTTAAGACCAATGAATTACACACAATTAACATTTGCAAAGATAAAGTAATATTTACATGCATTTATTAGAAATTAGGAAGACACCTTATCTTCTTCTGGTTCTTCAGGGGTTAACGCTACATAATGTACCCATGGCTGAAGCTCCGTCTGTGGAGTTGGACTCCTGGAGGTACATGTTATTTGAAGGAACACATCCAGCCTGACTCTGCTGCTGTTGTCCAGCTCCTCTTTATCTGCAGAGAAGAATTATTTTAGAATGGGTTTTATCCTTCCATTTAGTTAGTTTATCAACAAGAAGCTAAACAAGGCATATGAAAAGAGCATGAGTCCAAGTGTGTAAACGCTGAGGTTGGAGGGGAATCTTTCTACCGGTCAAAATTGTATAACCTTCAGGTTTATTCTCCAGTTGTTCAGTGTTTTCCTCTGCAGGAAGCCACACTGGGTTATGCTGCACAAACAACTCTGGAGAGGGCTGTGCTGGTGTGGAGCAAGCCGGCTGAAGATTGGAAAAACGAACATTTGGAACTGGAGGGACGTGAAGAGGAGGAAAGATGGATGGAGCGAGTCTGGAATAGGAGCACTGGAGGGAAGAGACACATTCAAATGTATCTTTTGCAGAGGAACTCAACCATAAGCAAACATCTGTTTACATTTGCACATATACAACAAGAGATGAATACAATTATCTAATTTAAGATCAAAGTTAAGGTTCTATACTCCACTACAAGCAAAGTGGGGAAGATTTGTAACTAGAACACTCAGACTGAAACATGAAACCAAAACAATGGGCAGGTTAAAACAGCCTTAAAAGCTCTGTTGAGCAGAAAAGTCACGTCGTAACTAAAAATAGGGTCTCTTTAATTGAACGAGGTCCCATTAATAGATGTGCTTGTGCAATCGTAAGTCAGTGTCAGCGTTTCACCCATTTATATATGATCAAACAACAAATTAAACCAGTAACATGAACAGAATGACAGAAACTATGGCTATCTGGCTATCCAAGTGGTTTGGCTTCACTTTTGGGTGTTGTCATATAATCCATTTTTATTTACAGTCTGTAGTCTAAGCAAGTACACACAACATTTTCTTTCATAATACAGTACTAACACATAAATTATACAAAAGGTATAACTAGAGAAGTCATTCCCGTCTCTGTCTACCTGATTGTTGCTGTAGCTCAAAATGGCCGATGTCAGCTCCTTCAGGGTGCTGAGCTGCTGTTCCACTTGTTGAGAGTAATGTTGCACAACCCGCTTCTTCCTGTTACCAGCCACTGGCCCACATTTGCTTTCCGTTGAGACCAGGTCCTGGATATAAAGGCAAGGATTCAATTCATGGTTTTTATGCCATATGTATATATCTTATTGACTGCACCTGGCTCAATGTCTCTTGTCACCTAAGGGGCATTACTGTGGTTACTTTACATGTAATTACCTGGGAGTACAGTAGCAGTGGGCCCCTACGAGTGCTGTACGTCTTTGGAAGGGTTGACTCTGCTTTTACAAGTAGGCGACCACTGTTGGACAAATGCAGCAGAGGCTCCTGGGACTTCCAGATGTAGTAATCCTTTGGAGCATGGATGGATTATATTTGTGACTATTACAGCAATGAATGTCTAGATTGATTGATGGACACTTAGATGGACGGTTGGTTGTGGACTAATGTTGCAACTAATGTGTATTGAAATGCTGATACAAATACTGTATAAACTGTATTCCATCATAGAATTGGTGTACCTGTGGTGTGAAGCAGACGTCCAGCCGTCCATCATGTCTTCCAGGATTTCTCTTGGACGAGATCAATCGACCACAGCCTCGACTCAGCAGAGACAGAGAAAACTCCTTCATGATGTAATTTCAAGCTGGTGGATAATAAGGATATCCAATGAATTCCAACGTGCACCAAATAAAAATGGTATATAATAATGCAAATTACAATCAAAAATAACAAATTACTGGAATAACCTGATAGCTAGATAATTTAAATAAACCTAATTCCTCAATCGCCAAGTTTATAAGTACCCAACTCACAGAGGTGAGTCACAGATTAGAGCTCTGAATACATTTCTGACAAAGACTTACAGGAAAAAAGACATTAAAGGAAGAGAGATTTAGATTTTGTGTGTTGATACATTTAGTTTATCAGCTCCTTATTACGTCTTCTTAATTTGGATCATGTTAAATACAAAACAGTTAACATACCTGTTTTCTCGTGCAAAAGCTGCGTCGCTCTCTCTCTCTATGCTGTGTGTGTGTGTCAGAGAGAGAGAGAGAGCGAGGGGGGGAGAGGGAGAGAGAGAGAGAGAGAGAGAGAGAGAGAGAGAGAGAGAGAGAGAGAGAGAGAGAGAGAGAGAGAGAGAGAGAGAGAGAGAGATTGTATAAGTCTAGGCAGGGTCTCAAAAGTGATATACACACATACATTCCTATGCTGCCAACAGTGGACTGTCGACTATCTTGAGTCCTGTCTGACCATCTTAGGACGCCATATTTTACTATATAGTATATTTTAGCAAAGTGTTTGACTTATTTATACTAAAGTGACCAAAAGGCCCTAGAATTAAACCAAATATGTTAGTGATAACTGTATGTAATGTGTAAAGTATAATAGTGGCTATTTCTATAGTGCTTGTGTTTTGTTATACCGGATTCCTTTGGCAAAAGTCTGCACACGTATTTGGAGCTTTGAAAGAGTCCTGACCAAGTTATAATTAACAGTAGTTCAGTATATAGAGGTTCTGAGTGCTCATTACAGGTGTTGAACTTCAAAATGCCATTATGCAATTTCTCCAGAAACACTTAAAAGTCCATGTGCAGAATTTGTAATCCTTTTTTAGGACACTGGATTTCAAACTTAAGAGTGCATGAAAATTGATCAATCCTTTGATATAAATTTAATATAGAACTGTCATTTTTAACCTGTGGAGGTTGGACTTCAAAATGAACCCACAACCTCAACATCCAGTTACTCTTCAGCTCTCAGTCAGCTATCTTAAATTGAGACATGGTTATGATGTTGTAAAACATTGGAATGTCAGGGCAATTTTGGTTTGACAGGGGACAACCATGAGTGGATAGTATTTTACTACACATATACATTGTAAATACACAAAGTATAATGAACTTAAGAGGTGGGTCCTGTTAACATGGCGAAAAACAACTGCAGGATGAGTCCTGGTAATGTACAAAAACCTGAATGTGTGTGTTTGCGCGTGTGTGTGTGCGCGGGCGTGTGTGTGTATCACTGCAGCCATGGAAACAGAAAGAAACACAGAGCACCAACTCTGGAAAACCTAGCAACTGTGGTTGAACAATTGGACACAAAAACATGCAAACACACATACACACACACGCACACAGACAAAGACAAATGTCTTTCAGTATGCTTCCAGGCCAGGTTACGATCTAATGTGACACTAAGAGTATTGAGAAAGGACCTCATACAAACCAAACAAGACTTGACAGGTCAAAGTTAGTCATTAGTTAGTATATTTGTCATCTGTACTATTTTCCAGGCTGTCAGAATTATTACCCCCACTGAGGCCATCATGTTGTCACCCCTGAGTACTACTGAACTGATATCCATGAAACTTTTAGGAAGAATGCGACATTCGGGCAGAGAAAATGCTATCTCATTCATCTTGAAAAACAAATTGGTATTTATAGGGGAATTATTTGTATTCCTTTCTTTAACATTGTGAGATAGGGCCCTTGGTGGAGGTATGCATTCAAGTACCACTCTAGTCGGATTATTGATTATATGATTATCTCCCTCACGGTGTTTCTGAGATATAATATTCCCAATTCCAGAAAGTTGGATTAGTGACCTTGAGCTTTGACCGTAGTTCCAAATTTCCCTCAAGGTATTGTTGTGGCCGGTGCAGAGGCATCAAAATATACAACATAATGGTTTGAGATTTTCTTTTTCTTTACATGACGACATTGATCAAGAGAATCAGGCTCAGTCTTCACTTGCATCACATTCTGCTTGTCATGTTTTTTTTTTCATCAGGACTTTCGTATAAAGGTTGAGCAACTGCTGCTGTCTCAGTGGGGAGTGGAGATTACAGTCTGCACTTTTCTGTTGATCATCAATCTGTCTTACTCTTTGGTGAAGTTTTGATGATTAAAATGTGATATATTGCAAAATGGTATGTACTGAATTCCAATCACATTGTTCAACAGCTTTTAACTGTTTGAAGTAGGTCTCATAAATGTGCATTTATCTTAACTCTTGTATCTTGACATATATGTTTTATATACAATGTTTTTTCATATTTATTTATACATGAAGTAATATCAATTTAATTAAATTGGATTCATGAACCAGACATTCAGAAATTGCTTTAACGTTTTTATTCTGTTCAGGGTTGAATTCATAAGGTAAGAAATATATGCTTTTGTGATTATCTTTATTTACCCTTGAAACACTTGGATTTCAAGATTGATTTTACTTTTTACATCTGCTGTCACATATACTCCAAAGTCAAGTAGTTTAACATATTAACCCTCACTATTAGGACTACAATGGAGAACTCAACAGAGAGTTTGTCATTTGTGTTGGCTATGTATGGTGACACAGGACAGTTAAAGTACCTGTACTTTACTCTGGCTGTGATATTTTACATATCAGTGATTGTTGCAAACTCTGTGCTTATTATCGTTATTTATACAGACAAAAATCTCCATGAACCTATGTATTTATTCTTGTGTAGTTTATTTGTTAATGAAATATACGGCAGCACATCTTTGCTGCCCTGCTTTATGGTGCATATATTGTCAGACACACATGGCATTTCTGCCTCCTTCTGCTTCATTCAAATATTTAACATTCATTCATATGGAGCTATTGAATTTGGAACATTAACAATTATGGCACATGACAGATATGTATGCATTTGTAAACCTTTACATTACAACAGCATAATTACAAAAAGGAAAGTACAAATTGTCATATCATTTATCTGGATATTTTGTTTTGTGGAGATTGGAGTTTTATTGTCTTTTACTATTCGTTTAAATTTTTGTGGGACTGTTATCAACAAAGTTTTCTGTGTACATCACTTAGTTGTTGACCTTTCTTGTTCATCAGACAGAACAGTGTCACTCGTTCATGATGTGTTTTTTGGTCTTATTTTCTCTGTCGTTGGTCCTGTCAGTTATATTTCATACAGTTACGTCAATATTTTTTCAGTGTGTTTAAAAGGTTCCAAAGAGACCAGAATGAAGGCTTTAGAAACCTGCACTCCACATTTCGTTTCACTCACTAGCTTTGTGTTTGCCTGTTTTTATAGTATGATCAGTCAGAGATTTGACGCGTCCACAGTGCCGTACCCTCTCTGTGTTTTCTTGTCTACGTATGCGATGGTCATTCAGCCTCTTCTTAATCCTGTAATTTATGGTCTCAAACTGTCAAAAATTAAACATGCTTGTAAAAATGTGTTGACATTAAAAACATCACAACTCTACATTTTTCCTGAAGCTTATTTAAATTCCACAGTTTATTATTAACTAATGTGAAATTAAACACTTTTTGCAAACATACACAAATACACTACAGAATGTGAACATCTGTTGAATTGTCAATGAAAGTTTTGAATTAATTACAAAGCTTGATTCTTCCTGGGTTACTGAGCTATAACGAGGTGTACTCATTATCTTCTTCTGGTTCTTCAGGGGTTAACGCTACATAATGTGCAAGAAGCTAAACTAGGCGTATGAAAAGAGCATGAGTCCAAGTGTGTAAACGCTGAGGTTGGAGGGGAATCTTCCTAGCCGTCAAAATTGTATAACCTTTAGGTTTATTCTCCATTTGTTCAGTGTTTTCCTCTGCAGGAAGCAACACTGGGCCATGCTGCACAAACAACTCTGGACTGGGCTATGCCGGTGTGGAGCAAGCCGGCTGAAGATTGGGAAAACAAACATTTGGAACTGGAGGGATGTGAAGAGGAGGAAAGAGGGATGGAGTGAGTCTGGAATAGGAGCATTGGAGAGAAGAGACACATCCTAATGTATGTTTTAGACTCAATAGCGCCTCTAAAAAAGAAATGTGTAAAACATAGTAAATTAGCTCCGTGGTATAATTCCACGACAAATGAGTTGAAACAAATATCAAGAAAACTAGAAAGGAAGTGGCGCTCCAGCAACAGTGTTGAAAATCTCCTAGACTGGAAGAGTAGTGTTAAAGAATATAAAAAGGCTCTCCACAAAGCAAGAGCTGCCTATTATTCAAAACTAATAGAAGAGAATAAAAACAACCCCAGGTTTCTCTTCAGCACTGTAGCCAGGCTGACAGAGAGTCACACCTCCACCGAACCCAGTATTCCTCGATCCCTAAATAGCAATATCTTTATGACCTTTTTTAATGATAAAATTCTAAGTATTAGAAATAAAATCAATCATCTCCTGCCCTCAATTGGCACTAATACCCTCCCAACAATAGAGATCTCAGAAACGGCTGAGAATCCTTCCCATTACTTAGACAGCTTCTCTCTGATCACCCGTGATCAGTTTACCAAAATAGTCTCAGGTTCTAAACCAACAACCTGTATTTTAGATCCGATTCCAACTAAATTACTTAAAGAAATTCTGCCCCTAATAGATAATTCGTTACTTAACACAATCAATCTGTCATTATCATCAGGTTATGTACCACAGTCTTTTAAAATAGCTGTAATCAAACCCCTACTCAAAAAACCCACCCTAGACCCAGAGGTTTTAGCAAATTACAGGCCAATATCTAATCTCCCCTTCCTATCTAAAATCTTAGAAAAAGTTGTAGCCAATCAGCTGTGTGAGTTTCTCCAGGAAAATAATATATATGAAGACTTTCAGTCTGGGTTTAGAACCAATCACAGCACAGAGACAGCCCTGGCAAAAGTCACTAATGACCTTCTAATAGCTTCAGATCAGGGACTTGTGTCTGTCCTCGTTCTGTTAGATCTCAGTGCAGCATTCGACACAATTGACCATCAAATTTTATTAGAGAGACTAAAACAGTTAATTAACATTAAAGGAACGGCCTTAAACTGGTTTAAATCTTATTTTGCTGATCGCTCCCAATTCGTTCAAATCAATGATGAGTCATCGGTGCGCACCAAAGTTAACCATGGTGTCCCACAGGGGTCTGTGCTCGGCCCAATTTTATTCTCATTATATATGCTTCCACTAGGAAACATTATCAGGACACACTCGGTCAATTTTCACTGGTATGCGGATGACACCCAGTTATATTTGTCAATAAAACCTGAACAAAGTAATCAATTAACTAAACTTCGAGCATGTCTCAAGGACATAAAAACCTGGATGACCCGCAATCTTCTCTTATTAAACTCAGATAAAACAGAGGTTAAAATACTCGGCCCTAAACACCTTAGAGAAACATTATCTAATGATATAGCTGCGCTAGATGACATTGCCCTTGCGTCCAATGAAACAGTCAGGAACTTGGGAGTGATCGTCAATCCTGATTCGTCCTTTAATAGTCACTTAAAACAAATTTCTAGGACCGCCTTTTTCCACTTGCGTAATATCTCAAAAATCAGACATGTCCTTTCGCAAAAAGATGCAGAAAAAATAGTCCACGCCTTTGTTACATCGAGACTGGACTATTGTAATTCATTATTATCAGGCTCCAGCAGTAAGTCGTTAAAGACTCTGCAGCTTGTCCAAAATGCCGCAGCACGTGTCCTGACGAGAACCAAGAAAAGAGAGCACATTTCTCCAGTATTAGCATCGCTACACTGGCTTCCTGTTAAATCTAGAATAGAATTTAAAATTCTCCTCCTCACCTTCAAGGCCCTTAATGATATGGCACCTTTTTACCTTAAAGAGATGTTAATACCATATCAACCTACTAGAGCACTCCGATCCCAGAACTCAGGTTTACTTGTTGTCCCTAAAGTCTCTAAAAGTAGACCAGGAGCCAGAGCTTTTAGCCATCAAGCCCCACTACTGTGGAATAATCTCTCACTTTCAGTTAGGGAAGCAGACACGCTCTCTTCGTTTAAAAGTAGACTCAAAACCTTCCTTTTTGATAAAGCTTATAGTTAGAGCTAATTAGTGCGATGTTCCAAAATTGATTAAATGGCAAAAACCCCTGATGATGCTAAGACGCACAGGGAATTTATGACACAAGACACACGGAGCTTCTCTTTCCTTTTCTCCATATTTATCACATCAAGATAATTCTTATCTGATCGGTACATGTCACTAACTTGACCCCTTTCCCGGAGTTTCTGTGCCTTAGCGCCCGCGGATGCAGGGCCACAGCTGTGGCCGCACCATGGATTATGATTGTGGATCGCGCGTCAGAGGTCGCAATGGTGGATCCAGTTCGGTGGATTCTGTATCGTGCCAGCTGATCGTCGTTGTAATGGAGGATCCTTTGTCGCGTTGGCATCGGATGATGAGGGACCACGACCGAGGCGGCAGCTGATAATGGATTCTAACTGGCGGCAGTGGACAATAACTGTGGATTATAGTGGATCCCATCCTGATGCTGGATCGTGGTCTTGCTGGCTGCTGGCCGGAGACTGTGATTGCAGCGGGACTGCCTGACACATAGTATTGAAAAATGTTTACCCTCATCGATGCTGCTAAAAATCCTGATGATGTTTTCTTACACCTGACATCTATTGCACTTCTGTCCGTCCTGAGAGAGGGATCCCTCACATGTGGCTCTCTCTGAGGTTTCTACATATTTTTACCTGTGAAAAGGGTTTTTAGTAGTTTTTCCTTACTCTTGTTGAGGGTTAAGGACAGAGGATGTCACACAATGTTAAAGCCCTATGAGACGAATTGTTATTTGTGAATGTGGGCTATACAAATAAAACTTGATTGATTGATTGATTGATGTTTTGCAGAGGAACTCAACCATAAGCAAACATCATTTATATTTTCACATATACAACAAGAGATAAATACAATTATCCCATATAAGATCAAAGTTATGGTTCTATACTGCACTACAAGCAAAGTGGGGAAGATTTGTAACTAGCGCACTCAGACTGAACCATGAAACCAAAACAATGGGCAGGTGAAAACAGCCTAAAAAGCTCTGTTGAGCAGAAAAGTCACGTCATAACTAAAAATAGGGTCTCTTTAATTGAACGAGGTCCCACTAATAGATTTGCTTATGCAATTGTAAGTTAGTGTCAGCATTTCACCCCTATATGGGCCAATCTACCGAATTGGTTCAAAGTATGGTCCCCCAACAAGAAAAACTATTAAAAAAAACAATTAAGTATTCAGACATAGATATTTACTAAGAATATGTTATGGTATATTTAAACCCAAGACATTAAATGAGATATGGATAAGCTGAATATACAAAAAAATCATAATTTATAGGGTAATTTCTATTGGGAAGTAGCTGTCCCCTAGCCTGGATGCCAGATGAACTTAGCCCTGCCCACAACATTTGAGGTCGGGAAGTTCCGTCTGGCGTCGCTCTGTTGGGGAGAAACTATGCCCGAGCAGAAGCTGTTCGGACCAATCAAATTGTCAGGGCGGGCTTTATACGATGATGGACAGATGATCATCAGTAACGTTATCAACCACGTCACCAAAGAGCGCTTGGGTTGAATTCGTTTTCAACAAACATGCCTGCCACTGGAGAGCTGAGATGTGTAGATACTGCCATTGAGTCTGTTTTAGAAGACATTGACAGCGCATTCATTTTGAAAGAGGAACAGAGAGACACGATCAAGGCATTTGTAGATCGAAAAGATGTTTTTGCCGTCCTTCCTATGGGATTCGGAAAAAGTTTAATTTATCAGCTGGAGTTTTAAATTTTTTACAAATTTTTACCAATCACATTATTTTGTTTTGGAGTCAAATCATTTGCAAATTTCAGCAGCTGACAGACCTTTTTTGAGGTTGGTTGCAGGTCAGTTTACAACTCGATCAATGCTTCTGGACTGAGGAAGAGATGATGATGGATAATCTCTCTCCAGCAGTCAATGACGAACATCGGTTTTTGGACAAGCTCTTTGTGTGCTATTTCGTCAAGAATTGTAGGAAGAGTCATGGCTGTGATCCTCCTCCTGCATCCATAGCTGTCAAGAATCTCAACAAGGTCATCACAGTCAACCGTGGAGAAATCACTCATTGCTTGCATGAAAATGTCACGTTCTTCCCTGCTTACAATCTGTAGAAAATGCACTTTCAGGTCACTGTACACAAAGTTAAAAAGCACTTGCTCAAGGAAGGGGAGTGCAAGTTTGTTTGGTAGATACTGACAGTCTTGGTAACCTTTTACAAGGATTCTACCAATTGCCTTCCATGTTTCAGCAGGAAAATCATGCCGAATGAAGGGCACTTTAACTGCTGTACCAAGTGTGCATCGCTCGTAGAATTCATGCCAGAAGCAGCTGAGAACACCTCTCATGACCCCGGATCCACTTCCTGCCTCTTCAGTGTTGTCTGGAAGTATGCGTTTCACATTCACTGCTTTGTTCAATATCTTTGTGTAGCACTTGTAGTCTGGGGCTAGTGTTAGAAAAAGTAATAAATATCTTCCTAGGTTCGAAAGAGAGGTAGGCTTATTTCACAGAACAAGTTGAACAAATGACCAGTTTATTGTTCCACAAACAGTCATGTAACGATCACAATATATAACAGTATAAAATAGAAACAACAGTAAATATTATATAAATCTTGTAAATAATTCAGTCCTTTCGGTGTGTTTATGTACAGTTCCCCGGATATCGTCCGTACAGTCCTTGAATAGTGTGTGTGCGTGAAGATTCAACGGTTCCGGTCCAGGTCTTTATGTCTCTATACTCAGTACTACCTGTCTACCTGACGGGCAGGACTGTGGTATGATGTTTTCTCGATACACGAATCAGGTTCGATCTGGATCACACGGTTGGACACACCGCATCCACGATCTGGGACAGGCTCGCCATCTCATCATTCGGATTCAGGTTCTTCTAGTGTAAATACAAAAACAATCAGAGTTTTCAGTAGCAGATAACTATGGAATCACTTCAGTTGACACGCTCAAGTTGGACGTCGAAATCCGGGAGCTTCTCTCTCTACAGGTATCATTAGGAAATCTCAGGAGAAATAGAAAGTCTATGCCAATAGACTGGTTTCATCGGTGAGGCGGTTCTGTTTGAAATCCCACACCTCAAACTGAAAATCAGACACTGGTCCTTTAGGAGAGATCCCACCAGGAAAGACAAGTTCCTGTCCTTCTTCAACAATAGCTTTTAATCCAGCAACAGTTGGCAACTGTATCTTTCTAGTGCTACCGCCTTGTTTAGTCCTCACCTGATTGGCTCCTTTACCATCATCATGAATCCATCCTATCTCTACATTTCGTGTAGTTTTTAGCTTCTGTGTGTCTGTTGTTCTTGAGTCTTCATAATGTCTTCTCCTTCGTGCTCTCCTTTCTGACTCATTTTCTCACGAAGTCTCTCCAAAAGCCCTTGCTTTCGTTTGGGGAGGGACTTTTTACTTCTGCAGAAATTGAAGACAGCAATTCGGTCACCGTAGGAAGGAATGTCATTTCCCAGAGTTGCATCATCCATGAGTACAATGACGTCATGGTCGATCTGCACAGAGGACATAAAATAAGAGACAATGATTTTTTTTAAATGTGCACATGCAAAAATGTTCAAGTGATATTACATGCTCTCACTGTGAGACAGATTCCAGAGATGTTGCCTGCAATCATATAGTTTACTGTATTCTGGACCCTTTCCATGCATGTAGGAAAAGCCTTTGCGTTGACTTAAGTGAAACTAGTGCTACTGAAAAAATACATGTTTTTATAAAAATAAAATAAAGACAGTCTTTCTTGAATTCACTTAACATAAATACTTGTTTTTATAAAAAATAAAAGAATGACAGTCTTTCTTGAATTCACTTAACATAAATACTTGTTTTTTTTTATAAAAAAATAAAATAAAGACAGTTTTTCTTGACCTGACATATTTAACTGTTAACACTAATGGAAAAACTTACTACTTATGATCTACATTGTTTATAAATGTAACTTTTCAACATGTTTTATGAACATTGTACCTGCTGTTCACAGCATTAGAGAAGCAAGGAGTGGTTTTACAAAAAGCTGTTCTGTGAGGCAGCCCGGCATTGACAGTAGTAGGGATCTTGCTTATTATGGCACGAAACGAGGGCGATTCAACTTAATTGTCGCATAGTAACGCGTTAGATTATTCGTTACTGAAAAAAGGGGTCAGATTAGAGTAACGCGTTTCTAAGTAGCCCGTTACCGGCATCACTGCACATAAACAAACACACGTGAACACACACCAACAGCCACACAGAGAGTGAACTGAGGGAGAGAGAGGGCTGTCTATAAAGCAGACGAAGATAACGTAAACGTTAGCTCCGCAGCCTAAACACCGCCGACCGCCCCACGTAGCCTACTCCTTAAACCTTGTGACGTAATTATTTTTTTATTTAACCGATGCATTCACGATCGTTACATCCCTACCAGTGTCCGGTGTAGACCGGTGTAGACAGCGAGCAGTGTTCCTCACAGCGGCAGATCACTCGTGGATATTGTCCGGTAGCAGTAGCACAATCATTTAAGCTAACAAACATGCAACGAGTTAACGAGCTTGTAACATACATCATATCTGCAGCCATTTCTTCATTTTTGCAAACACCAAGCACCAAACCAACACATATCTTCTTCACTCACCTTCTGCTCTAACCTATGTTGAGTTGCTCTGAGCCCTGAAGTTGGTTCGCTACAGGCACCAATACTTCTGACTTTAAACTCAGAATTCTGACTTTTTTCTCAGAATTCTAAGATTAAAGTCAGAATTCTGAATTAGAATTTAGCTTTAGGGTACTGTTGTTTACATTTGTTTAATGTAACATTTGTTTTACATTTATTTGTTTGTATATAATTAAAGATAAATGTAAAACCCCAAAGCCTTCTGTGATTGTGTGAAATGCCGAAACCTTTAATTTCATTTTTTTTTATACAATTTATTTATCCCATAGCCCTTGTCATATACAGGGTATATCATCATATGTTTTTGCACAGTTATACAGCTACATTTTAGTACTATTATGCACTATTTTTAATGAGAAAGCAACTGTTGTTTTTTATCGCAACCTTTTTAATCTTATGTACAAACAGATGTTGACCTACCAGGTACGATTATCATGTATGTACAGAATGTTTCATACTCATATTTTTTTTTTTACTTTAAATTCTTTATTCATTATTTTATTCTTCTGCTGCTGTAACAAGTGCATTTCCCTGATGTGTGGATAAATAAAGTTTTATCTAATCTAATCTAATTTAATTTAAAAAAAACTAGACAGCAGATAGGAAGTTGATTGTACATGTCGTGCTCATCAACAGTATGCTGGGTGTGTTTTATTTTATATCTTTGCTATAACAGAGCACATTCATGTATTAACATGTATTAAGAGTACGTACAAACAAAACCGCATAGTACAAACACAAAGTTAAGAAAAAGTTAATAGAGACTATTTTTAATAACATAAGAAAAAATAAGCCATCTTGGTATGAATGAGCTTATTTAAATGGAGAATGGTTAGATCCATGGAATTAGAAGTGTAATCTATCATCAGTTGTTAATATCAAATAATAGGAATAACATTCACGATCACTGAACGACACAACGCACGGACGATGATTCAAACACCATGCTACAACGTGGTTTACGGCATGGCAGCTTTCATAGCAACCATCAAAGCGACGATAAATATGTGACAAATCCTATTTTCGGGCAAAATCTAAAAAACATTCATGATAACTAATAAAATATAGATCATAAGCATGAACTGGCTGAAAACTGTGGAAGCAAAGAGCATATTTCTAGCTAGAAATGGTGTCAGAATGTATTTTAATGCCCAAACTATATTATACAATGAAACTTTTATCTGAAAAAAAAAGGAATGTCTGCCATGTTGGTAGTCACGTGACGTGTGCACACGCCAATGCAAAACAATGGGCGGACAAAATGTTTCCATTTCACACTTTGAGAGGCCAGATTGTGAGATGGTAACATTTTTCCAAGTGGACCAACGTTGCCACTAAACGTTTTCTGATGAGACTGGGTTGCCTAGACTCCTATAACCTCTTTTAGCCCTTTCAAGCTTGTTTCCGTACAAAAAAACAGCCCTGAGACTGCTCTGATCAAAATCATGAATGATCTGTTGTTATCCTCAGACTCCGGTTTCATCAGCATCCTCATCCTCCTCGACCTCAGTAAAGCTTTTGACACCATTAACCATTCCACACACATCATACGTCTCTAAACCCCCCTCGGCATTACTGGCACTGCCTTCTCCTGGTTCCAGTCCTACCTCTCTGAAAGACATCAATTCATCTCCATCAACAACTGCAAATCCATCACAGTTCCTGTCTCGAAAGGTAGCTGCAAAGAAACTTTTTAAAACTCAAATGCCCCAACCTAGACATGGCCAGGGTCTGCAGCTGGCTATGCTACAGTACTTAGTTTGGGAAAAAGTGATTTTGCATAATTTGGGGAATTTTTTTATTATGAAAAATATTCAATAACTTCACTGTAATACTGTATATTAAACTGGTTATACTACAATACTTAGTTTGACAAAAAGGGCATTTGTATAATACTTGGGATTAGAATTTAGATGAATACTCATACTAACGGATCAACTCAAGGCCTCCTCATGCCTGCCTCATGTCAATTGCCTCTAAACCAATCAAATGAAGGATGCTTACGGTCCCTAGCCAATAAGGAGCAATTTTCAATTAAGCAGTACCTGCCTGGACATTATTCCAGTCTTCACTGCAATACAACTAGGAGGGTGAAAGATATTTTCCATACTTACTGCATTTGGATTCCCTTTGAAAATTTGCCTTCTGTCATGATTTTGTCTGTGTTTATTTTCCGCCTCTGTCTTAATAGTGTTTTCAGTTTAATTTGTATCTCCTTGTGTTTATGTTTGTATACGAGTTGTTTCTGTGTCTCCCGTTTTCCCACTCCCTATGTTCGGATTCCTGTTTTATTTTGTAGGCTCTGCTCCTAGTGTGTTTTCTTTCTTCACTTCCTGTCTTTGTGGTTGCCTGCACCAGACCTCATGTGTTCCACCTTTGTTCAATTGTCCCTGCCTTCCCCATGTGTGTATAAGCCTCTGTGCTTCCCTTCCCTGTGTCCTTGTCGGTTCGTTGTCGTAATGCCTGTCGTCTATGACTTGTCTCCTGTGTTCGCATCTTCTGCATCCTCTCTGTTGTAGTAACTTCCTGGTGTTTTATTGTGTGCTCTTAAGGCCGATTTATAGTCGGATTTACGCAGGCACGCAAGCATACAAGCCATGCAAGAGCCCCTTGCGTGCTTGCAATTTTTCTAACTATACAACAAAGCTACACAAACCTCACGCAGCCCACAAGGCTGTGATTGGTCTGTTTACTACATCCGTCCGGAGTCTAGTTTCCAGTTTCATAGCATAATACCGCCATGGCAGAAACCAAGGACGATTTTTAAGAATGGACCAACTCGGACAACGTTTGGCAGAAGAGGTGCGAAAATATGGCCATTTGTACGACCCTTCCTTGGCCGAGTACAAGGACACACAGATGACCATAAATTCCTGGAAGGACATCTCAGCGAACGTCGGGTTGCATGTCGACGAGTGTCTGAAGCTGTGGAAGAAAATCTGGGACAAATTTGTCCCACAGAAAAAAGCTATGAGGACAGCAGTGGCGATGCAGGGGGAAAGAAAGTCCCTGCATTTTATTTATTCCTCTTGTGGTTGGGACCTTTGCAACACGCGCAACCCTTGGGGAACCATGAACCAAAACGAGTCCGTCGATGTTACCGCGTGGCTAGCCACAGTTGCAGTCGCAGAACAATAATTCGGCCTTTAGTTGTTTGAGTTATGCTTTTTTACCTGTTCAAACTCAGAAGTTTTTATTTCAACCAGATCTTGTGGATATTTGAATAACTGAAATGTTACTGAATTTCAGCACCAAAAAAATGCATTTATTCATCTTTTCTGGAGTGACAAGACTCAAACAGCAGCTATCTAATAAACAGCAGCAAAAAACTAGTTAGGATGAGGCATGCCATGTATGAATGGGTTCATTTAGGAGACCATGTTCAAATCCAGTAAAGTCTGAGACAAATGCAAATAGCATTGTTAGCCACTGATATGTGGGGACATTGCCTGTTCCTTTTTTCTCCTACATGCATATCAGAATAAAATAGCATACATAGACAAAGACCCATGATACAAATTATACAAAGGATTTTTGTAAAGATCATTGTTTTTACTTGTTTTTTAGTTCTTAGTTATGTATTCCTATGTTTAAGAACTGTTTGTTGTGCCAGGTTTAGCTATATGTTTTCAAAGTTTAATACAAAACTCACTTTATCTTGCCAAAAGTGTGTAGCTTTACTTGTCCCCTTTTCCCTAGGTGAGAGGCACTTTGAGAAAATGGGAAGAGTAAAAAAAGGAAACAGAGCTCAAAGGAATGACCTATGGGCAATAGCTGGTGGAATGGACTCTCTGGTCAAAAAAAATTGTTTTGTTTTTTTGAGTTTTTTGCGCCCCCTTCTATCTCTCCAACCAATATTTTGACATTAAAAAAGTGTATCTAACATTAGGGTAAAATGAGCCAAAAATCTAAAAAATTTGTCAGCACAAAAGGAGAGGTTTACCGCTCTTGAAGATGTGGAAGACAAGTTTGGTATTCTGTCAAACTTCAAAGACCTGCCACACCAAGAGCTGATGAAGCAGGCAGATGCACTTGCACACACCTTAAGCCATGGAGGGCTATCTGATTTGGATGGGAAGGAGCTGGCCCAGGAGTTGAAAAATGTAGCTGACTTGCCTTCAAAGATCATGTCAACTCTTGAGTTGTTCAAATTCATTCAAACAAAGCAGCTCACAGAGATATATTCCAACCTTTGTATTGCTCTGCGGATCAGTGCAACCCTTCCAGTTACAGAAGCTTCAGCCGTTTTCCAAATTAAAACTTTTGAAGACATACCTGAGGTCAACCAGGGCTCAAGAACGCCTCAGTGGTCTGGCTGTCATCAGCATTAACCATAAAGTTGGTGGTCAGATTCAATACAAAGATGTCATTGACGACTTTGCAGCGAGGAAGGCCAGAAGGACTGCACTGTAACAGTCACAAGCTTGTGGATTGAAGCTTGCCTAGAGCGCCAAATGTGCTAGGGCCGGCCCTGGTCATATGGACCAGAAATCGATATGGAGTGAAGCATTTGATTTGTAAACAGCAGGAAAATTCATCAGAGATGAATAAAGCACAATCATATTGTGGTCAAAATGTTACATTTCCCTTCAGGACTTTCAGGAGAGGGACAGGTGTCAGAAGAGGACATAGAAGACAACGAGGCAGAGGACAATCAACAGGAGATGTCTTCGCAGAGAGCACTTTCGGAGAAAAACAGGTGTCAGAAGAGGACATAGAAGACAACGAGGCAGAGGACAATCAACAGGAGATGTCTTCGCAGAGAGCACTTTCGGAGAAGAACAGGTGTCACAAGAGGACACAGAAAGATTGGAAAGAAGTGGAACGAAAAACAATGGAGAAAATTGCCAACTGTATCAAAAAGGTTCACAATTAAAGTGAATAAAAAGAAATGGCAAACAATTGCTCCACTGCCCGTTGCAACAACACTGAGGCAACCATGGGCATACGTGTTTTACAACAGTTTGCGAAATAAAAATCCCTGTTGTACCCTTGCCTTCAAGAGCCAGCATAAAAAACTCCACAGCCGTAAAATCAGTAGTCCTGCAAAGTACTTATTTAAAAGGATGAGGGAGCCAGTGGGAGACACTGGTTAAAACATCTGTGCTACAAAGAGAAAAAATGGCACACATATACATAAAATACAAGAGGGAGAATTGCGAGAGCTCTTCATAAAGGACTGAGCCAACACTTCTATAGAAGGCAAAAAAAATCCCATAGCTGAACAGATTTTGGGAAATATAACCTGAAGTCTGAACAAATGTAAAGTTCTGAGTTAAAAAAAGGGAAAATAATTCATGATGTTTTCATGGAGATGTACTTCACTCAAAACATCATGAAGGAATGTGACTTCAAGTTTCACAAGAGGCCTGGGTACATACAGCACTTCCAAGCCATCCCCTTTTGTATACATATGTATACTGAAACTGGAATGAGCATAGTTGTGCAACACTTGAAAAAGAAGACCCCACTTATACCTTGATGCTACAGGTAATGTTGCATCGAAAGTTCCGGTCAGACCAAAATACTTTGCTACTCTCTCACTCTTCCTGGAGGTGGTCAGGATGCCCCTCCCAGTTTGTGAAATGCTGACAAATTAACTCTCTGTACCAGCAATAACGTTCTGGCTGATGCAGTTCCTCAGAAAACTGTCACAATACACAACCCTCAGAGTAAATCAGGTTGCAACTGATTACAGCTGGGTCCTTCTCCAAAGTGAGGGAGAGCATTGTCAGCTACTTGGACAAGGCTTTTGTTATTTGTTCAAAACGGAAGACTTGGAAGGAAATCAGCATGTGTACCGTGCTACACATATGCTCGGCACTAGGGGTGCAACGATTAGTCGACGTCGTCAACAAAAATCGATGACAAGAATAGTCGCTGACGAATTTACTCGTCGATGATTCGTTGGTTACGTCACAGCACGTGTTTTTCGTGCCGCACAGCGGAACTAAACGGCGTTTTACCGGAGGTGCTGATGAAAGCAGCTGAGGAGTGAGCCATCTCGCTTCCTTCCGATCTCTGAAAGTCGCGCATGTGCAATAGCGTCAAAACACGGAGCATTGCCGGCTTCCGCTGCAGCAGCATCGCGCACCAGAAAGTAAAAAGTTCGGGAGAACTTCACCCGTAACAGCCCGAAAAAAACTACCTGCAGTATCTGTGCAGCGGACCTGTTCTCCATGGAAGCAGGACACGTGCATGTGAGGAGGAGGCACGTGTGACATCGTAACGGAGACGATGCGGACTCGCCTCTGTCAGATGTTATATATACACGTATATACCTGCACGCAGGATTCTAGAATCCATTACAAATATATGGTTTAAACTTTTATTAACGAGTTTAAAAGCTAAAAGTTATCCTATTGCCTGACAAACGTCTTTTTTTAATCACAATGATTTAGTCAGAAGAAGACTGTAGTTTCGTTTGTTGATGTTTTTATTGCTGTTACTTTCCCTGTTATTTTTGTTAACAGGAAAAATGGATACTTGATTTTTAATTTATTTGTTTTAATAGCATTTTGCCTGTCCTTGCTTTTAAATGGACAAAAACTTGATTTGTCTTTGCTTTTGTGTCACAGTACCCTTATATGCAGCAAAGTTTATTAAAAGACATTTTTTTTAATGAAGAAACAATCTTTATTGCCTGTTTTTTCAGTCATCACATGCCTCGAACAACCTCAAGCAAAATTTAAAAGCTGTTTGCTAAATAAGAGCAATTGAGAATTTGTGTCATTCATAATCCGAATAGTCGATTAATCGTTTCAATAATCGGTGACTAATCGACTATCAGAATAGTCGTTAGTTGCAGCCCTACTCGGCACACATGCTCAAAGCTGTCTCTCAGGGAATTGGTAGAATAAACGGGAGACAAAGGTTTAAAGGATTATCAACCTTTGCATTTTCCAGGTTGCAAAACACTACCTCATTGACAACAGCACTCAAAATCTTCCGCTCACTCACCACTGTATTAATTGGCAAACACAGTACCAATACTATCCTGAATAATCTGAAGGCAGTGCAGGACTTAATAAAACATTGCAAGATTCCCAACATGTAAGACACTGAAACATTTTCTGACAGCCCCTTAGGTCAGGAGGAAGATGATGAGGAAAGAAGAAATGCACACACAATTATTGGAAGATCTCCCTTCACATATGAGTTCAGGAAGCTCTTGGAGGAGGTACGGGGAACGCTTGGAAAAAAGGATACCCTGACCCCAGATGATGAGGAAAATCCATACTTATGCCAAGGCATTGTCAATGTCCTTTTTGAGAACTACCTAGGCATTTTCTCCTTTTGGAGTAGTCTTCTGTTGCGGAATTAAAAAAAGGTATACATCTGACAAAGAAGATGACACTTTTGGCCCACCAAAAACCAGGGACACAAATTGCCATGTAGAGAGATGGTTTGGAGTTGTAAAACACTCTATTCTGAAAAAGAAGAGGGGACTGAGACCAGAAACGTTTATCAGGAAGATGTATAGCTCAGTACAGGGAAGATACAGAGAACATATCATGTCTCATAACTTCTCTTTGCAGTTACTCCTTAAACCAATGCTACCAAAGGACATCTCTCAATCTCGGGAGGGTTGGGCAAAGAGACAGAGCAAAGATTATGTGATTGAGTCATTACTGTATGTCAATTCATGAAAATATGAATTAAAATGAGGTTCTAGTTTGTGGAAAATAAATACGGCCCCTTCTCACATGACTTCAATGTTTGAGATTCTGGTTAAAATTTAACAATACTTTTTCTGTGGTTTCGTATAACCATCAAGGGTCTCCTTGTGTTTGACGTGCAGTTGGTGCCAAAACACTTTCTTAAACAACTTTCAGACCATTAAAACGAACAAAATTTTATAAACTAAGTATTGTAGCATAGCCAGCAGGTGACCCTGGAACTTTGACGTGAATATACAGTATTACAGTGTTATTGAATATTTGTGTAATATCTCTTTTCGGTGTTGCACTTTGTAGACGGCTCTTGCGCACTCGTCTCACAGCCGGCTGTACATAGAGACCAATGTTCTGTGTTCATCCCGGAGGACGACTCATATTGATGAAAACTGGCCTGTACCCGGTTGTGCACTTTGCTACGGTGGGAAGTATGCAGCCTAAGTGTTTTAACAACTTTTAAGTTGTCAGAATCTGTGAATACCAACATGACCGAACTAACAAGGGCTTCTATCTTAAACCAGTTGAACAGCGCAGAAAATGCACACGCAAAGCGGAGAGAAGAGACCACGGGTCGCCTCTGTGGTGATACAACTTTTGACGATAGGAAAATAGTTACAAACAGGCATAGAACCCACCCTACAATTAACAGCGCGACTCCGCAGCATTACATACCCACCGTTGACTTGCCCATCATGAACATAATTGGCTTTTCAAATTGCGTGGGTTTAAGTGAGAAGAACAGTGTCCACTAACAGAACTAGTTTCACGATGTGTTTATCAAACATACAAAATTAAAGAGTGCCTTATATGTAGTAGCCTGTCCCAAGTGACAGCAAGTTAGCATGTCCACTCTTTCTGCTACCATTACAATTGTAATTTTGTCCATGCCGGTTAGCAAATAATGATATGGTTAATTGAGCACTCATATTCTTAATCAACAAAACCTGCATAAGCAATCGATGTATGATTAAGATCAATCCTCCTCAGGCGGGGAACTGCTTTTGATGCATGGCCAAAAACTGTTGTGCTTCTTTAACCGATGAGGGACGCCATCTGCTCCCGTCTTTGGTAATAATGAACAGCCTCGCTGGCTACAGCAGTGAAGGCTTCAGGTTGTGACTGTACAGCTGATGCGGGACCTCATTGTACTGTTGTACAGTTGTACGGCTGTAGTTATATCTGTAATTTCACTTGGGGTGCAGTATCATTATTATGCCACTGTGAGGCGATGAAGCGCTAAGTAGGGATGCTTGTGTCATCACTGATAGTGAAGAAGTGTCTGTCTACCTGATGTGCCAGTGCTAAGACAATAAACACAGCCAAGGGCTAAACAGTTCACCGTCTCCGTCAAGTTTTTTCTCTGCGAGTGCAACGCAGAAGAAACTGCCTTCATTAATGCAACAGGTTATGGGCCCAGGAGTCATTCGGAAGAAACGTTTGATGTTTATCACCGTCAGAAAGTCACAAAGAACCCCGTGCTAACGGGATAGCAAGACAAGCTAACACCATGGATCATCGAGGAACAAGCAGGTTGTCTCGATTTATATTGACAGAGATGAAACTAAGAATGAACTGTGGGAGACCAAAGTGTTGGGACGCCTTCACCTATTACGGTTATAGAATACTATTCTGAAAGAAGCTAACAGACAAGATGAGGTAGCGGCAGATGCCAAGAAAAATGCTGATGCGTATGTAGAGCTAATTCAACTTTTAGACGATAGAAGCCTCTCGCTTATTATGAGGGATGCGCCCGACATTGCAAGAAAAGCCCTGAGGATATTAAGGGGGTATTATGCCAGTGTAACAAACCAAATTAACCCCCGGCCATATTAAACCTGGGTATACTTTGGCCCAACACTACTGATATCATGGGGTTATAATCTGGTTTGAGGGGTAGGAATTGGCCTAGGCATTCACTGATGACTACTCAAGCACAGTGTTTGCATATTTTCTAAAAACAAAAAGTGACACAGTACAGGCAACGGAAAAATTCCTAGCAGTTACAGCCCCATACGGGGAAGTGAAATGTATCAGGTCTGACAACAGCACAGAGTCCACAATCAGGGATTTCCAAACACTGTAAAGCAGGGGTGTCAAACTCAAATACACAGAGGGCCGAAATCAAAAAATTGCTTCAAGTCGAGGGCCACATGGGTTCAACGTTTATTGAAAACTTATTGAAAGAACCTTAGTGCACATATTGAACCTGGAACTAACAAGGCCTATAGAGTATTGCCGATAAAACAACATTAATTATGAAATAAATGAAATACAAATAATAAATAATACATAAATAAATATAAAAGTAATAAAATCAGTTTCATTAATTGCTTTCTGGCTTTATCTGCAGTATTTCCAGAGTAATTTCCAGTGAAAACATTTTCTACAGACAAAAATAATTGACTTCAAAGAAAAATCAAATGTCCTGTAGTAGCAAGAGAAAAAACAGTTTTCCTGCAGCATCTGCGTCTCCCACAGGCGGAGATGGGTAGGTGTATGCTAGTTGAAAGTAAGCTACCAAAGCAGCTATGGAATTACGCAGTTCAAACGGCGGCCATTGTACGTAGCAGATGCTTTAATAGGGGTACAGGGCAAACACTGCATGAAAAGAAGAGTTTGCGTCAGTTACTGCCGCTGGAAATTTCGGGAGAATTTTCGGTTAACGGTTGTTCACAGGAATCTGCAGGCAGCACAGAAAACTGCCAGGAACTGCCGGGAATTGACGCGGGGTTCCATTTTCTGGCAGTTTTACAAGCCTGAGAATGTTGGGAGGTGACCCCCCTGCTCCTAGGCCTAGGGGAGGCTTTCACATGTAGATGACAATGCAGTGAGCTTTACAAATGTAAATCAGGATAGTTTCACTCAGTGCTGAAGAGGTAACATCTTTTCTCAAATGTACTAACTAACGTACCAACTAAAATATCTGGCGTAAGTACACCAGGCTTAAAATAAATATAAAATCTGAATTTTTAGCTTATATGGATTTTTGTCTAATGTAAGTTAGTTTGCTATAATGAATTATATTGTATACCATGAGCAAAGGTCAATGCTATGAAAAAAATTTGAAACTGCAATTTATTTCAACATTTGCCTGTCAAGCTCATCCAAGATAATAAGTTGGAATGGAGAGTGTGGCACCACTGTACAGGTTTCTAAAGTAAGTCTTTCTGCTGAAACCAAAACTGTGCATCACATAAAGTATATCAGTTGTGTCTTCACGCATCAAAGTCCCAAATATTTGTTCTCCCAAAATACTGGCAAATTCAGCACCATATTCACATATCCATCCCAAAATAAGCTGTTGACTGCTGAAATTCCCTCATAATTTGAACACTCAACACTTTTATCCAAAGCGACTTACATTGCATTCAAGTGCATTCAACTATGAGGTGACAAACACAGAACAGCAAGAATCATGTAAGTACATTTACTTAACACCAGAAAGAATAAACTGGTCCTCAGTCACATACTCATCCTATATAAAAGTACAATTTAAAAACTGTTACAACCGCTGCTTCAAAAGTGAAAAGGACATTTGTGAAGTTTTACTCCAGCTCGTGCTTTGCGAGGTCCGACCCTCAGTCTATGGGTCCGATGACTGTCTCTGTTTTCGGTGTAAAAAAAAAAAAGTCGACATGACACTGTTTCCCTGGAGGAGAAGATGAGTGCGTTGGAAAGTTAGGCCGCGGGCCCAATGTGGAGGAGTCGAAGCGGAGAAGACGGGCGCACAGTCACAAAGTTACAGTAACAGCTACAGGGAGAAGCCATTGCTAACTTCTAAGCTAGATCTGTGTGTCCTGCACCAGATGGGTTAAAAGCAAAGGACAAATTTCCCTCAATTGCATGAGTGTGTCTGTGCATGTGTTTGGGATAAATAAATGTATCTTGTATCTATCTAATATCTGAATAGCGTGTTAACAACTGTGTGATTAGCAAGAAAGTTGTTAAAAGAAGTCCTTTCACACCTCTGATGCAAATGGCTGGCGCCACAAACCGGAGTGAGGGTAAGATAAAAGAAGAGAGGTGCTGTGCGGTTTCAAATACATTCTCCAGGTTTACGTTATCTGATCCATTAATTGTTTGTTTCTTTGCTGTGGATCTTCCAACGGTGATGTAGCGAGGCTATTTCCGTTTATCAATAATATACTCATGTTACTCATGTTGTTTTCCAGCTGCCTGTACTATGACGTACTAAGACACACTATGAGCCAGTATGAAGGAGCTTACCGTACATCCAACCGGACCTTGCAGCTCTTGCAGCAGCATTGAGAAGTTCAGGAGTCAACAGAGAAGAAAGAGGGTTGATTCATTAGATAATTTTTCAGTTATATGTTTAGGTAGCCTGGGTGCCAGACGAACTTAGCCCCGCCCACAACATTTTCGGTCGGGAAGTTTGGTCTGGAGTCTTTACGTTGGGGAGAAATTATCTCCGAACAGAAGCTGTTCGGACCAATCAAATTGTCAGGGCGGGCTTTATACGATGATGGACAGATGATCAACAGTTACGTGATCAACCACGTCATCAAAGAGCGCTTGGGTTGAATTTGTTTTCAACAAACATGCCTGCCGCTTGAGAGCTGAGATGTGTAGATGCTGCCATTGAGTCTGTTTTAGAAGACATCGACAGCGCATTCATTTTGAAAGAGGAACAGAGAAACGCGATCAAGGCATTTGTAGATCGAAAAGATGTTTTTGCCATCCTTCCTACGGGATTTGGAAAAAGTTTAATTTATCAGCTGGCCCCGATGGTCGCTTATTTAACTTAATCACATACTACGTTGCTCTGAATGGTTGTAGGTTTATCCAATTGAGCGAAGAGGCATTTTTTTTCCTGGTTCCGTTGAAACACGCCCCATATTCACAGCCCAATGGAGCGGTCTCAGACTCATATTCTGACTAGAATTATGAGTATGACAACATCAGGCTAGGACGAGACAGCAGACAAGAACTAACCATTAATGACCACATGTAAAAACGAGTGCAACCCGACAAAGGGGAACACAGAGGCTTAAATACACACAGGGAAAGCAGGGGCAATTACGCACAGGTGTTACACATGAGGACTGAGGAAGATAATCACCGACAGGAAGTGAAGACAGAAACAACACACAAGGAACAGAGACTACAAAATAAAACAGGAAACAAAAAACCCAAAGAGACTGAAGTAACAAACTAAAATGACAGAACTTCACAAAAGCATTACTACAAACAAAACTTTTAATGCTTTGAAGAAAATTTTAAGTTTGGATGGTTTTCCTTAAATTGCTATTTTAAATTCTAAAAGAAATACTGTCCTGCAATTGAAAAATGTGTAATAACTTGGCAATGGGTCAGGAGGCAGAGCAAATCGTTTTCTTACCAAACGGTTGGTGGTTTGAGCCTTGTCTTCCTGCCTCCACATGCCGAAGTGTCCTTGGCCAAGATACTGAACGACAAGTGCTGTCCATAGATGCACTATATGAACTTGAGTGTGAATGCCAAAAATAAGTGTACTGTTAAGCTCTTGAACAACTTCAGTACAGATCATTTACCATTGATTGGGTTGGTGATAGTTGGCTTCAATAAATGCTGTATTTCAGGTGTATATTATACTTTAAACTGACACTCCCAAAAGTCTAGTATTGCAATGTGTTTCGTAGATATTCATTTGATGGTATGCAAATCTTTTTTAAGTTTTAAGTGCAGCAACAAGCTCTGAGGTGATGTCAGTGTATTGTAATTAGTGCCTTTAGGTCCTCTACTGTGACCTTCCTGCTGTGACAACTCCTCAGTGTTGAACAGGCCTCAGGGAAAGGGAGCGACTGCAGCCAGGCTTGATCCTGCTAATTGCTGACCCAGTGGCTACTGTTTGTTGGCCTTATGGGATGTTCCACCAAGCAACTCAAATCTCAACAAAACATCCCTTTAGCTGAAATAACTATTGACACCTAAACAAAATGATTGTCAGGGAAATAAGAGATTCAGCAATATCTACAGATATCATTACTAATATTGTGAATATTTATTACTTTCAATTATCTTTTTGTCAAATTATCTGTTATCATCATTATGTTTCTCACACAACTCATTTCTTGATGAAAAACTTAATGACCTTTTTCGTAGCACCACACTTACAATCCCATGGCCTTTTAAAATACTTACTCATGATAAAATGTTATGTATTTTTAAGATTTTGGGAAGACGTCACATTTAAACCTCATTTCATATTTACTGTTCCTTACAGCTCCTTGCTTCAACTCCCTCTTTTAGTCCTTCGTCAGTATAATTATATTGAAAACATGATATTTGCATTTGAAACATTGTAGCCACAGAAACTTTCATAAATTGATTGAGGAGATTAGAATTTTAGGCAAATACATTACTTTTGACAACTTAAAAGATGTATACTCTGTAATGGATGTGTTAAAACAAACAGTTTCCTTGTTTTTCATTTAAAAGTGAACCTTAGCATGTGTGTGTGTATATATATATGTCAAAGTTTTATGTCCCAAAATTTTGACAAGCATTTAAAAAAATTTAAAGTTTAAAACAATCAACTAGAGGATTTGGAAGAGGCTGAATGACAAATTCTCCCTCAAGAGTACAAATCAGTCTTTAAACTTAAATATTACTTTTGTTGTATTAAATTCATATAAACTGATAAGAAATGTTGTGTCCGTATAAGTTTTGGCTGTCTCGCCCAGCCCTAGTTAGTATGACTACATGAGCGCCTGTGTTTTTGCTGTCTGTAAAAACAGTCCTTAATAAGGACCACAATAACAACAAGCCTTTAGACATTAGTGTGTAATCATGATGCAGTGTCCTCTGTTTTATGTCAAACAAAAATACCTCAAATTATAATTTGTTATTATTATTATGTAATTAATTAAAAATGCATTATCATAACCATACATTAAATCTGTTAAATATCTTTTAGTCTGCATGTGTTCAGACTAAATTCATTTAAATTTCAGATTAGGATTGACACAAATATTTCTGAATTATGTGTGAAAGTTTTGATGAAGCAGAATATGAGAGTATTTCAGATTTCATCTGTCAGATCCCTTTGGAGAAGAGGGCTGAAATAGGATGACATATAATACTATTGAAAATTTAAATAATTGCATTTGTAACATTGAAAAATATTTCTTGCTTTAGTGAAAGGAATACACCTCGTTATAGCGTAGTAACGCGAGAAGATTCAAACTTTGTATTTAATGCAAAACTTTAATTGACAATTCAACAGATTTTCACATTCTGTATTTTAGCAAAAAGTGTTTCCTTTCACATTAGTTAATAAACTGTAGAATTTGAATATGCTTCAAAAATGTAGATTTGTGATGTTTTTAATGTCAACAGATTTTTACAAGCATGTTTAATTTTTGACAGTTTGAGACCATAAATTAAAGGATTAAGAAGAGGCTGAATGACCATCGCATACGTAGACAAGAAAACACAGAGAGGGTACGGCACTGTGGACACGTCAAATCTCTGACTGATCAAGCTATAAAAACAGGCAAACACAAAGCTAATGAGTGAAACTAAATGTGGAGTGCAGGTTTCTAAAGCCTTCATTCTGGTCTCTTTGGAACCTTTTAAACACACTGAAAAAATATTGACGTAACTGTATGATATATAACTGACAGGACCAGCAACAGTGACAATAAGACCAAAAAACACATCATGAACGAGTGACACTGTTCTGTCTGATGAACAAGAAAGGTCAACAACTAAGTGATGTACACAGAAAACTTTGTTGATAACAGTCCCACAAAAATTTAAACGAATAGTAAAAGACATTAAAACTCCAATCTCCAAAAAACAAAATATCCAGATAAAAAATATGACAATTTGTACTTTCCTTTTTGTAATTATGCTGTTGTAATGTAAAGGTTTACAAATGCATACATATCTGTCATGTGCCATAATTGTTAATGTTCCAAATTCAATAGTTCCATATGTATGAATGTTAAATATTTGAATGAAGCAGAAGGAGGCAGAAATATCATGTGTGTCTGACAACATATGCACCATAAAGCAGGGCAGCAAAGACGTGCAGCCGTATATTTCATTAGCAAATAAACTACACAGGAATAAATACATAGGTTCATGGAGATTTTTGTCTGTATAAATAACGATAATAAGCAGAGAGTTTGCAACAATCACTGATATGTAAAATATCAAAGCCAGAGTAAAGTACAGGTACTTTAACTGTCCTGTGTCACCATACATAGCCAACACAAATGACAAACTCTCTGTTGAGTTCTCCATTGTAGTCCTAATAATGAGGGTTAATATGTTAAACTACTTGACTTTGGAGGATATGTGACAGCAGATGTAAAAAGTAAAATCAATCTTGAAATCCAAGTGTTTCAAGGGTAAATAAAGATAATCACTAAAGCATATTTCTTACCTTAAGAATTTAACCCTTAACAGAATAAAAAAGTTATAGCAATTTCTTAATGTCTGGTTCTAGAATCCAATTTATTTAATATTATATTACTTTGTTTAAATAAATGATAAACATTGTATATAAAACATGTCAAGATACAAGAGTTAAGATAAATGCACATTTATGAAGCCAACTTCCAAACAGTTAAAAGCTGTTGAACAATGTGATCGGAATTCTGTACATACCATTTTGCAATATATCACATTTTAATACATATCAAAACTTCACCAAAGAGTAAGACAGATTGATGATCAACAGAAAAGTGCAGACTGTAATCTCCACTCCCCACTGAGGCAGCAGCAGTTGCTCAACCTTTATACGAAAGTCCTGATGAAAAAAAAAAAACACGACGAGCAGAATGTGATGCAAGTGAAGACTGAGCCTGATTCTCTTGATCAATGTCGCCATGTAAAGATAAATATGTATTTTGATGCCTCTGCACCGGCAACAAGAATACCTTTAGGGAATGTCATCAAATTTGGAAAAAGGACAAAGATCCATGTCACTCTGATCTCTCTCATTACATTTTGGGGAATTGTGAATATTATATCTCAGAATCACCCTGAGGGAGTAGGGATGGCCATAATTAATCGGCGATCGATTAATTGATCATTAAGAATTTCGTCGATGACATTATTTTTTGCATGTTCTGTTGTGTAGTGTGAGTCTTGAAGGAATGCTATGGATTTCGCTATGTGGCAGCAATTACACATTTTACCACGGAGGGGGCAATGTAAATCCCACAGGCCTACTCAGTTACCTGCGAGTTTCCGTGTATTTCAAAAGTAAACATGAATAGGTCACGGCGAAGTGTAGCGTGGGACCATTTTGATTTAAAAAAGACTCAGTTCACTGCCAACACTGTGAAGCTGTGTATAAGTACAACTCGGCCACGACTCAAATGATGTACCACTTGAACAACGCACATCCGACCCTGGTTAGTGGCGGTGCATCCTGCTCTCGGTCTAAACCTAACATCAACTCGGTGTTAGCACGAAGGAGCTGAAATGCACAACAAGCAAAGAAAATTAACCAATGTATCTGCAAGTTCATCAACATGGATATGCTACCGTTAAGTATTGTTGAGGGCGAAGGTTTTTGACAACTGATAAACTTATTGGAACCGGCATGACACAAGCACCGGCTTCTAGCTGTCGGCTCCGCTGCTTAAACGTACAGCAGCGCATATTTTCAAGTGTAACCATTGAACGGATCCTGTTTAACTGCCACAAGAGTTGTTCATCTTGTAATAAAGATCTCAATGAGGAAACACACTGTTTTTTTCTATTTTCACTGCATTTTTATAAAGCCTATAAATAGTGAATTTTAATTTAAAAATATTAATGATTAATCGAAAACCTATCGTTAATTCTAACCCTAACCCTATGAGGGAGAAAATCATATAATCAATAATCCGACTAGAGTGGATCTTCGAATGCATACCTCCACCAAGGGCCCTATCTCGGGATGTTAAAGAAAGGAATACAAATAATTCCCCTATAAATACCAACAATTTTTAATCAAGATAAATTGAGATGTAGTATTTTCTCTAACCGAATGTCGCATTCTTCCAAAAAGTTTCATGGAAAAATTGTTACGGTTTGTTGATGGAGATGGACCAAGATGCAGAGTTTTAAAACAAAAGGTAATTTTAATTAAAGAAGTGAACAGGGACCCCTGATGCCCTAAGAGGAGAGACGTCAACCGGGAGCCTCCGTCATGGGACAGGGACCGGAGCAGGCGACGCGAGGACCCCTGACGCCCGAAGAGGGAAGACGTTAGCCGGGAGCCTCCAACGTGGAGCAGGAATCGGCGCAGACGACGCAAGATCCCCTGACGCCAGAAGAGGAGAGCCGTCAGCTGGGAGCCTCCCACGCGGGCCAGGGACTGGCGCAAGCAACGCTAGGACCTCTGATGCCTTAAGAGGAGAAACGTCAGCCAGAAACCTCCGGCGCGGAGCAGAGACCGGGACAGGCGCCACTGAGAGAACCTCTGACGTCTGAAGAGGAGGGACGTCAGCCAGGAACCTCTGGCGCAGAGCAGGGAGCGGAACAGACGCCGCTGAGAAAAGCTCCGACGTCTGAAGAGGAGAGAAGTCAGCCAGGAACCTTCGACTTGGGACAGGAGCAGGGACTGGAGCTGACACCGCGAAAGACCTCCGACGCCGGAACCAGAGTGGTGTCTGCCGGGACCCTCCGGCGAGGGACAGGGACTGGAGCTGGCACCGCTAAGACCTCCGACGCTGGAACCAGAGTGGCGTCTGCCGGGACCCTCCGGCGCGGGACAGGGACTGGAGCTAGCACTGGGGCCCAGTCGGGGCTGGAGGTGGCTGGGGCCTGTGAGCATGCTGCTGGAGAGAGAGGCTTCTGCTGTGGATGCCCCCTCTCCAACGTCCACCACCAAAAGCAGAACCCTTCTTGAGGCTGCGGGGTCCACCAATTGCCAGGCGACTGCTCCAGTACGGGTTAATGGATGAGGCTGGAGGGTTGAGGTCTGTCCCGCACCTCCCTGAGGTATGGGACAAAGTGACTCACCCAAGGGCAAACTTTCAGCCATAATTCAACCTCTGAGATCTCTTCGAGAATCCCAGCTTGGTGCTGGGTGCCCGTACAACCCAGCTCGTCCACTGAAGCATCAAAAATAAAAACTTTACGCCAAAATAAATCAAGCTCTGCTGGGTCCATAATATGGTCAGATTGTTCTGTTACGGTTTGTTGATGGAGATGGAGCCAGATGCAGAGTTTTAAAACAAAAGGTAATTTTAATTAAAGTAGTTATTTTAACAAAACAAACGTGAACACTAAAGGGGAAAAAAACAAAACACAACAAAGCTTACACGGGCATTCAAAAGAGTAGAGGCTCAGGGGATTAGGACGGGACAGCACCATGGACGACAGCGGGTAGAAGAACAAGCAATCCGACAGAGGACAAAGGGAAGGACAGAGGCTTAAATACACACAGGGAAGGCAGGGGCAATTGAAAACAGGTGTAACACATGACAGGGCTGACTATCAGAGGCAGGAAGTTAAGACAGAAACAACACACAAGGAACAGAGACTACAAAATAAAACAGGAAACACAAAGATCTGTTATGAAGGACAACGTGTTAATATCCCTTTCTGCATACTCGAGACTCCGTGGGCTGGTCGAATGATTGATGGCATCCTATGGGTTGTCAAGTGGGCGCCCTCCTTCTTCGATGTTTCGCTGATTGACCCACGACACCTCCAGAGGGATCAGCAGTGAGATCCGGCGTCCCGGGCTCACTCCCTAGATGCCATCACTCATCCGACAGCCCAGGCGGAGATGGTGGAGGAAGGGCATTGACGCTCATCCGTCGACTCTCCAGCACTGCCGCAAGACACTGTAGCACCTGGTTGTGCCGCCAGGTGTGCCGGCCTTGAGTGAGGCCGGTCTTGCAGCCCACCAGGATGTGCTTTAGTGTAGCTGGAGTCGGGCAGAGGGAGCATGTCGTGTCTTCTCCGTACCACTGGCTAAGATTCTTGGGAGACGGCAGTACATCATAAGCGGCCCTGATGGTGAAGCTTGCCTTAAATGCCTCCATCTCCCACAGCTCCTGCCAGGAGATCTTCCTCTTCTCCACTCCCTCCCAAGTCATCCACTGGAACGGAGTAGCCTTGTTCCAGGCCGGTGTACTGGCTCCGGCTCCAAGACCACTCCTCCCGTGCTGCACTCGGCCCACGATGTCCCTGTGCTTGAGTGCTGCCTTTGCCTGCTTGGTTGCTTCCAGTGGGGTCAACTTCCTCCCAGTAGCCAGGATGAGTGCAGCTTGGGCTACAAATGGATCACTCGAATCCAATAGCATCATCTCCAGTCTAACTTTGGCGCATTTATACTCCTCTGCTAGACCGGAAATGGGCAGTTCTAATACTCCTTTGCCATAGAGCCCTATACTGCTGAGGCACCTGGGAAGCCCAAGCCACTTCCTTGCATATGAGCTGACCAGCCTCTCCAGCTTTTCCACCTTTGAGATCGGGACTTCATACATGGTAAGTGGCCATAAGAGGCGTGGAAGGAGCCCAAACTGCATACACCAGAGCTTCAACTTGCCAGGTAGTGCGGTTCTGTTGATGTTCTCCAGGCCGCTGGCTACATCTTTCCTGAGCTGATCTACTTGCTCTTTGTCCTTAAGGAAACAGGCAAAGAGACTGAAAACAAACTAAAATGACAGAACATGACAAAAATCAGTTCAGTAGTACTCAGGGGTGACAACATGATGGCCTCGGTGGGGGTAATAATTCTGACAGTCTGGAAAATAGTACAGATGACAAATATACTAACTAATGACTAACTTTGACCTGTCAAGTCTTTTTTGGTGTGTATGAGGTCCTTTCTCAATACTCTTGGTGTCACATTAGATCGTAACCTGGCCTGGAAGCATACTGAAAGTTCACTCACAGTTGAAAGCACTCATTCTTGCGAAAACTCCCATTCTTGCCTTCAGCTTCATACACATAATATTGTCTGTAAAGAAAAAATGGCAAAAAATATAAACGTCTATCTCAATATTGGGTTCAACATTGACAATATTAGGAAAGTTTCATTAATACTGGGCATGAAAGGTTCAGGTATGAGTTGGTAGACAAATATTTAAAAACAACAAGGTGGGGGTGAATCTCCAGGTGCTTTCAGGTATCACAATTATTCAAAATTACCTCAACCCTTTGAAAACTTTATTGCAGTAGAATTTCTTGTCATACCTCCACTCATGAATCCTCTCATTTATGGTTTCAAATTGACCAAAATTCGGAACAGACTTCGCGAAATTGTTACTTTATTTTCAGGATTCCCATTCATTTAGATATGTTTTCAAATGTACTAAAGATCTTTAGTGAGAGATTTCATTAGATTTGTTATAAGGTAACTGTTCTATTCATTTTGTGGGGGGGGGTATTAAGATATCGTTGCACAACAAATAAAACATTGAGAAAAAACAGACTTGCTAAAGGAGAGAGATGAAAGTAGTCAATGTTCAACCTTTTCATTTAACACAGAGGTACCTGGCAAACATTTCTGCTGTAAACAGTTTGATTGAGTTTCCATTCTTGAGTTTCTCCTGGCCTTCACCACGATACAGACAATTACAATAGAGTATTCAGGCATAATATACAGTAACATAAAGGCAATAAAAGCTGTAACAATATCAGTTACAAACAAAACCAAAGTTTTTACTCCTCACGTTGATTATTCCCTGAGATTTAAACAGGGGGATTAAATTAAATCAACAAATTGATCGGAAAGTTTATTTAAGCAATACTAAGCTCTGTTTAATTCTCCAGAAAGAACACTAATTCTTTCTATATGTCACGGGTATGGTGAGGACCCAAAAGCAGCACAGGCAGACGAAATCTCAGTCGGTGATGACCTTTATTATTTACTGCAGTCTTTAACAGTTCATACAGTGGCAGGGTGAAAAGTCTTGGCTCACAGTGATCTTCTGCGAGATCGGAGAAGGAGTGAGCCTGGTGTTGCTGACTGAAGGCAAAGTCACAGCAGGTGGATTACCTAGTTGGTAGACAGGTCCAGTGGTGAGCTGTGTAGCCACAGAGATGAGCAGGTGCGTAACCAGGAGGGAATAGGCGAAACTCGTGGTCGAAGACAGAAGGCTGAGGTAATATCCAGGGCAGAGACGAGGCAGGCAGGTCGGCAACAGGTGATCAGTCCGGGGAAAGAAACGCTGGAGGTCAGGCATTACACAAGACAATCTGGCACTGAAGCAGAGACAGGAGCAGGCTTAAATGCAGCCAGGGCTGTCACAGGTGTGGAGAGTTGGCCTGATGAGGAGGCGTGGCTAACAGGTAGAGTGGAGCAGAGACAGGTCAGTGGAAAAATACCAGCAGACAGGTGATGAGCAGACTGTGACACTATATCTGAGGTCACAGCCCGACTCAAGGACAAAATGGGGAAGGCCACACATGAGATTAACCTGAAAATAAGTTTATTTAAAAAAAAGATGAACAGGAACTGTAAGTGTAGAAATCATAGTGGTCACGGATTGAAATTCTTTCCATCTTCAAAACAGTTATTGTTGTTTATCTTAATTCATACTGGTAAGAAATGCAACGGCAAGAGCAAAAAGAGCACCCATTATTGCCTCCACTATCATAAAAAATCTTTCTTAAAAGTAGAAATAGCAAATATGTAACTTGTGTCTGAAGTTGGTTTCAAGTCTCAAAGGTGAAATTTAGATGTGTATGACACCAGTGGCAAAACATAAGGAAAATAAGGTATCCATGCTTTGGGCTTAAATATCTAATAGGATGTGAACACCTACATGTAACATAGAGAGTGACAGTAATACTAGCCAATCGTAGATGTGCTGTTGGAATGGGTGACGCAAGTAGAGGGAGATAAATTGTGATGCTGTGGGAGACATCTTCAGACTTGGTGGGGGGGGGGGCTGACAATTGCTCATGTAACTCTGTTTGTATATTGTTTCACCCTCTGGTCTCCTTGATGCATCAAGTCTACTTTAGAGTCTTCTGCGTGTCAGCTGCTGCCTGAGTTCTCCTTTCACCAGCTTCCAGAAAACTTCGATCACAGTGCACTGCTGCCTTCAGAGAAGTTCTAATAAGAGTGAGATAAGGGGACATCACCTGTGTTAATTATGCAGGTATACAACCCGAGGATAAAAATAGATATTGCACTTGTACTCATGATGGATAATGTATCTTGTTTATTTTGTATCCAGTGGTGCTTAAACACATTAATGTTTAATGATGAAAGCTCTTCCAGTCCACTGGTTTGTTGGTTTAAATCCCCAGCTCATGCGCTGCCGTCTTCAGTCAAGATACTAATAACAGTGACACGAGGGGATGAGAGTGTTTTCATGAAGGAACACTGAACAGAAAACAGACAAAATAAATATATATCATTTAAAGCTTCTATTCACAATGGATAATGTCTCTGTGATAACAATATTCTATCTTTCAGGTTTAACTGAATCAAAGAACAACAGGTATATTCTCTTCTCTCTCAGTTTGTTATGTTACTGTGTCATTTTGCTTGTTAATATAACTCTTATTGTGACCATCTTCTTGGATAAAAACCTCCATGAACCAATGTATATTCTGCTGTGTGCATTTTGCATGAATGGACTTTATGGAACAACAGGTTTCTTCCCCAAGTTTCTATGGGATCTGCTCTCTCCTGTTCATGTCATCTCTTATTCTGGATGTCTTGTTCAGGGTTTCGTAATTCACTCTTTTGTCAGCAGTGAACTCTCTTTTCTTGCAGTAATGGCATTTGACAGATATGTAGCCATATGTCGACCACTGCAGTATCACTCTATCATGTCAAAGCACAGACTCATGATGTTAGTGTGTTTCTCCTGGTTTACACCTTTCTGCATTATAGGTGTGAATATTGGTCTAACATCAAGACTGAAGTTATGCAGCCCTTATATTGCCAGACTGTTCTGCGTCAATGGGATTATTGTTACACTTGCTTGTTTCCCAGCTGAAACTATGGTTAACAACATCGTTGCATATATTTCAATACTCTTTTATGTATTTCATGGTGTATTTATAGTTTGGTCGTACATATATCTTGTTAGAACATGTGTAAATTCTATAGAAAACAGGGCAAAGTTCATGCAAACATGTGTGCCACATTTATTCTCTTTGATCATTTTTCTACTCACGATACTTTTCGATATGCTGATTATACCATTTGGTTCAAAGAAATTACCTCAAACCTTTAAAAACTTTATTGCAGTAGAATTTCTTGTCATACCTCCACTCATGAATCCTCTCATTTATGGTTTCAAATTGACCAAAATTCGGAACAGACTTCAGAGACTGTTACTTTAAAAAAAGGTTGAAATTAGTATTGATGTGTGTAGAAAATTCTTTATTCCACTTTTAATTTAGTACTATTATTAAATCATTTTGTATAACCATTTTCTGCATGTATATTAACTTGACTCAATTCATTTCAATATGTATGTTAAATGTACTACAGTTCTTTGTTAAGAAATGATGCGCACATTTGAGTTAATAATAACTGTTCTGTTCATTTTGTTAGGGGGTATTAAGATATCTTTGCACAAAAAATAAAACGTTGCGAAAAAAAAGATTTGCTAAAGGAGAGTAATGAAAGAAGTCAATGTTCAAGCTTTTCATTTAACACAGAGGTACCTGCTAAACATTTCTGCTGGAAACATTTTGATTGTATCAAAAAGCTTCATTCTTGCGTATGTCCTGGCCTTCACCACGATACAGACAATAACAATAGAGTATTCAGGTCTAATATACAGTAACACAAAGGCAATAAAAGCTGTCACAATATCAGTTACAAACAAAAGCAAAGTTTTTACTCCCAATGTTGATTATTCCCTGAGATTTAAACAGGGAGATTAAATTAAATCAACAAATTGATCGGAAAGTTTATTTAAGCTATACTAAGCTCTGTTTAATTTTCCAGGAAGAACACTAATTCTCTCTATACCTGAGGTCACAGCCTGACTCAAGGACAAAGTGGGGAAGGCCACACATGAGATTAACCTGAAAATAAGTATATTTAAAAAAAAAATGAACAGGAAATGTAAGTGTAGAAATCATAGTGGTCATGGATTGCAATTCTTTCCATTTTCAAAACAGTTATTGTTGTTTATCTTAATTCATACTGGTAAGAAATGCAACGGCAAGAGCAAAAAGAGGAAGCACCCCTTATTGCCTCAACTATCATAAAAAAGCTTTCTCAAAAGTAGAAATAGCAAATATGTAACTTGTGTCTGAAGTCGGTTTCAAGTCTCAAAGGTGAAATTTAGATGTGTATGACACCAGTGGCAAAACATAAGGAAAGTAAGGTATCCATGCCTTTGGCTTAACGATCCAATAGGATGTGAACACCTACATGTAACACAGAGAGTCACAGCAATTCTAGCCAATCATAGATGTGCTGTTGGAATGGGTGACGCAAGTAGAGGGAGATAAATTGTGATGCTGTGGGAGACATCTTCAGACTTGGTGGGGGGGGGGGCTGATAATTGCTCATGTAACTCTGTTTGTATATTGTTTCACCCTCTGGTCTCCTTGATGCATCAAGTCTACTTTAGAGTCTTCTGCGTGTCAGCTGCTGCCTGAGTTCTCCTTTCACCAGCTTCCAGAAAACTTCGATCACAGTGCACTGCTGCCTTCAGAGAAGTTCTAATAAGAGTGAGATATGGGACATCACCTGTGTTAATTATGCAGGTATACAACCCGAGGATAAAAATAGATATTGCACTTGTACTCATGATGGATAATGTATCTTGTTTATTTTGTATCCAGTGGTGCTTAAACACATTAATGTTTAATGATGAAAGCTCTTCCAGTCCACTGGTTTGTTGGTTTAAATCCCCAGCTCATGCGCTGCCGTCTTCAGTCAAGATACTTATAACAGTGACATGAGGGGATGAGAGTGTTTTCATGAAGGAACACTGAACAGAAAACAGACAAAATAAATATATATCATTTAAAGTTTCTATTCACAATGGATAATGTCTCTGTGATAACAATATTCTATCTTTCAGGTTTAACTGAATCAAAGAACAACAGGTATATTCTCTTCTCTCTCAGTTTGTTATGTTACTGTGTCATTTTGCTTGTTAATATAACTCTTATTGTGACCATCTTCTTGGATAAAAACCTCCATGAACCAATGTATATTCTGCTGTGTGCATTTTGCATGAATGGACTTTATGGAACAACAGGTTTCTTCCCCAAGTTTCTATGGGATCTGCTCTCTCCTGTTCATGTCATCTCTTATTCTGGATGTCTTGTTCAAGGTTTCGTAATTCACTCTTTTGTCAGCAGTGAACTCTCTTTTCTTGCAGTAATGGCATATGACAGATATGTGGCCATATGTCAACCACTGCAGTATCACTCTATCATGTCAAAGCACAGACTCATGAAGTTAGTGTGTTTCTCCTGGTTTACACCTTTCTGCATTGTAGGCACAAATATTGGTCTAACATCAAGACTGAAGTTATGCAGCCCGTATATTGCCAGACTGTTCTGCGTGAATGGGATTATTGTTACACTTGCTTGTTCCCGAAATGAAACTATGGTTAACAACATCGTTGCATATATTTCAATACTCTTTTATGTATTTCATGGTGTATTTATAGTTTGGTCGTACATATATTTCGTTAGAACATGTCTAAATTCTATAGAAAACAGGGCAAAGTTCATGCAAACATGTGTGCCACATTTATTCTCTTTGATCATTTTTCTACTCACGGTACTTTTTGATATGCTGATTATACCATTTGGTTCAAAGAAATTACCTCAAACCTTTAAAAACTTTATTGCAGTAGAATTTCTTGTCATACCTCCACTCATGAATCCTCTCATTTATGGTTTCAAATTGACCAAAATTCGGAACAGACTTCAGAGACTGTTACTTTAAGAACAGGTTGAAATTGGTATTGATGTGTGTAGACAATTCTTTATGCCACTTTTAATTTAGTACTATTATTAAATCATTTTGTATAACCATTTTCTGCATATATATTAACTTGACTCAATTAATTTCAATATGTATGTAAATGTACTACTGTTCTTTGTTGAGAAATTATGTGCACATTTCAGTTAATAATAACTGTGCTGTTCATTTTGTTAGGGGGTGTTAAGATATCTTTGCACAAAAAATAAAACGTTGCGAAAACAAGATTCGCTAAAGGAGAGTAATGAAAGAAGTCAATGTTCAAGCTTTTCATTTAACACAGAGGTACCTGGTAAACATTTCTGCTGGAAACATTTTGATTGTATCAAAAAGCTTCATTCTTGAGTTTGTCCTGGCCTTCACCACGATACAGACAATTACAATAGAGGATTCAGGTCTAATATACAGTAACACAAAGGCAATAAAAGCTGTCACAATATCAGTTACAAACAAAAGCAAAGTTTTTACTCCCAATGTTGATTATTCCCTGAGATTTAAACAGGGGGATTAAATTAAATCAACAAATTGATCGTAAAGTTTATTTAAACTATACTAAGGTCTGTTTAATTTTCCAGAAAGAACACTAATTCTCTCTATACCTGAGGTCACAGCCCGACTCAAGGACTAAGTGGGGAAGGCCACACATGAGATTAACCTGAAAATAAGTATATTTTTTTAAAAAATGAACAGGAAATGTAAGTGTAGAAATCATAGTGGTCACGGATTGAATTCTTTCCATTTTCAAAACAGTTATTGTTGTTTATCTTAATTCATACTGGTAAGAAATGCAAAGGCAAGAGCAAAAAAAGGAAGCACCCATTATTGCCTCCACTATCATAAAAAAGCTTTCTCAAAAGTAGAAATAGCAAATATGTAACTTGTGTCTTAAGTCAGGTTCAAGTCTCAAAGGTGAAATTTAGATGTGTATGACACCAGTGGCAAAACATAAGGAAAATAAGGTAACCATGCCTTTGGCTTAACGATCCAATAGGATGTGAACACCTACATGTAACATAGAGAGTGACAGTAATTCTAGCCAATCATAGATGTGCTGTTGGAATGGGTGACGCAAGTAGAGGGAGATAAATTGTGATGCTGTGGGAGACATCTTCAGACTTGGGGGGGGGGGGGGCTGACAATTGCTCATGTTACACTGTTTGTATATTGTTTCACCTTCTGGTCTCCTTGATGCATCAAGTCTACTTTAGAGTCTTCTGTGTGTCAGCTGCTAAAAATAGATATTGCACTTCTACTCATAATGGATAATGTCTCTATGATAAAAGTGTTCTATCTTTCAGGTTTAAGTGAAACAATGAACTACAGGTCTGTTCTCTTCTCTCTCACTTTACTGTGTTACTGTGTCATTTTGCTGGTAAATATAACTCTTATTGTGACCATCATCTCGGATAAAAACCTCCATGAACCAATGTATATTCTGCTGTGTGCATTTTGCATGAATGGACTTTATGGAACAACAGGTTTCTTCCCCAAGTTTCTGTGGGATCTGCTCTCTCCTGTTCATGTCATCTCTTACTGTGGATGTCTTCTTCAGGTTCAAGTACTGTACTCATTTGTAGGCATTGATCTCTCCATTCTTGCAGTAATGGCATATGACAGATATGTGGCTATATGTCGACCACTGCAGTATCACTCTATCATGTCAAAGCAAAGACTCATGAAGTTAGTGTTTTTCTCCTGGTTTACACCCTTATGCATTTTAGGCACAAATATTTATCTAACATCAAGACTGAAGTTATGCAGCCCGTATATTGGCAGACTGTTCTGTGTGAATTGGATTATTGTTACACTTGCTTGTTTCCAGGCTGAAACTATGGTTAACAACATTGTTGCTTATATAACAATCATCTTTTATATATTTCATGGTGTATTTATAGTTTGGTCCTACATATATATCATTAGAATATGTGTAAATTCTATAGAAAACAGGGCAAAGTTCATGCAAACATGTGTGCCACATTTATTCTCTTTGATTACTTTCATTTTCACAATACTTTTTGACATTATGTATATACGATTTGGTTCAAAGACATTACCTCAAACCTTTAAAAACTTTGTTGCAATAGAATTTCTTGTCATACCTCCACTCATGAATCCTCTCATTTATGGTTTCAAATTGACCAAAATTCGGAAGAGACTTCGCGAAATTGTTACTTTACAAAGAAGTTAAGTCTTTGTGTACATTAAGGAAACTTAAAACCTTGCTTGTATTGTACATACTTTAAATATGTACTGCTGAACCAGCTGTTATTTTGAAGTCTGTTATATATCTAACTTTTTATTTTCGGTTGAAATTGGTATTAATGTGTGTAGAAAATTCTTTATGCTCAAGGTTTAGGGTGATGAATCCTCTGCGTCTTTTTATTTAGTGCTATTATTAAATTCATTTTGTATAACCATTTTCTGTACGTATATTGACATGATTCCCCTTCATTTAAATATGTATGTAAATTTACTAAAGTTCTTTGGTGAGAAATGATGTGCACATTTCATTAGATTTGTTATAAGTTAACTGTTCTGTTCATTTTGTGGGGTGGGGTTTAAGATATCTTTTCACAAAAATAAAACACTGAGAAAACCCAGACTTGCTAAAGGAGAGAGATGAAAGTAGTCAATGTTTAACCTTTTCATTTAACAAAGAGGTTCCTGCTAAACATTTTTGCTGGAATCATTTAGATTTTTGCAAAAAGCTCCATTCTTGAGTTTGTCCTGGCCTTCACCACGATACAGAACATTACAATAGAGTATTCAGGCCAAATATACAGTAACACAATGGCAATAAAAGCTGTAACAATATCAGTTACAGACAAAACCAAAGTTTTTACTCCCCACATTGATTATTCCCTGAGATTTAAAAACGGTGAAATGAAGTCTTCATTAAAGCCAGATAAAGTGAGCTGTGTTATTTCATTGCATCTTATATTCAGTGTTCACTGCTCTATTCTCCCAAGTAATTGTGATTGTTGCAAGAAAGAAATCTGTTGAGTAAAGCACATGATGCCTCGTTGAATACATCCTATAACATTATTCATATTCTGTATGAAAGACATAATACATGTACGGTGAAGATCAGTAAACTTTAATTATAGTTTTCAAGCCGTTAGAGCCAGAATAATGTCACCATGAACATGTGTAAAACATTGTTGATCAGGAAATCAAATGCTTCAACCATCACATTTTAATTCTCAACACAATGTCTGACACTGAAAAGGAGGGTAGACAAAGGGGGGGGGGGGAGCATCCCATTCGGATGGACCAATGGACACTGACATATGGCAAAGGAAATACAACGACGAGTACAGAATGTATTTGCGGTAAGGTGTTTATGTCAGGGTGGGCAAAATGGCAAGCGTGAACCCAAAAGCACGACAATGGAGCAGGTTTGGAAATAACAAAATTCTTCTTTATTAACGGATCAGGGGTCAGAAGCCAGGCAGTCAGTCAGAGAAGGCAAACAAATCCGGTAGGGAGCAGGCAAAACGGTAGTCCAGGGTACAGCTGGCAGTTTACAATGGAGATCAGGCACAGAACACTAAGTCAGAAGATAACGCCGGAAGGCTAGGGGAAAACACACTAGATGATCTGGCAGAGAACAAAGGAAACAGGCAGGTGGATATACTGGGAGACTAATGATTTGATAGAAGGCAGGTGCGTCTGTGGGTGGGGCAGGTAATGGGATTTGTGGAATGAGGAATTGCAGAGCAGGGAGGAGTGGCTTAGTTCTGAAATGACATTAGGATTAGTATATACAAAAAAAAGATAAGACATTGTTAATAACAGGCTGAAGTCGTGACGGAACCCCTCCCTCTATGGACGGCTCCTGACGTCCCACCAGGCTGGTCAAGATAGACCCTATGGAACTTATTGACAATACACCACTGTTCACACACATACACACACTTTAACATGTGGTCAGATACACATCATGTCCTTTGAGCGTAAACGCACACACATTCACACACCGTAGCCAACTCACACACACACACACATAACAGTACGTCATACTTCTTTTCAACTTCAGATGATTCATGCTTAAACTCTGATACAGGCTTCTCTCTCACCACACATCAGTACACACACACATCTCCAGCTAGTTGCAAGATTGAACAGGGAGTCTGCCACACAGCAGATTAGACGTAGGGGAGGCTTTCTCTCACAGTGCTTTCATGAACCACTCCATTATATTAAATTCTGAGATGTCCTCTCTCCTGTGAAATTATCAGTCTTGGAATGCTTTGAGGCCGGAACACTGTGACCTCTGGTTTCACTTCACTTCACACATGTAATGAGCACACACTCAGGCAATATGCTTAGGACCTCTGGTGGCCACAAGTGGCATGCAGATCATCATCATCAACACGCAACGCCAGGAGGACGACCCAACGAGCCAGGAAGGCACGACTGCCTTGTGCTCCGACCAATCCCAATCCAAGAAGAACCTCTGTCATGACCAGTATCAATATATAAGCTTTGTGCGCACTCTGTCTAAGCGCCATTTTTCCTTTGCAGCTTACTGTGTAGGATCAGTGGTCCATGCATGATAATTTGCTGGACACAGCAGTTTCCTGACCTGTGAGATACTGGAAGCCTCTTTCCCGCGGTCGGGACTTAAGGAGACGATTAACGGTGTGAGCAGGGGCCCCGTCAATAAGCCGGGGGGGTGTTTGGGGTCTGGAGGCAGGCTGAAGCTGGCTTTCTTTGACAGCTCGGGCTTCTTCTTCTGAACTGTGCCGACCAGGGTGATCTTCCTCTCCAGCAGCTGCCGTGCAAGTTCGTAGGAGGTGAAGTAATTGTCGCATGTGACGTTACGACCATGTAGTCCCTCCGTTACATCAAGCACTACCCGCAACCCCAAGTTCCATTTTGGGTGTCCGTTGCCCGGCTTTCCGGTGTACAGTTGCATCTTCCAAGCGTAGCTGGATTTTGCATTGCAGGTCACCCACGACTTGATCCCCTATTTCTCCAGCTTGCTGGGCATGAACTGACGGAAAGGACACCGGCCTATGGAGAAGGAGAAGAAGAAGAAGGAGAGGAGATGAGGACTAATAGCCGCTTTGTACATGACATAATAACATAACACAATAATAATAATAATAATAATAGTAATATAAAATAAAGACGAACCTCTGAACGGAAGCAGGTGCTCACCCACGGTCCCAGGTTGTAGAGACACGGTAGCCACGCCACCCACGTGTCCCAGACATCGCATGCTCAGTGACTCCCCTCTGGGCCGTACGCCCGCGATGCCCATTTTATTTCCCCCTTTCTTGACTTTAAGGTCTCTCTTTCCACGAGTCCGGTGGGGGTGGTGGTGCAGCCGTGGACATGACCCTCTTATTCTTCATCCAATGATGATAAATCTGCAGAAGCATCACCCACTGGGTCGTAGTCCTTGTTGTCTCTGTTGTCTTCTACCTCAACATCCAAGTTGTCCTCCACGTCGTCCTCAAAGTCATCTCTGTCTTCTTCCCGGTCTGCTACTCCATGTTGTTGTCCTTCCCCTTCTAGGTCTGGCTCTTTTGCGTCCTCTTCGGGCTCAGAGGAAGGATCCTCGGAGAATAGATGTTTCAATCGTGCAAACGCGCCGACGTGATATCATTGCATGGTCAGGGAGGGTGGCACACGGTGAATGGGACACCTGCTTCTCTATATACCCCTCTAGATTACAATTGAAATCAGGCGGTTCAAGGAGGCGAAGGGACCTCTCACAGAGCTGTGCAGCATCCTCCACAAGAAGCTCACGACCTTGAGGAGGGCCAAGTGGCATAGAAGGGGGAGGAAGGAGAGGACCAGGAAGCGAACTGCCTTTCTAGCAAAACCATTTGGGTTTACAAAACAGCTGCTCGGTAGAAGCGCATTGGCCAGCTCACCTGCTCCAAAGCTGAGATCGACCTCCACCTCAGAGTTACTTTCAGCGATGAATCCAGGAAGCAAGATCTGGGCCTCTTTGAGTCCTTGATTAATGCACCTGCACCAACTATGGACTTCGAAGGGAAGGAGCCCAGCTGGAAGGAGGTCCAGGAGGGGGTCAAGAAGGCAAGAGCAAGCTCAGCCCCAGGACAGAGTGGGGTAACTTACAAGTTACACAAGAACTACCCAAGGTTACTCTTCAGGTTCTGGAGGATCCTGAAGGTGATCTGGAGGAGAGGCAAGGTAGCTCATCAGTGGAGGCATACAGACGGGGTGTGGAGTCTAAAGGAGGCAGACTCGAAGAACATTGATTACTTCAGAACCATCTCGCTGCTCACTGATGAGGGGAAGATATTCTTCAGCATTGTTGCCGGGAGCCTGATAGACTACATCCTGAGTAACTCCTACATTGATCACTCGATCCAGAAAGGAGGGATCCCGAAGGTATCGGGTTGTCCTGAACACACAGGCGTGGTCACCCAGTTGATCGGGGAAGCCCGGCAAAACAAGGGAGACCTGGTGGTGTTGTGGCTGGACCTGTCAACGCCTATTGATTCATACCCCACAAGCTGGTCGAAGTGGGACTAAACCGGCACCATCTACCAGGCAAGTTCCGGGATCTCATGCTGGACTACTACAACAGCTTCAGTCTGAGAGTGTCTGCTGGGTCTACAACCTCAGAGTGGCACAAGCTCGAGAAGGGCATCATCAGTTGATTTACCATTTCAGTGATCCTTTTCACGCTCACCATGAACATGGTGTTGAAGTTGGCAGAGGTTCAGTGCAGACAGCCCCTCACCAAATCCGCTGTAAGACAGCCCCCCAATAGGGCCTTCATCGATGACCTGACTGTTACAATAAAATCTGTCCCAGGGAGAAGGTGGATCCTGAAGGGCCTCAAGGAGTTGGTCACCTGGGCTCGTATAAGCTTCAAGCCCAACTAGTAATAAATGCGAAAATTCCCATTCTTTCCTTCAGCTTCATACACATATAATATTGTCTCTAAAGAACAAATGGCAAAAAAATAAACGTCCGTCTCAGGTTGGGTTCAAAATTCTAAATTGACAATATAAAGAAGGTTTAATTTATACTGGGCATCAAAGGTTCAGGTATGAGTTGGTGTACAAATATTTAAAGACAATAACGTGGGCGTGAATCTCCAGGTGCTTTCAGGTATTACCTTGTTTATTTTGTATCCAGTGGTGCTTAAACACATTAATGTTTAATGATGAAAGCTCTTCCTGTCCACTGATTGGTTGGTTTAAATCCCCAGCTCATGCACTGTCGTCTTCAGGCAAGATACTAATAACAGTGAGATGATGGGATGAGAGTGTTTTCATGAAGGAACACTGAACAGGACACAGACAAAATAACTTTATATCATTTAAGGATTTTATTCACAATGGATAATGTCTCTGTGATAACAATATTCTATCTTTCAGGTTTAACTGAATCAAAGAACAACAGGTATATTTTCTTCTCTCTCAGTTTGTTGTGTTACTGTCTAATTTTGCTGGTAAATATAACTCTCATTGTGACCATCATCTTGGATAAAAACCTCCACGAACCAATGTATATTCTGCTTTGTGCATTTTGCATGAATGGACTTTATGGAACAGCAGGTTTCTTCCCCAAGTTTCTGTGGGATCTGCTCTCTCCTGTTCATGTCATCTCTTATTCTGGATGTCTTCTTCAGGCTCAAGTACTGTACTCTTTTGCCTGTAGTGATGTCTCCATTCTTGCAGTAATGGCCTATGACAGATATGTGGCTATATGTCGACCACTGCAGTATCACTCTATCATGTCAAGGCAAAGACTCATGAAGTTAGTGTGTTTCTCCTGGTTAACACCTTTCTGCATTCATGGTGCGAATATTTGTCTAACATCAAGACTGAAGTTATGCAGCCCTTATATTGCCAGACTGTTCTGTGTGAATTGGATTATTGTTGCACTTGCTTGTTTCCCAGCTGAAACTATGGTTAACAGCATAGTTGCATATTTTACAATACTCATTTATGTATTTCATGGTGTATTTATAGTTTGGTCCTACATATATATCATTAGAAAATGTGTAAATTCTATAGAGAACAGGGCAAAGTTCATGCAAACATGTGTGCCACATTTATTCTCTTTGATCACTTTTCTTTTCGCAATACTTTTTGATATTATGAACATACGATTTGAGTCGAAAAATTTACCTCAACCGTTTAAAAACTTTATTGCAATAGAATTTCTTGTCATACCTCCACTAATGAATCCTCTCATTTATGGTTTCAAATTGACCAAAATTCGGAACAGACTCCGCGAAATTGTAACTTTAAAAAACAAGTTAAGTCTTGGTGTACATTTAGGAAACTTAAAACCTTGCTTGTATTGTACATACTTTAGAAATGCTATTCTGAACTAGCTTTTATTTCGAAGTTAGTTACATTTCTAACTTTTTATTTTCAGTTGAAATTTGTATTCATGTGTTTAGAATATTCTTTATGCTCAAGGTTTACGGTGATGAATTCTCAATCTGTTTTATTTAGTACTATTATTTAATCATTTTGAATTCCCATTTTCTGTATGTGTATTTTCATGATTCCCATCCATTTAGATATGTATTTAAATGTACTAAAGTTCTTTGTTGAGAAATGATGTGCACATTTTTGTAAATTTGTTATTAAGTAACTGTTCTGGTCTTAATTTTTTGCTATTAAGATATCTTTGCAAAGAAGAAAAAAAAATTGAAGAAACCAGACTTGCTAAAGGAGAGAGATGAAAGTAGTCAATGTTCAACCTTTTCATTTAACACGGAGGTACCTGCTAAACATTTCTGCTGGAAACATTTTGATTGTGGCAAAAAGCTCCATTCTTGCGTATGTTCTGGCCTTCACCACGATACAGACAATTACAATAGAGTATTCGGATCTGATATACAGTAACACCGTGGCAATGAAAGCTATAACAATATCAGTTACAGACAAAACCAAAGTTTTTATTCCCCACGTTGATTATTCCTTGAGATTTAAGTGAAATTAAGTCTTCATTAAAAAGCCAGATAAAGTGAGATGTGTTATTTCATTGCAGCTTATATTCAGTGTTCACTGTTATATTCTCCCATGTCGTTGTGATTGTTGCTATGAAAAACCAAGGTGATGTTTATATAAAGGGGCATTCATGTACAATTTAATTTTTATTTAAAACCCAGGAACAGACCAACACTATTTCCCGGCAGCTTGACACTTCTGCCCCTCTATTCAAATCAAAATCTGTTTATTGAAGGATTTTCAATATATATAAGTGCAATGCTGAATGGACATTACAGAGACAGGAGGTAAACATGAGTACAACAATCAACACCAATGTGTCCAGAGAGACATGAATTGGGCAATATAACTTCAGGAAAATAAAAAACACAAGGTAACAACAGAAAAAGAAAAACAGAAAAAAAACAAATGCAACGTTATACAGAAAAGAAAGAGAATATATCAAATGAAATCTTCAAATGAAAATGAATCCCTTCCCAGTCACTGCCAATACACTACAATAATATGAGCACATTGTCACATCTAAAGCCTGCTTTAAAAATAAGCATAAGCAAAGAGTACAAAGTGTTGTTAAGCTGCATCTAATGGCCAGGTTTTCACAAAGTCTGGAATGCATTAAGAAAAGGACCCCACGCCTTCTGAAAACTCCCGCTTGAATGCTTAAGCGACTATCTAACCTTCTCCAATTTTAAGCAGGACATGATTTCTTCTAGCTGTTGGGACATGGTTTTTGTGCAAAAAGCAGGCCTCTCTTTCAGCCTAAATGTGTGGACAAAACCTGAAAGCACATGTTCTTTGTCTTGAGAATGCCGCATGTGCTGGAGCGAACTCAATCTCCCAAGAAGCCACAGGTTCCATTGTTCTGAGACATTAAAGGAACTCAGTCTCCCAGGGGGCCACAGGTTCCTTCTGCTCTGGGCATCTTCACACATAGTTGCGACGTTCTACCAAGTCAACTCCAATTGGTCAATTTGGCCACATGACCTGGGGGTCACTGGGCCTATTTAAGAGCAGGCCTCCTCCAGAGTCTCTCTCTTTCTCCACCGACCACCACTGAGGACAGCGGGCTGTCCAGCCTCTCCTCTCCTGCATCGCCTAGCGGGGGCCTGACTGCTCCTGCCTGGCATCTTCTCTTTGCATCCAACTCTACGAGAGGAGCGCAAAGGTGCAGCTTCCAGCCCACCTTCTCAAGGAAACCTCCTCGCCCTTCAAAGGTCGAGCTTTCAGCTCATCTTCTCAAGGAAATCTCCTCGCCCTTCAAGCTCTTCCAATCTCCTTGCAGCGATTCGATATCCTGCAGGTAAATCAACAAGCGAGAGCATCACAGCTCAACAGAACCGCAGTAGCAGAGACCACACGAACCAGAGACTTCAAAAGCCAGGACGAACGGCAAACCGCACAGCAACTTTCTCCCTGTTCAAGGACTGGTAACATACTGGGCTTAATAATTATACTACGCTAAGCAAGACTGTTTATTTGATTCTGTGTGGTGTTTTTAAAGTTTGATATATGTGGTGTTATTGTGGTTACAAGTAAAATGAAAGTTAAATGTTAGATACGCTCCTCACAGGATTTCTCTGACCCTTTCAGGTATCTGTTTAACATCCACACAGACACGCATATCTCCTCACCTCATTAGCCCAGACCCCACTGCATGTCGTAAAACCAGTTCTGCAAAAGAAGGGGGATGCTATCTAAGGGGGTCAAACCACCATTCTGAAAGCACCCTTATTTACATACGCACACACACATCTTTGTTAGTTAGTATTAGGGATGAGTGAGTACAGCATTATCTGTATCTGTATCTGTTAACCATATGAATTATCCGTATCCGTACTCGGAGTGGGCGGGGTCTAACCCAGAAGTGGGTGTGATTTAACCCGGAAGTGGGCTGGTTCAACATAACTTTCTTTTTTAACTTTGAATTTTTTTTATGATTTTTTTATTTTTATTTTTTTTAAATTTATTTCCACACCAGGTGTGTGTGTGTGTGTGTGTGTGTGTGTGTGTGTGTGTGTGTGTGTGTGTGTGTGTGTGTGTGTGTGTGTGTGTGTGTGTGTGTGTGTGTGTGTGTGTGTGTGTGGCGAGGGAGGTTCACTGTCTCCCGGAGAAATGAACACTCTGTGTTTTTAGTATAGAAAGACGTGAATTATATTCGTTCACAAGTCATACAGACTGGTTGTTATTTTCACTTTACATTAACACTTAAAGTTTAGTGCAGTGTAATTGTTTGCCGTGATAATTAAATGCCAGTGTGATAATAAATGACAATTTCAAAACAATAAAAAACGGTCATGTTGTACTGTATTTAATAGAGGTTTACTTTACTGTAAAGTAAATGTAAAGTGAAAATAACAAAACCAGTCATTATGACTTGTGAACAAATATAATTCACGTCTTTCTATACTAAAAACACAGAGTGTTCATTTCTCCGGGAGACAGTGAACGTCCCTCGCATCTCCAGCGCTCCTCTACTGAGCCAATGCAGGTCACGTGAAAAATGATCCAAAGACTCGTACCCGAAAACCCAGTCGGGAAATTAACTAATCATTTCTGCTTCCTTGACTGAGCCTATGGAACAGTCCCGATGCGCAGTGAACCTGAGTGACTGAGAGACAGAGAGCTGTTCTGTGAGTGAGTGAGCAGAGCCGTGTGTGACGGGAGGAGCGCTGTGACGCTGTGTGAGGATTTTCATTCAGTCCGAGCACAGATAATGACTCCGATTACTCGTATAATACTCGTGATCGGCAAAAGTGCTTTATCCGTACCGGATACTCGTTTCAGCCGAGTATCCGGCTCATCTCTAGTTAGTATTTTGTTTAGTAATTGGTGTTTTTATACTTATTATGTTTATAATAAATGTTTTCTTTTAACCTTGTCCTTTCATTAATGTTGCATAAGTGAATTTTGCCAACCGTTACACTGTCAAGAACTCTATAAACCTTAACTGTTCATTATATAATCTTTAATAGTAAATATTAAGATTTCTTATTGAACTAGATCTAAATGAGACTGATCTTAATCAATAAATTGGCTATCTTTTCCCTTCTGTGAAGGGTGGTGCCCCGATAGAAACAAACTAAAGTTATAATCTAATGTTAATATTTTAAATATTAATGTTTTATATTTTATTTTGATAACCAAATTTATTGAACGCCTAAAGGCACCCCAGCTTATGGTATCACTCCTAACCATTATTGCAACAACACATAATATCCAATAGATGGCGATGTTGTGCAATGTGATGATATCTGCCAGATAAGTTTGTGTAAGTGTGATGAATCCTCTCTGAACACGTGTAATCTTACATCGTAAAGGTAATATGCTGTCTTCATACTCACAGCCCACTGATTTCTAGTGTCCCATGGTAAATGGACACATTTGCTTGTGATGGGACTCTGATCTTTCAATATGTAGATATATGAACAGATCATGACTATATGAATGGTTCCCTGAAGTACCCGTGTCAGCAGGATTGATCCCTGTTATTATTATCATGCTGCTACATATGCTTTTCATTTACTTTATCATGTGTCCTGACATGTTAGTTTATCTATAACAGGAAAAACATTTGATAACTGTATTCATGTGCACATTCCCAGTAACCTCTCTCACTCTGCGTGTACCTCTGTGCAGACTTGGTTGAGTGATTGCGAGGAACAGCCGCCATAGCTGAGCAGAAACAAGCAGCTGCGGGGCTTCAGGACTGTGGGCCTCCAGGGGAAGCGTGGCCTATCGAACCAGTGGAATGCAGTCATTACCGTCACCAGGTCCACTGAGCTGTCAGCCAACGGCAGCTCCTCAGCCGCACACTCTCTGAAGATGGGAAGGTAGCAGGAACTGAATCAATCTCCACACACTCCAGGTGGACAACGTGGGCCAATCCACATTTTATAGCTTATGAATTTTTAAATACAAAAATTACTCAGTCAGATTAAACAATTAATTTCTGAGTTTTAATGTTGCACCAATGCAATAAATGATTAACTCCACCATGTATCCATCGTGGTTTAACTGATAGTAATGTAGATATTATAAAATATCTCAAACACCGGGACTAAATACTCCATTGATACTGGGTTTATTCAATCGATGTTTCCATGCTTTGCATATTCATTTTTTAAATATTAGTATTCTTTATATTATTTTGTCAAACAATACATGGGGGTTTATTATTCAGTTGACCGTATGTTGGTTCTGCAGTGTGGGCCTCACAGCAGGACCAACTTTCACCAGACAAGGTTCCCATTGTTGTCTCTTGTAGCCAAGTTGCTCAACAGAGCAGTAAATATAGAATGTTATCTTGATATCTCGCCATGCATTTTTTGAATGGTTGGCTTGTTTTCTCCCTCTGTAGCCAAGTTAACATGGCACAAACAAACTAAAAAGTGACCCATGCAGCTTTCAGGTAGCATTGAATTAGCCTTTCTTCTACGGTCTCATGTAAAAACCCTGTTAAGTTCAAGAATAAAATATGAATCCTGACTGCAGGTTGGTCCATGCTCACCTATATGTGATGTTTGCCTCCAGAGCATACTGCAAAGCCAAATCCAGCTGGGCAGGACTCACATCTGTCCCCACCACGGAAGCAAAGTGTTGGGCCAGCAGCCAAGTGCCCTGTCCCGAGCCACAACCCACATCCACTGCCAGCTCAAAGGGACGAGCTTTCTGTCAAAATGAAATCGCTGTGCAGTTAGTTTGGACATTTGTCCTCCAGTACTTAATATTCCGGGGGCTGCCATCCTCTTCCTACTTGCACTTACCCGTTTTTCCAGGAATCCAAGGACCTGTTGTATAAGAAGTTCTGATGGAGAGACCTTGCAATGGATGTTACCTTCTTTTTCGTCTGCAGGCAGGCAGTCAGAACCACATACACACACACACACATACACTCACACAAACACACACACACACATGCATGCACGGACAGGACGGACACACACAAGAAGGAAACACAGGGTGCAAGGGAACTGGGAGGCTCTATTATCTCTGATGGTATGTGGTGTGTTTCATAATGAGGGTGTTTAAAGGGACAGCTCCCTCTCTGTGTGCAACAATGCCGAGTGACCTGAATGTAATCATAAAAATAACACATTTAGGGCAAAGCTCACAGGTCTGGGTCGGTTCATGGGTCATGTCAGAACAAGCTGGTGAGGACGATGTGGCCGAGGTACGATTTGAATGTGTGTAATTATAGTATTGACGTCATGTGTGCAACTGTGTCTGTACGTCTGTTGGCTTCTAAATCTCATGGTACTCTTTAACTAAAGGTTGTTAACTGGCACTGCTTATAAACCTCTACAGCTGCTGGTCAGCAGAATTTAGTTCAGTCCATTTCCTGCACGGGCTGTGAGGACATGTCAACACTGACTTCATAGGATTAATAATAAACTGCTCGGTAGTTGTGATCCCAAATGATCAGCTCTCTGGATATTGCAGTGTTTCATATGCTTGTTATTGGTATTTTAAACGTATCTCTGCAATGTATCAGTTATATCTGGTTGTCAATTAAATATAAAAAGTATTTAGTATCTTTTTTTGTATTATCGGCGTCTTCAGAAAGTACTTTTAGTGGTAATGCAGTATGATGTCATCATTAAACTAAACATATTTTCATGTTGCACAAAGTAAAAACAGTAAACAATGTCAGAAGTGACAAGCTACCTTCAACAGAAATAAAAACACTGTGTGTTGAAGATTAGTTTGTAAAACTTTTGAGACAGAATTTACATTACACACCAAAAGTTCAGTAACAGTTCGACTGGGGAAAAACACAGAAATGTCCAAATTCAATATGCACACCCTTTAATACATCAGAGGCTTTAACATCCCAGAATCAGTTTCTTCTATTTCTTTTTCTGTAGCATTGATCAGTGTGGCCTAGATGCCAGGACACAGAAATATTCCATCGTCCACTCTATTTCAGTGTCCGGAGACGTGACTCCCATTTCATCCAGAAACCTGTGAAGCAGTGAGAAACAGAGTCGGATTATATAACTTGTAGAGCTCCAGGAAGACATTCAGTAAATTATTAAAAATATTCCCAAAATGGATAACTGGAGAAATGCTAGTGTGTGTGTGTGTTACCTCTTCTCAGTGTTGAGCAGCAGGTCGTTAGCCTCCTTTCTTCTTGTAAGTTTGGAACATGGACAGGGTCTCAATAAATCCCACCAGGTTTTTCAAAATGATGAAAGATTTCACTTCTGTTTCAATCATGTATCAATATAGTAGATACATTTTTGTATTCAATACAAAATAGTGAGAAATACAATGTCACTCAGTAAAGTACATGTCTCTTGTCTGTTCCAGAGGCCCGGACCAAAATGTTTAAACACCTTTGTTACCCGCATTTTATAGGCTAGGGTATAAAATGAGGCCTAATTTGTCTATTTAAAGTTCAGCCGACAGTTCCTTCTAGGTATTGCAGAGGTGCTTAGCATTGGTCAGTTAAGTGTCTGTGTTGCAATTACCGCTCTTTGTCTGGAAAAGGGATGGCAGTATAACTCCACCAGTTTACTGTTACACAGAGCTACTGGGATGTTGCTGGTGTAAGGCATCAGCAGCTGTTTCACCTAGAAGTGAATATAGATAAAAACATGAATCCTTTACTGTATGCACTGACTTTTGTTGTGTGTCTGAATGTATGTGAAAATAATATATAGTGTCAGTAATATAAGCTAACATTGAAAAAAAGCAAAACAGTAAAACAGTAAAAACTGCAGTTTGATAAATCTGTATGTTTGCTGTAGTTATTAATGTTGGTAGTGACAGGAGCTAGAGAGCAGCTCCAAGTGAACCTGGGGGAGTTGATTGGCTGATTAGTCGGACAATTAACTCTCCCTTGATTCAAAAGAGCGGCCACAGGGGAAGAGACACGAAGGAGACACATGAGGGGAAACTCATGAGAGTCACTAAGACGGAAAAAGAGACATCAGCAGAAACTTCTGGTCAATTTATGTTTAGTGTTTTGGAATTTATGTTTGGTGCAGTTTAATTTATAAAAAGAGGCTTAAAAGCAACAGTTTCACTTCTGGCTGTTGTGGGGGAGACCCCGGTGGCATCGACATGTGCCACAGTACCATTATCTGCTCTTTAGTGGAGACCTTTGGAAGTTGTGGTTTTATCCTTATTTTTACATTTGGCTAGAACAATGGTTTAAGTAATTGCACCCTCCTCTTCATAGAGGCCGTTAAGTTGTTCTCCACAGTTCTGGTAGGAAAGTCTGTTGTTCTGATTGCTGTAACTTAGCAGAGCAATGCAGCCCCGGGGCTTCAGAACCCGATCGGCCTCAGCCAGGAACCTGGAGTGATCAAACCAGTGGGCTGCTGCTGATGCCGTCACCAAGTCTACAGAGCCTTCAGAGAAAGGAAGCTCCTCTGCTCTCCTGTTCCTGCAGGTGCAACGGACAGAACAGCATGTGAGTCCAGATAAATAGCACAAAGAAAGACAACCGAACACTGTTCACTGACACAACCATTACACTGGTTATATGAACACTTCTCTTTGAAGTCTGAAATTCATTCAAGTGATTTTGCCCAAGAATAAACCACTACAGGTAGGTATGTGGGAAACCATAGAAACAGAACTCAACCTTGCAGTTAAGTCTCCTTTAGTGACTTATCCATAAAGATTACAGACCATGAGAATACTTTAATTGACCTCAGAAAAGGAGCGAGGTATTTCTGGAATTCCTGGGGGCCTGTAACACATTGCAGTTGTCGCCCAGCTCATCCGAGAGTTGCACAAAGGGAAGGGGGGCCTAGTTGTGTATTGACTTGTCCCCATTAAGACATTTGACTTAATACCCAATGGGTGACATTACTAAGGAGTGACACCATGTATCCTGTAAGATCAAGAATCTCATCCTAAACTTCTCCGGGAACATTAGGCACAGAGTCACTTCTAGACATACAACATCACATTAGAACCAGTTTGAAAAGTGATAGGTGTGGATCCTGGTAAAGCTCATTTCTGCAGTCTAGGCAGGGCACTTTATGAGAGGAGCAATAAACTCCAGATCACAATCAGGAGCCTCGAAGAATATTTGTACACAAATTAACAATCAATATTTTACACAATTCAGGTTGTGTTCAGGTTAGCGTAACAGCGCCTCCAGATGTCTTACCTGTACTCGATGTTGGAGAACCCAGGGCACAGCTCTGGCCTCCTCCAGCTGACGCACAGATGTCAATTCCCACGACTTCTTTAAAGTGCGGCGCCAACAGACGAGAGGTCCGGCCTGTCCCACATCCCAGATCTACTGCCAGCACATGTGGCTGTCCCTTCTGAGGATGTCAACATATGTAGTATTTGCTGTAAGTATGATGAATGTTGCAGGTTCACCAACAACTCTCAGTTTTTACAACAAATAAGCAGAATACCCTATTCCAGAGCTCGTTATGCACTTTGCTAAGAGAGTGCATTGTATCTTCATAGTACTGACCACCTCTTACCTTTTCATCTAAGTATCACAGAATAATATCTTGACCTCATCCGGAGGCGCAAAGCGATACTTTTGGTAGATGGAGGCGTGATCCTTCCCCTCACAGAACCGGTGTGTCATGGTGCTGTTTCTTTCAGTCTCATCTATCTGATATGTTTTCAGCTGTGCCTTCCCTGACCTTTGTTCCAGAAGTCCACCTTTTTGAGTAAAGCTCCTCCTTATTTTGTATTTCAGTCTCTTGTCAGCATTTGTTTGTTCCCTTCTTCTTTTTAATACCTAACAAGCTGGGGAATAATCACTATTTTCAACAGAGTTAAGTTACTAAGTAAATCCAGCTGCAGTGTCAAACAATGGAGAACGCAGACATTCAACACCTTGAAGGAAGAGCGGTTTTGTGTATAGAGTTTTTTTCTACTTGTTCAATGTGAAATGAAGAACTCAAGTTTACTGAGCTGCAGACATGTTGACAGTGAGTCACAGGGAAAGGGCCTCTTGCTTACCATGTCATTGCCGAATCATTTTTGCACAGTGTATTTAACAACTGCATACTCACAAAAGAATGAATAAATCTTTTCGAGTCGAATATGGATGTCGGGGCTTGTGGACACTTGGATGACACCACACGAGAAGTAGGGAGACATGTAAGGTTTTTTTACTGTTGTTTTTTTTTACGTCTGAAGATAAGTCCCTAATATCTTAAGACGTATTGGATTGACTGCTACACCTTTTACCCCTGAAGCTCCAGCGGTGTTTTGTGGACTCAAACACTTCGCCCATCCCTCCATCGGCACAGTGGGGAGTAGATGATGAGTTGATTATCATTTTTGGGTGAACTATTTCCTGTTTAATACCGGCTGTTTCTACCCCTACATAAATAAAGTAATTTGTCTTAATCATTGCGTTTCTGGCAGTCGTTTGCTATTTGTTTGTGGCATAAGTTCATATATGTGTAAACACAATCGCTATTAGTCAAATCTACCAGAGCTTTGAGATTGTTAATTCATTTTTGCTCACCACTATCTTTGTCTCTTTCAACCCTCTCATTCGTCACCAGTTGACAACTGAACAGACGTTACTTTTTTGGAAAGTTGAAACCAGGACCACCACAAGTGCATGATCCATTCACATGACAGAACAGGCTGCTACTTGAATCCAAAGATCATAGAGATTCACTATAACGCCAGCTGTAATGAACTTGCAAGGGCCCTTCAATGTTGCATGTTGCTTTAATCTAAGTTTATTGTTCATTCTCTTGACCAACACTGAAAAACATCTTTGTTTTGTCTTGGTTGCCGAGGATGGGCCTCCAGGGTGGCCAAGTGTGTTTAATTGCTCTTGAGGGATGATGGAGTTAATGACCTGTTGACCACTTCCAAATGAGTTACTTAGTATTTATAACCTTTGAAAAACAAAGCATGCCGTGTTCTGCCCCATGGGCTCTCATTAAAGTCTAGACATCATTAACCGATGGAAACCAAACCAATATCTATCCTTTAAAGTAGCATTTCATGTATAGTTTTTTCTTTCAATGAAAAAACTAAGCAAAAGTAATACTAATTGCTCCAGTTCCCTAGCACCTGGTGAAGATACTCAAGGGACCTCAGTGGTGGGCATTGAAGAGGGAACTGGGACTAACACAAGTCATTGCAGTAGCCTTACATCACTCTGGAAATATGGCCAGCTCTTTTGAAACTTTTGAAGTGTATTATGGTCATAAAGTTTTAAAGACTTACACAGTCTTTAAACATATAGTTGAGTAACAAAAGTTGTTGTTGTACACTTGTTACCAGTATCGTACTATGAAGTCTTTAGGTCTAAGCAGTTATCTCTGTATCGGACATCATGCCAAAAGGTTTTAGATGTGTGCATTTGATTCCTACACACATTTATCTGGTGACTAGAGTATCATTCAACAAGAGTCAAAAGTCACATTCTATAAGTCTAACCATACTGTATTGAACGATGAGGGTAGCGATATTTGATATATATCTTACTGCCAGTAAGTCCAATGAAAACGCTGTAACTAACAATAAACTGAAAAGTACTGACTAGTAATGTCCATGTACCCAAGACACATGCTAGGGTGTGGGACTTGGTGTAGAGCCAATGCTCAAGTGACCAACGACTGAATGGAGCTGACAGAAAATCTACAGTAGCTCAGACTCTTCACAACTGCAGTGAGCAGAAAACAATCACAGAATGAACAGCAGGTCGAGTCTTGAGGTGGTTTGGCTACAACAGTAGAAGAACATGTTGGCTTCCTCTTCTGTCCGCCAAGAGCTGCAGTCGCCAACACTGGACAGTCAAAGACTGAAAAGATGTAATTCTGGATTTCTGCTGAGGCTGCAGATGACAAGCTCAGAATCTGGCATCGATAGCACGTAAACCAACCTGCTTTGTGTCAACAGTCCAGGCTACTGGGGCCCTTACTACCAATCAATCATGCTCTGAATGCAACAGTCTGTCTGAGTGTTATTATAGACCATGTTCATCCCTTGAAGGCTACGGTGTACTGTCTTCTGCCTTCTATTTCAGCATGGTAATGCACCTTGTCACAAAGCAAAAATCTTCTCACTTGTTTGTTTCAAGTGAGAAGATTGGCCTGTCCTTGGTGACTTTTTGTTGACTCAGTAGTCCAACAAATATAAAACCTCAGCTCCAGACTGACAGGTTAAGGAGCAAAGTTAGTCTCAAAAAGGTCACAAATGTGTAAAACATGATCTAGAAATGAAAGATAAGATGACAAATTAATAAAATAAGATAAGAAAATGTTTTTTAGTCCAAATATGGAGACATTTGCTGCAGATGAATATCTGATAATATATAAAGATGAACCATCCTCACCAGTCCCAGGACAACTGAAGTGAACACAAACGTTCTTTAAACCAATCTAATTATAATAATATTACTACTCAAATTTACCAACATTAATGAGGTAATCCTATATAAGGAGTGATGCATTAGCATTTATTTGATTTTATAATATTAAAATGGCACATGGTATGAATCATTATTAACAGCATTCTGTCTTAAAAAAAGTTTATTATGATCAGTAAACGCTTTTAATCTTAGAGAGCAAACATTTTTTAACACTTTCATGTCCAGTTTCCCAAAGGAGTGGTGCCTGTGATGATGTAATAACAGTGTGTGTGTGACCAGTTAAAGAGGCTCTCAGCTGCTTTGGTGAAACCAGTGGTAACCTTCCCTGCCACAGGCCACACACAGCCAGCTTGAGGATCATTCAGGAGCAGAGGGACCTCAAAGACTTTATTCTGATTCACTTTCTTACGATGATATTTACTACTATTTATTGACATACGTATATACCTCTAACTCATAATTGTATTGTATCATTTATCAGAGTAACTTTCTAAGTTAGTGACTCAACAGGTCAACGGGAGGGGCAGCTGCACTGTAACTGTTGTAGAGTTTTCTCATCACTGAACCACCTCTGGCTCTGTCTATAAGGGTAAATGGAAAACCATACTAATCCCCCTTATTTTAACCTCACCATGTTTGTGAACTTAGGCAGCTACCGCTACCCGACATTTGTCTTGTGTTTCTCGCTGTATGCATTTATTGGCTCCGCTAATCTGGTCATAATACTGGCGATATCACAAGAGAAGAAATTACATGAGCCAATGTATATTTTCATCATGTGCCTCTCTATTAACTCTATGTACGGCTCTGCTGGCTTCTTCCTCAGATTTCTCAGAGACCTTTTGTCTGATACTCATATGATCTCACGGTCGGCATGTTTAACTCAGGTCTTCATCATTTACTCCTATGCATCGTATGAGCTCACCATTTTAGGCATCATGGCATATGATCGATATGTCGCTGTATGTCAGCCTTTGCACTACCACAACAAAATAACCTTGATGGTAGTGTCTAAGCTGATTTTGGTAGCATGGATTTTTCCATCCTTTTTTGTTGGAGTTTGTGTGTATATGTCCTCCAGGCTTCCTTTGTGTGGCAATAAGATACCAAAGGTGTTTTGTGCAAACTGGCCTGTTGTCAAACTGTCATGTGTTGCTACTCTGATCAATAACCTTATTGGAATGCTTTTTACTTCATGCGCAATATTACTTCCCCTGGCTTTTGTCCTGTTTACATATGTACGAATCTTTTTGGTTTGTAGAAAACGCAGTTTAAAATTCAAGGGCAAAGTACTACAAAGCTGTGTGCCACACATTGTTACTTTCGTCAGTTTTTCCATCACTCTGTTTTGTGACATAACCCTGAGCAGAATTAATGTTGAAGAGCTGAATCAATTTCTAGGTGTAATTCTGTCACTTGAGTTTGTTGTGATTCCTCCGATTCTGAATCCTCTTGTGTATGGCCTGAAGTTACCAGAAATTAGAAAAACGATATCCAGAATGCTCTCCTGCTCAAAACATGACAAAAAAGCTAAACCTTAGAAATAAGAGTGATATAATGTCCTGCTGCTGATGTGACCTTCTTTCATCATTAACTTACTATTTATTTGACCTTACTAATTAGAGGTAAGTAACATGAATGTTGTGAATACTGGGTATTTTTTCCTTTGGATCAATTAACCAAACAAAATACAAATATATAAATAATGAATAAAACATGAAATGCTGATTGATGAAAAAGGAGTTTGTGTATTATTTGTCAAAGAGCCACAGTGATACTGGAGTAAAGATGACCTGCAGTAAACTCAAATAAGACTTCTTAAAATCTACCTTAAATTTTTGGTTGTCTTTGCTGATATTATACATTTTATGATTATTATTTATACAACGTATTACTAAACGTTTATAAATATTGATACAATACATTATTTAATGAGATTTGGTTACATAATGTTACTGAATAAAAAAGATTGTTCAAAAACTTGAATGCAAATATTAATCTAGATGTATAACGGAGCAAGATGACCAGGTGCATATGTAAAGTATATGATAACTTGTGTTTAATATTAATGAAGTAATTGCAAATTAAGTTCCAATTCTGCAGTATCACATGCCCATTGTGATTATTTGGATGTATAAGTATATTATATAATTAATAAGTAAATGAGTAGTTCTAATAGTAATTAGAAGGAGAGAGATAAACAAGAAATAACCAGATTTTTGTAACATAAACTTAGTTATTAGGTAAAACCTGTTCATTGAGCCATCAGGGCTCCTGCTGCATACAGATGGATGGGTTCTCATCGGGCCTGGAAACCTAAAGCAAAGGCTCAGAGACCTGCTGCTACATCAGTATCTCAATGGTTGACCTTCTGGAGAGTTCCACCACCTGTATGACAAAGGTATCTGAGGCTCGACCACAAAGTGTCTGGGCCTCTCTGGCCTTCTGTGGCATTGACAAGACGGCCACTGCTGCATGAACAGAGAGTATTTTCATACTGTGGGGTGCAGATAAGGGGGGGGGGGGGCACTGTTCCTCCGGTTTTAAAACAAGTCAGATGTTTACAATTGATTGCTGCCTTAAGCCAAGCAGGTCTCCTACTTCCTGTCCTTGGTGACTTGTTGTTGACTCAGTAGTCCAACAAATATAAAAAAAATATATAAAAAAGGTTCTACAATATTTAGACGTTAAAATGACTGATGGCACAATTTAGGTTCCTCTCAGTATCTTATAAGGTCATTTTAAGTGACATCTGTTCCAGACTGACAGATTAAGGAGCAAAGTTAGACTCAAAAAGGTCACAAATGTGTAAAACATGATCTAGAAATGAAAGATGAAAATGAATAAGATAAGATAAGAGATGGTTTTTAGTCCAAATATGGAGACATTTGCTGCAGATGAATATATGTTCATCTAAGAAGATGAAACATCCTCACTGGTCCCAGGACACCTGAAGTGACCACAAACGTTTTTTAAACCAATATAATTATAATAATAATAATAACTCAAATGTAACCACATTAATGTGGTCCCCCTACATTAGGAGTCTCACATTAGCATTTATTTGATTTTATAATGTTAAAATGGTACATGATATGAATCATTATTGAAAGCAGTCTATCTTTAAGAAAAAGTTTATTATGATCAGTAAACGCTTTTAATCTTAGAAAGCAAACAGATGTTTACACTTTCATGTCCAGTTTCCCAAAGGAGTGATGCCTGTGATGATGTAATAACAGTGTGTGTGTGACCAGTTAAAGAGGCTCTCAGCTGCTTTGGTGAAACCAGTGGTAACCTTCCCTGCCACAGGCCACACACAGCCAGCTTGAGGATCATTCAGGAGCAGAGTGACCACAAAGACTTTATTCTGATTCACTTTCTTACTAATTGATGAGATTTACTTCTTTATATTGACATACGTATATAGCTCTAACTCATAATTGTATTGTATCATTTATGAGAGTAACTTTCTAAGTTAGTGACTCAACAGGTCAACGGGAGGGGCAGCTGCACTGTAACTGTTGTAGAGTTTTCTCATCACTGAACCACGTCTGGCTCTGTCTATAAGGGTAAATGGAAAATCATACTAATCCCCCTTATTTTAACCTCACCATGTTTGTGAACTTAGGCAGCTACCGCTATCCGACATTTGTCTTGTGTTTCTTGCTGTATGCGTTTATTGTCGCAGCTAATCTGGTCATAATACTGGCAATATCACAAGAGAAGAAATTACATGAGCCAATGTATATTTTCATCATGTGCCTCTCTATTAACTCTATGTACGGCTCTGCTGGCTTCTTCCTCAGATTTCTCAGAGACCTTTTGTCTGATACTCATATGATCTCACGGTCGGCATGTTTTACTCAGGTCTACATAATTTACTCCTATGCATCCTATGAGCTCACCATTTTAGGCATCATGGCATATGATCGATATGTCGCTGTATGTCAGCCTTTGCACTACCACAACAAAATAACCTTGATGGTAATGTCTAAGCTGATTGTGTTAGCATGGATCTATCCGTCGATTTGTGTTGCAGTTTGTCTTTATCTGTCCTCCACTCTTCCTTTGTGTGGCAATATGATACCAAAGGTGTTTTGTGCAAACTGGCCTGTTGTCAAACTGTCATGTGTTGCTACTCTGATCAATAACCTTGTTGGAATGCTTTTTACTTCATGCGCAATATTACTTCCCCTGGCTTTTGTCCTGTTTACATATGTACGAATCTTTTTGGTGTGTAGAAAACGCAGTTTAAAATTCCAGGGCAAAGTACTACAAAGCTGTGTGCCACACATTGTTACATTTGTCAGTTATTCCATCACTATGTTTTGTGACATTTCCCTGAGCAGAATTAATGTTGAAGAGCTGAATCCATTTCTAGGAGTAATTCTGTCACTTGAAGTTGTTGTGATTCCTCCGATTCTGAATCCTCTTGTATATGGCCTGAAGTTACCAGAAATTAGAAAAACGATATCCAGAATGCTCTCCTGCTCAAAACATGACAAAAAAGCTAAATTTTAGAAATAAGAGTGATATAATGTAAGACTATGATTGCAGCAGGACTGCTTTATATATAGCATTTCTCCTCAGACACTTGACCATTACTGACAATAATCCATCAATGAATTGACCCTCAGTTATGCTTCAAAATGTTTACCCTTATCACTGCTGCTAAAACATTTGTCTTGATGATGTTTTCCTTTACACTTGACATCTATTTCACCTCTGTCCATCCTGGGAGAGGGATCCCACACATGTGGCTCTCTCTCTGAAGTTCTTTTTACCCTGTTAAAAGGGTTTTTAGTAGTTTTTCTTAACTCTTGTTGAGGGTTAAGGGCAGAGGATGTCACAACCTGTTAAAGCACTATGAGACAAACTGTGATTTGTGAATATGGACTATACAAATAAAATTGTATTGATTGATTGACTAATTATTTGACCTAACTAAATAAAAGTAAGTCAATATGAATGTTATGAATACCTGTCTTAATTTTTATGGAGATTGATATCTAGGTATTTTTCCTTGTGATCAATTAACCATACAAAATACAAACATTTAAATAATGAATAAAACATGAAATGCTGATTGATGAACAAAGAGTCTGTGTATCATTTGTAAGAGCCACAGTAATACTGGAGTAAAGATGACCTGCAGTAAACTCAAATATTACATAACAAGAATTTTATCAATAAATGTATATCTCAGTATATCTCTCCTCTCTCATCAGCTGGAATTCTAATACCCACAATACTCGCTCCCAGAGCTGGCTTTCAATGTATGTACCTCGTGTTAAGACCAACTTGGGGAAGACAGCTTTCTATTATAAAGCCCCCTACATCTGGAATGAGGTCCAAAAATCTTTAAAGTTGCGCTCATTTGTTTCATTGACAGAGTTTTCGAGTCTGGTCTCATGTACAGCTGACTTCTCCTGCAATGACTGTAACTGCTAGTTGACTTTGCCATAGTATTTTATTGACGAATTGTTTTATACCTTGTATTACTGTGTATATATATATGCATATTTATTTCATTCCTATTTATTCAATGTATTAACTTTTAATGTATCAACTTTTTTATTGTACCCTCGGCACCATTGAAAATGAGGGTCTTATCCCTCAATGTGTCTTCCGAGGCTTAAATAAATATTCAATCAATCAATCAATCAATGTATGATTGTTATTGTGACAAGGAACAAGATGAAATCAAATTTCAAAATACACTGCAATTTAAAAAAATCTTTCTTTGATGCTTGGTTGTCTTATATTCTACATTTTAAGTGATCATTATTTATACAACGTATAACTATACGTTGCTAACTATTTTGACTAAATTCTTTGATGAGATGTGTTTACATAATGTTACTGAATAAAAAAGATTGTTCAATCACTTGAATGCAAATATGAATCTAGATGTATAACGGAGCAACCTGACCAGGTGTATATGTAAAGTATTTGATAACTTGTGTTTAATATGAATAGAGTAATTGCAAATGAAGTTCTAATTCTACAGTATCACATGCCCATAGTGATTATTTGGATGTATAAATATATTATATAATTAATAAGTAAATGAGTAGTTCTAAAAGTAATAAGGAGAGAGATAAACAAGAAATAACCAGATTTTTGTAACATAACCCTTGTTATTAGGTAAAACCTGTTCATTGAGCCATTGGGGCTGTGATGATCTGTCATTTTAGTTTGTTATTTCAGTCTCTAGGTTTTCTGTTTCCTGTTTTATTTTGTAGTCTCGTGTTCCTTGTGTGTTGTCTCTGTCTTCACTTCCTGTCGGTGATTGTCTTGCCCATTCCTCATGTGTTTCACCTGTGTCTAATTGCCCCTGCCTTCCTCCTTTTGTATTTAAGCCTCTGTGTTCCCCTTTGTCCCTGGTGGGGTTGTACTCGTTGTTTCACGTCGTCTTAATGGTTAGTTCTTGTCTGCTGTTTCGTCCAGCTTCCCCTGCTTCTTTCCTTGTGCGCCTTGTCGCCAGTGCTTACCTGCTAGTGTTCCTGTTTTGTTTGTTTCTTGTTAAAATTACTTTTGTTAGTAGTATTGTGATTGAAATGACTGCTATCTTTGGTGTCCCAATACGGATGGACCCTATGTGCCTGATACTTGGTCTCCCGGAGGGTCGGATTACTGACAGTAAACACAGGAGACTTTTCAATATACTATCGTTTGCTGCTAGAAAAAACATTCTACTCTTTTGGAACAAGAATTTTGTTCCCACAAAAAAGTCATGGCACAACATTGTCATGAACTTCATTCCTAGTGAATACATCACGTGCATGCTTCACTCCAAAACAGACGCCTTCTATAAGGTCTGGGACCCTTACTTGCAGCATATCGGGTCCACACTGTCATCTTCCTTGCTTCGTGGATTTCCCAGCTCAGCCTGTCCTCGTAACTTTGTCTTAAGGGGTAACGTTCATCTTGGTACGCCTCGTTATGTCTGTATGCTCTGTATTGACTCCTATCTGACTCTGCCTTGTCTTGATGTGGGGGTCTGAAGGCGAGGGGGGGGGCGGGATGGAAATTGTGCCCACTGTCATTAATTCTTATTTTCTTAATTAATTTCTCAATTATTTTCTATTTTACTGTATCCACATGCCCACATTCTGTTGTTTCCATTTTTTGTCGTGTCTGAGCAGTTCTGTATGTTTTGTGTTGTCTAAAAAAAATGTGTAATAAAAATATATAAAAAAAAATAATAATTACTTTTGTTTATATTAAATTACCTTTATTTTGATACCTCTGCATCCTGGGTCCATCTCTCCCTCATCTAACTGTGACAGGGGCTCCTGCTGCATACAGTTGGATGGGTTCTCATCGGGCCTGGAAACCTAAAGCAAAGGCTCAGAGACCTGCTGCTACATCAGTATCTCAATGGTTGACCTTCTGGAGCGTTTCACCACCTGTATGAGAAAGGTATCTGAGGCTCGACCACAAAGTGTCTGGGCCTCTCTGGCCTTCTGTGGCATTGACAAGACGGCCACTGCTGCATGAACAGAGAGTATTTTCACACTGTGGGGTGCAGATTGGGGGGGGGGGCACTGTTCCTCCGGTTTTAAAACAAGTCGGATGTTTACAATTGATTGCTGCCTTAAGCCAAGCAGGTCTCCCACTTCCTGTCCTTGGTGACTTGTTGTTGACTCAGTTGTCCAACAAGTATAAAACAGGCTTAAAAGGATAGTTTTACCAAAAAATGAAAATTAAGTCATTATCTATTCCCCACTGTGCTGATGGTGGGGTGGGTGAAGTGTTTTAGTCCACAAAACACTTTTGGAGTCTCAGGGGTAAACGGTGTTGCATTCCAAATCCAATTCAAGTCAAGTAACTGGTGATATTATTTGCTAATGTAAAAAAACAACAGAAAAACAACATAAACTTCCTCCATACTGCTCCATTGTGACATCGGCATGAAGAGGAAAGGAAATGTTACAACGACAGGTAAGAAACCTAAAGCTAAAGTTCCCTCGGTGATGGCGTTTCACTTCCAGTGTCTTATATTTAGAGGTTATTGGCTGAGACTGAGATTTTACATAAATTCTAGGAGTCTGCATCTTCTACTTGGGAGCCAACGCTAGCTAGCATCAGGCTAATGCTAAATAACGCTAGTTTGGAGCAGAACAGGAAGTGGATTCTTTATGTCAACGTGACGAAAAGAGTGAGTGGGAGTTACGTCAGAATGGTTTATAGTATCTCTTCTGTAATGTAGGTTAATTTAAATAGGTTGTGCAAATGTTTGTCAGCCAGGAAACCTGGGGGGGGGGGGGGAGCTAGCTAAGAAAGCTAGCTAGATTATCTTGACAATGATGAGTCAGCAGTGCCATTTAGTTCATTGTTCTGCTGATGCTAATAAATGTGTGCAAGTCTCAACAGATTCAAAGTTTTGCAAATTGTTGTGAGAACAGCCACCTTGTTTTGAATGTCAGCAAGACACAGGAGGGACATGGTGTTTGTCCCTCCCACCATGGCTTCAACAACCCACTGATTGGTCTGGTTGATTCTCAAATCGCTGTTGTTGTTCTCAGATAACGTTTTAAATGTGAGAGGCAGTCACTAGACTTACTGACTTCACATGGTGCCGCAGAGAGGTTCTCCACGCCAGTACTTAGGTAACATGTTCTTTTTTGTCAAAGGGATTCTTCATGTTTTAAAATGATGGAAAATGCTTCAGCTGTCACACTGTTAACTCTTACAGGTTTAGATTTTGCATTGGAGTATAAAATTACTCTCTTCTTGTTGACCTTACTGTGGTACTTCATTATTCTGTTGGGAAACATTAGTATCATTGTTGCTATTGTTGTGGATAAAAACCTCCATGAGCCGATGTATATCTTTTTGTGTAATCACTGCATCAATGCTTTGTATGGGACGCTTGGTTTTTACCCCAAATTCCTTCTGGATCTTCTGTCATCTCATGTAATTTCTTATGCTGGATGCATGCTGCAGGGTTTTGTGATACATTCAGCGATTTGCTGTGATTTTTCTATCTTGACCCTGATGGCATACGACAGATATTTGGCCATATGTCAACCTTTAACCTACCACTCATTCATGACAAAGCAGAGAATCACCCTCTTTGTGTTTTTCTCGTGGCTCATACCTCTTTATTGTATGTTTATGAACACAGCAACATTATTAGGATCAAGTTTATGTGGCTCACACGTGAAGAAGATCTACTGCGTTAACTGGATGATATTTACTCTTACCTGCTCACCACCCGCAGCAAACATTGGAGTCACATATTTTAATCTTCTGTTTTATTTTGCGCATTTTTGGTTTATTATTTGGACTTATGTGTATTTGATAAGAACATGCTTAAGATCCACAGAAAACTGGGGGAGGTTTATGCAAACATGTTTGCCGCATGTGATCTCTCTTGCCACTTTTACCATATCTGTCCTTTTAGATATTCTGTACATGAGATTTGGGTCGCCGAATTTATCTCAGGATCTCAGTAATTTTATGGCAATGGAGTTTCTACTCATTCCTCCGGTAGTGAATCCATTTGTGTATGGATTCAAACTTACCAAAATTCGCAAAAAATTTGTGAATTTAGTTTATATTAAAAGGAAAGTTTCAAAGTGTCAACCTATGGATCTTCACATTAAAAGTGATCTCTCTGAAACTGTGACATAAACATGGAAAAGAAGTCACTGCCTTTGTCAAAAAAGGGCAATTGTGTGGAAAATAGATTTAATCCTGAACATTTTTTTTCTTTTTGTTGTTAGTTGAAAGTGTTTATCAGAATGTTGTTGATATCGAATATATCAGTGATTTAGTGACAGTCTGTTCCTTTTAAAACTGTACAAATCTTATCAACAGTAATAAATGTTCTGTCTTCACGTGTTACAGTATGATGCATGTTTCAAAAAAAATTCTGTCAAGCATTTAAACAGTTCTGATATTTAATAAATATTTGTAATTGTCCAATGATCATAAATGGCTACAAACTGATAGAACTGCATGTTAAAGAAATCAAATTCTATACAATAAATAATCCACAGCAAAATCTTTGTTTGCATTTATCATGTTAGGCTGTTTCACTGTCAACAGGTCTGATACTCCATACGTCAACATATAGCAGTTCTTATATTTCAGAAAGTCAACAGAAACGCCTACATGTTTATGCTTTGAAACGGATACAGAAGGTTTAAATATGTCACATATTCCAAAAGATGGAAAGTGAAGGATCATTTTCATTCTCTCTTTTGCTGTGAACCATGCCCAGCACAGAGAAAATAGACCGGACTCCTTCTCTCTAGAGCTGCTTTCAGACATGCAATGATATTCTCCATGAAGCCTTGAGCCATTACCTGTAAGCTGTCAAGGTATGAAATTTTCTCTCTCGCTCAGCTGTGTCACTTTTATGCAGGTTAGACCCATCAAGCAGACACAGACTTGAGTGAAACCACAAAGTCCGGCTTTCATGAGCTGCTGGCAGACTCAAGACACTGCAAGGCAGGCAGACTGTTAAACTGCACAGACAGAAATTACGTTTTAAACAAGATTCAGAATTAGCTGGCTTAGGTGAGTTGGTCAGAAAAGACGAGATTTCACTGTTATAACAAACAGTTATACAGAGAGTGGATATACTGGAAACCATGGGAGCTTGATCCCTGAGGATTTCTTTAGACTTTAGTGTCCTGTCGCGATCAGTTGTAAATCTTGATACTGATCAATCGTCATAAGAGCAAGGACATGGGGAAAATCAGCCCCCGGTAGAAAAAATTTAAAAAAGATACAAACCTCTTTGTCTAGAGACCAGTGTCAAAGGTTTTTCGCTTGTTAAACTCCATTCGCTCCAGTTAATTGAGAAATACGTCGTAACTGCACTCTAGGGGATTTGCAGCTATTTTTGGTGCAATGGGATAAATAGGAAGTAGACAGCAGGCTCTCCATAGAGGCTCTCCATAGATGACCTCTGGTATTACCTTGGTAATTGTTGTGTTCACAGATTGATGCTTAGTTATGAAAGTGTTTCCAGACCACTAATTGGTTGGTTTTAATTCCCAGTTTGTGCACGACTGACTTCAGAGAAGATACAAAGTGAGACGACGGGACAGACTCTTTGCTAATCTCGATCTGTACTGTACTCGCCTGCAGTGATCTCTCCATTCTTGCAGTAATGGCATATGAGAGATGATGTGGCTATATGTCGACCACTGCAGTATCACTCTATCATGTCAAAGCAAACACTCATGAAGTTAGTCAGTTTCTCCTGGTTAACACCCTTCTGCATTATAGGTGCGAATATGAAGTTATGCAGCCCGTATACTGCAAGTCTCTTCTGTGTGAATTGGCTCATTGTTGCACTTGCTTGTTTCCCCGCTGAAACTATGGTTAACAGCATAACTGCATATATGACAATGTTCATTTATGTATTTCATATTTATAGTTTGGTCCTACATATATATCATAAGAACATGTGTAAATTCTATAGAAAACAGGGCAAAGTTCATGCAAACATGTGTGCCACATTTATTCTCTTTGATCACTTTACTTTTCGCAATACTTTTTGATATTATAAGTTTCCGATTTGAGTTGAAAAAATTACCTCAACCCTTTAAAAAACTTTATTGCAATAGAATTGAATCCTCTCATGTATGGTTTCAAATTGACCAAAATTCGGAACAGACTTCGCAAAATTGTTACTTTAAAAAACAAGTTAAGTCTTGGTGTACATTAAGGAAACTTAAAACCTTGTTTGTATTGCACATACTTTAAATATGCATCGCTGAACCACCTGTTATTTTGAAGTAAGTTATATATTTACAATTTATGTTCGGTTGCAATTGGTATTGATGTGTGTAGAGAATTCTTTATCCTCAAGGTTTACGTTGATGAATCCTCTGCAACTTTTTAATTATTTCTATTATTATGTAATTTTTAAATATACTTAAGTTCTTTGTTGAGAAATGATGTGCACATTTCAGTAAATAATAACTGTTCTGTTTTGTGGGGTGGGAATAAAAAATATTTTTGGACAAAAAATAAAACATTGAGAAAAACAAGACTTGCTAAAGGAGAGACATGAAAGTAGTCAATGTTCAACCTTTTCATTTAACACAGAGGTACCTGCTAAACATTTCTGCTGGAAGCTTTTTAATTGTGACAAAAAGCTCCATTCTTGAGTTTCTCCTGGCCTTCACCACGATACAGACAATTACAATAGAGGGTTCAGGTCTAATATACAGTAACACAATGGCAATAAAAGCTGTAACAATATCAGTTATAGACAAAACCAAAGTTTTTACTCCCCACGTTATTTATTCGCTGAGATTTAAACAGGGGGATGGAAATAAATCATAATTTGAATGCCAGATAAAGTGAGTTGTGTTATTTCATTGCAGCTTATATTCACTGTTCACTGTTCTATTCTCCCAAGTCATTGTGATTGTTGCTATGGGAAACCATGGTGATGTTTATATAATTCAATTATAATTGCTTTAATAATCTGAATAATCTGAGAAATCTGCTGAATAAAGCACATGCTGCCTCTTTGAATACATCCTGTAACATTATACATATTCTGTATGAAAGACAGAATACATGTACGTTGAATATCAATAAACTTTACTTATCGTTTTCAATCCGTTAGAGCCAGACTAATGTCACCATGAACATGTGTAAAACATTGTTGAGCAGGAAATCAAATGCTTCAACCATCACATTTAAATGATCAACACTATGTCTGACACTGAAAAGGAGGGTAGACAAAGGATAAAGATACATATGAAACTACATTAACTGGGTTATCTCTGCTCTTTAGTTACTAGCGGGACAATTCATCAAAGCTGACTTTGTTTGTTCTCATTATATAAATAAAATAAAATCAACTGAGATGTTACTGAATCTAAAGTCAACATATATAAAGGGGCCTTCAGGTACTATTTAAAACCCAGGAACAGACCAACACCTTTTCCCTGCAGTTTGATACTTCCACCCCTCTGTCAAATCACATGGAATAAATCTTGGTCTTGGTCTTGGAGTTGATTGAAGACTGAAGATTGGCAAACAAATTAATAAGATACTATATTTACAATAAACACTGCTCTGCATAATTTTCAAGCTCAAATAAATTTTCTCTATTTCGGTCATCGGGAAAGAATTTCCTTCTTTCATATCCTCCCACCTTGATCACTGCAATTCTTTGGTAAGCACTCGTTCTTGCGAAAACTCCCATTCTTGCCTTCAGCTTCATACACATATAATATTGTCTGTAAAGAAAAAATTGCAAAAAATATAAACATCTGTCTCAAATTGGGTTCAACCTTGACAATATTAGGAAGGTTTCATTAATACTGGGCATGAAAGGTTCAGGTATGAGTTGGTAGACAAATATTTAAAAACAACAAGGTGGGGGTGAATCTCCAGGTGCTTTCAGGTATTACCTTGTTTATTTTGTATCCAGTGGTGATTTAACACATTAGTGTTTAATGATGAAAGCTCTTGCAGTCCACTGATTGGTTGATTTAAATCTCAGGTCATGCACTGACGTCTTCAGTCAAGATACTAATAACAGTGAGATGAGGGGATGAGAAAGTTTTCATGAAGGAACACTGAACAGAAAACAGACAAAATAACTTTATATCACTTAAATCTTCTTTTCATAATGGATAATGTCTCTGTGATAACAATATTCTATCTTTCAGGTTTAACTGAATCAAAGAACAACAGGTATATTTTCTTCTCTCTCAGTTTGTTGTGTTACTGTGTCATTTTGCTTGTTAATATGACTCTTATTGTGATCATCATCTTGGATAAAAACCTCCATGAACCAATGTATATTCTGCTGTGTGCATTTTGCATGAATGGACTTTATGGAACAACAGGTTTCTTCCCAAAGTTTCTGTGGGATCTGCTCTCTCCTGTTCATGTCATCTCTTATTCTGGATGTCTTCTTCAGGCTCAAGTACTGTACTCATTTGCCTGCAGTGATGTCTCCATTCTTGCACTAATGGCCTATGACAGATATGTGGCTATATGTCGACCACTGCAGTATCACTCTGTCATGTCAAAGCAAAGACTCATGAAGTTAATGTGTTTCTCCTGGTTTACACCTTTCTGCATTCAAGGTGCGAATATTTGTCTAACATCAAGACTGAAGTTATGCAGCCCGTATATTGCCAGACTGTTCTGTGTGAATTGGATTATTGTTGCACTTGCTTGTTTCCCCGCTGAAACTATGGTTAACAGCGTAGTTTCATATATTACAATACTCATTTATGTATTTCATGGTGTATTTATAGTTTGGTCCTACATATATATCATTAGAAAATGTGTCAATTCTATAGAAAACAGGGCAAAGTTCATGCAAACATGTGTGCCACATTTATTCTCTTTAATCACTTTTCTTTTCGCAGTACTTTTTGATGTTATGAATATACGATTTGAGTTGAAAAAATTACCTCAACCCTTTAAAAACTTTATTGCAGTAGAATTTGTTGTCATACCTCCACTCATGAATCCTCTCATTTATGGTTTCAAATTGACCAAAATTCGGAACAGACTTCGCGAAATTGTTACTTTAAAAACAAGTTAAGTCTTGGTGTACATTAAGGAAACTTAAAACATTGTTTTTATTGCACATACTTTAAATATGCACCGCTGAACCAGCTGTTATTTTGAAGTTAGTTGCATATCTAACTTTTTATTTTATTTTCAGATGAAATTGGTAGTGATGTGTGATGAATCCTCTGCCTGTTTTATTTGGTACTATTATTAAATCATTTTGAATTCCTATTTTCTGCATGTGTATTTTCAGGATTCCCATTCATTTAGATATGTTTTTAAATGTACTAAAGATCTTTAGTGAGAGATGATGTGCACATGTCATTAGATTTGTTATTAGGTAACTGTTCTGTTCATTTTGTGGGAGGGAGGTATTAAGATATATTTGCACAAAAAATAAAACAATGAGAAAAACCAGAAATGCTAAAGGAGAGAGATGAAAGTAGTCAATTTCCAACCTTTTCATTTAACAAAGAGGTACCTGCTAAACATTTTTGCTGGAATCATTTTGATTGTGTCAAAAAGCAACATTCTTGCGTATGTCCTGGCCTTCACCACGATACAGACAATTACAATAGAGTATTCAGGCCTAGTATACAGTAACACAATGGCAATAAAAGCTGTAACAATATCAGTTACAAACAAAACCAAAGTTTTTAATCCCAATGTTGATTATTCCCTGAGATTTAAACAGGGGGATTAAATTAAATCAACAAATTGATCGGAAAGTTTATTTAAAGGAGACATATTATGCCCATTTTACCGCAGTTGATATGGTTCATTGAGGTCTTAATAAAATGTCTGAAACATATTTTGGTCAAAATACCACAAGGATCATTTAAAACAGCACCCTTTTTACCCTGTCTAAAGCAGCCCTCCTCAGATTGACCTGTATTGAGTGCCACCCCCCCCCCCCCCCCCCCGTCCTCCCTCCTTCACGAGATACAAGCGCCCAGATTTTTAGCTATCCATTACCTCTGTAGAAATATGGCTACTGGAGACGAAGATACAATCTTGCAACCATATCGTTTTGAACCAGAGTCAGGTGGGCTGAAGCCTGGCTCCGGGGAGAGACAGCCCGGCTCCACCGGCCCGGTTAGCTCGAGCTAATGCTAGCCGGGGAGCCGGGCCGCCCCGCGAGCTGACCCAGCCGGCAGTGAGCTGACCGTCGGGCCGGCCCGACCCCCAAACAGGTGGAGAGATGGAGCAGGGACCCCCTACTGTATATATTGCATAAAATTGTGCTTATATTAAACTGGGCCTAGTGCCATGTTCAACATAACTACCCTGATATTATGCATTCAATACAAAGCTATTCAAATATTACACGGGTTCATATATTCATGTTTTTAATTTAAACATGTGCAAAGTACAGGGTGGCCATGCCACTGCCATTTATAAACATACAGTGGGTACGGAAAGTATTCAGACCCCTTTAAACTTTTCACTCTGTTTCATTGCAGCCATTTGCTAAAATCTAAAAAAGTTCATTTTATTTCTCATCAATGTACACTCAGCACCCCATCTTGACAGAAAAAAAAAAACAGAAATGTAGAAATTTTTGCAAATTTATTAAAAAAGAAAAACTGAAATATCACATGGTCATAAGTATTCAGACCCTTTGCTCAGTATTGAGTAGAAGCAGCCTTTTGAGCTAGTACAGCCATGAGTCTTCTTGGGAATGATGCAACAAGTTTTTCACACCTGGATTTGGGGATCCTCTGCCATTCTTCCTTGCAGATCCTCTCCAGTTCCATCAGGTTGGATGGTGAACGTTGGTGGACAGCCATTTTCAGGTCTCTCCAGAGATGCTCAATTGGGTTTAGGTCAGGGCTCTGGCTGGGCCAGTCAAGAATGGTCACAGAGTTGTTCCGAAGCCACTCCTTTGTTATTTTAGCTGTCTGCTTAGGGTCATTGCCTTGTTGGAAGGTGAACCGTCGGCCCAGTCTGAGGTCCAGAGCACTCTGGAAGAGGTTTTCTTCCAGGATATCTCTGTACTTTGCCGCTTTCATCTTTCCTTCAATTGCAACCAGTCGTCCTGTCCCTGCAGCTGAAAAACACCCCCATAGCATGATGCTGCCACCACCATGTTTCACTGTTGGGATTGTATTGGGCAGGTGATGAGCAGTGCCTGGTTTTCTCCACACATACCGCTTAGAATTAACGCCAACAAGTTCAATCTTGGTCTCATCAGACCAGAGAATCTTATTTCTCATAGTCTGGGAGTCCTTCATGTGTTTTTTGGAAAACTCTATGCGGGCTTTCATATGTCTTGCACTGAGTAGAGGCTTCTGTCAGGCCACTCTGCCATAAAGCCCCGACTGGTCGAGGGCTGCAGTGATAGTTGACTTTGTGGAACTTTCTCCCATCTCCCTACTGCATCTCTGGAGCTCAGTCACAGTGATCTTTGGGTTCTTCTTTACCTCTCTCACCAAGGCTCTTCTCCCACGATTGCTCAGTTTGGCTGGACGGCCAGGTCTAGGAAGAGTTCTGGTCATCCCAAACTTCTTCCATTTAAAGATTATGGAGGCCATTGTGCTCTTAGGAACCTTGAGTGCTGCAGAAATTATTTTGTAACCTTGGCCAGAGCTGTGCCTTGCCACAATTCTGTTCCTTCGACCTCATGATTCTCATTTGCTCTGACATGCACTGTGAGCTGTAAGGTCTTATATAGACAGGTGTGTGCCTTTCCTAATCAAGTCCAATCAGTTTAATTAAACACAGCTGGACTCCAATGAAGGAGTAGAACCATCTCAAGAAGGATCAGAAGAAATGGACAGCATGTGAGTTAAATATGAGTGTCACAGCAAAGGGTCTGAATACCTATGACCATGTGATATTTCAGTTTTTCTTTTTTAATAAATTTGCAAAAATGTATACATTTCTGTTTTTTTCTGTCAAGATGGGGTGCTGATTGTACATTAATGAGAAATAAAATGAACTTTTTTGATTTTTGCAAATTGCTGCAATGAAACAAAGAGTGAAATATTTAAAGGGGTCTGAATACTTCCCGTACCCACTGTACATCTTGCATACAACACTGAGCTATTCAAGTAATTCACAGATTCATGTTTTTATTTTAAACATACATGTAGAAGAGACAGTGAATCCTCAAGCTATCTGTGGATGGCACACATACTCCCACATTAGTGAGATGTCGGACCCTGATGGGTAGCACACAACTTATCGAATCTTGGATGGATGGAGGTTGTCACACAGAGGGTCAAATCAGCCTCACAATATGTTGGATGCATGTTAATGTGTATTGAAAGACAATTAAATTCGTGAAAAAAAAAATTAAAAAAATGGTCTAATCAACCAAAGATTTCGCGGCCCACCTGCAGGACCCCCTGTTGAAGACCTCTGCTTTAAGGTATACTTAGCTCTGTTTAATTTTTTTCCAGGAAGAACACTAATTCTCTCTATACCTGAGGTCACAGCCCGACTTAAGGACAAAGTGGGCAAGGCCACACATGAGATTAACCTGAAAATAAGTATATTTAAAAAAAAAGATGAACAGGAACTGTAAGTGTAGAAATCATAGTGGTCACGGATTGCAATTCTTTCCATTTGCAAAACAGTTATTGTTGTTTATCTTAATTCATACTGGTAAGAAATGCAAAGGCAAGAGCAAAAAGAGGAAGCACCCATTATTGCCTCCACTATCATAAAAAAGCTTTCTCAAAAGTAGAAATAGCAAATATGTAACTTGCGTCTCAAGTCGGTTTCAAGTCTCAAAGGTGAAATTTAGATGTGTATGACACCAGTGGCAAAACATAAGGAAAATAAGGTATCCATGCTGTAGGCTTAACTATCCAATAGGATGTGAACACCTACATGTAACAAAGGGGGGCAGCAATTCTAGCCAATCATAGATGTGCTGTTGGAATGGGTGACGCAAGTAGAGGGAGATAAATTGTGATGCTGGTCGAGACATCTTCAGACTGGGGGGGGGGGGGGGCTGACAATTGCTCATGTAACTCTGTTTAAATATTGTTTCACCCTCTGTTCTCCTTGATGCATCAAGTCTACCTTAGAGTCTTCTGCGTGTCAGCTGCTGCCTGAGTTCTCCTTTCACCAGCTTCCAGAAAACTTCCATCACAGTGCTAATAACAGTGAGTTCTAATAACAGTGAGATAAGGGGACATCACCTGTGTTAATTATGCAGGTATACAACCCGAGGATAAAAATAGATATTGCACTTGTACTCATGATGGATAATGTCTCTGTGATAAAAGTGTTCTATCTTTCAGGTTTAAGTGAATCAATGAACTACAGGTCTGTTCTCTTCTCTCTCACTTTACTGTGTTACTGTGTCATTTTGCTGGTAAATATAACTCTTATTGTGACCATCATCTTGGATAAAAACCTCCATGAACCAATGTATATTCTGCTGTGTGCATTTTGCATGAATGGACTTTATGGAACAACAGGTTTCTTCCCCAAGTTTCTGTGGGATCTGCTCTCTCCTGTTCATGTCATCTCTTACTCTGGATGTTTTGTTCAGGGTTTAGTAATTCACTCTTTTGTCAGCAGTGACCTCTCTTTTCTTGCAGTAATGGCATATGACAGATATGTGGCTATATGTCGACCACTGCAGTATCACTCTGTCATGTCAAAGCAAAGACTCATGAAGTTAGTGTGTTTCTCCTGCTTAACACCTTTCTGCATTGTAGGCATAAATATTTGTCTAACATCAAGACTGAAGTTATGCAGCCCTTATATTGCCAGACTCTTTTGTGTGAATGGGATTATTGTTACACTTGCTTGTTCCCCAGATGAAACTATGGTTAACAACATCGTTGCATATGTTTCAATACTCTTTTATGTATTTCATGGTGTATTTATAGTTTGGTCCTACATATATCTTGTTAGAACATGTGTAAATTCTACAGAAAACAGGGCAAAGTTCATGCAAACATGTGTGCCACATTTATTCTCTTTGATCACTTTTCTTTTCACGGTACTTTTTGATCTTATGAATGTACGATTTGGTTCAAAGAAATTACCTCAAACCTTTAAAAACTTTATTGCAGTAGAATTTCTTGTCATACCTCCACTCATGAATCCTCTCATTTATGGTTTCAAATTGACCAAAATTCGGAACAGACTTCAGAGACTGTTATTTTAAAAACAGGCTGAAATCGGTATTGATGTGTGTAGGTAGAAAATTCTTTATGCCACTTTTAATTCAGTACTATTATTTAATCATTTTGTATAACCATTTTCTGCATGTATATGAACTTGACTCCAATTTATTTAGATATGTATGTACATGTAATAAAGTTCTTTGGTGAGAAATGATGTGCACATTTCATTAGATTTGTTGTAAGGTAACTGTTCTGTTCATTTTTTGGGGTGGGGTTTAAGATATCTTTGCACAAAAATAAAACACTGAGAAAACCCAGACCTGCTAGAGGAGAGAGATGAAAGTAGTCAATGTCCAACCTTTTCATTTAACAAAGAGGTACCTGCTAAACATTTTAGCTGGAATCATTTTGATAGTGGCCAAAAGCTCCATTCTTGAGTTTGTCCTGGCCTTCACCACGATACAGACCATTACACTAGAGTATTCAGGCCAAATATACAGTAACACAATGGCAATAAAAGCTGTAACAATATCAGTTACAGACAAAACCAAAGTTTTTACTCCCCACATTGATTATTCCCTGAGATTTAAAAACAGTGAAATGAAGTCTTCATTAAAGCCAGATAAAGTGAGCTGTGTTATTTCATTGCAGCTTATATTCAGTGTTCACTGTTCTATTCTCTCAAGTTATTGTGATTGTTGCAAGAAAGAAATCTGTTGAGTAAAGCACATGATGCCTCGTTTAATACATCTTATAACATTATACAAATTCTGTATGAAAGACAGAATACATGTACGGTGAAGATCAGTAAACTGTTTTTATAGTTTTCAAGCCGTTAGAGACATGAACATGTGTAAAACATTGTTGATCAGGAAATCAAATCCTTCGACCATCACATTTTAATTCTCAACACAATGTCTGACACTGAAAAGGAGGGTAGACAAAGAGGGGGGGGGGGAAGCATCCAATTCGGATGGACCAATGGACACTGACATATGGCAAAGGAAATACAACAACGAGTACAGAATGTATTTGCGGTAAGGTGTTTATGTCAGGGTGGGCAAAATTGCAAGCGTGAACCCAAAAGCACGACAGTGGAGCAGGTTTGGAAATAGCAAAATTCTTCTTTATTAACGGATCAGGGGTCAGAAGCCAGGCAGTCAGTCAGAGAAGGCAAACGAATCCGGTAGGGAGCAGGCAAAACGGTAGTCCAGGGTACAGCAGGCAGGTTACAATGGAGATCAGGCACAGAACACTAAGTCAGAAGATAACGCCGGAAGGCTAGGGTAAAACACACTAGACGATCTGGCAGAGAACAAAGGAAACAGGCAGGTGGATATACTTGGAGACTAATGATTTGATAGAATGTCTTTCTGTTCTACTACGGCTAAAATCACCGGTATATAGTTAAGGACCCTCACATACCAGCCCCTCCTCTCTGGTGCTTTGTGATTCTGTGTTCTGTTTAAATCTCACACTCATAGTTTTAGCAGCGATGTGTTCTCTCTCTCCCTCTCGCTCCACCGCTCTCACTTGCTCCGAGTGTCTCATGTTTACTTACTCCTCCGCCTCCATTAACAGTAGTGGTAAATGTAATAAATGTAGTATGTTGGTAGACATGGAGGCGAGGCTTAGCAACTTAGAAGCTCGGCTCCTCAGCTTAGAACCCCCGTTAGCTATAGTTAGCCGGCCCGTGCTAGCCGCAGCGAAGCCATCTAGCTTAGCTTCAGCTAGCAGTCCCTCGACTTGCCCCGGGCAGCCGGGAGCCCAGGGTGGCTGGGTGACGGTCCGGAGGGGGCATAGTACCACCCATAGAAAGCCCACGATTAAAGAGCCACCAGTTCACGTCTCAAATAGATTTTCTCCACTCAGCGACACACCCGCTGAGAATCAAACTCTGGTTATTGGCGACTCGGTTCTCAGAAACGTGAGATTAGCGACACCAGCGGCCATAGTCAATTGTATCCCGGGGGCCAGAGCCGGCGACATCCAATCCAAATTGAAGCTGCTGGCTAAAACTAAACGTAAATACAGTAAAATCGTAATTCACGTCGGCAGCAACGACTCCCGGCTTCGTATGTCGGAGGTCACTAAAGTTAATGTTGAGTCTGTGTGTGCTTTTGCTAAAACGATGTCGGACACAGTAGTTTTCTCTGGCCCTCTCCCTAACACATCAGGTGATGACATGTTTAGTCGCATATTGTCTTTTAACCGCTGGCTGTCGAGGTGGTGTCCTGTAAACGGTGTGGGCTTTATAGATAATTGGCAAACTTTTTGGAGGAAACCTGGTCTTGTTAGGAGAGATGGCGTTCATCCCACTTGGGATTTAGCAGCTCTCTTATCTAAGAATATTACTAAGTCTATCACATGACAACCCAGAGTTGGGACCAGGAAGCAGAGCTGCAGTGCTAAACACTTCTCTGCGCTCCCTCTGGATCAGTCACCCAACCGCATAGAGACTGTCTCTGTCTACCGTCCGATTAAATTATTTAAATTAAACAATAACAGAGCGAGAACTCACAATAATCTTATACAAATTAACACAACCTCTGGAACAACACAGGAAACTAAGACTTTCAAATGTGGTCTTTTAAACATTAGATCACTGTCCTCAAAGGCTATTTTAGTTAATGAACTAGTCTCAGACTACAATATAGATTTATTGTCCCTTACTGAGACGTGGCTGCATCCTGATGAATATGTCAGTTTAAATGAATCTACTCCCCCCAGTCATATAAATTCACACGTTCCCAGGGAACTCGGGCGAGGAGGTGGAGTTGCTGCTATTTTTAACTCCAGTCTATCAATTAATCCTAAACCTAAACTTAGCTACAACTCATTTGAATGTCTTGTTCTTAATCTTCCACGTCAATCCAGGAAACACCAACAGCCAATCATATGTGCTGTAGTTTATCGTGCTCCTGGGGCTTATACTGAATTTCTAACAGAATTCCCTGAGTTTTTATCAAACCTAGTCCTAAAGACAGATAAAATTATAATTGTTGGTGACTTTAATATTCATGTTGACAATAATAAAGATAGCCTGAGCGTAGCATTTATTTCAATACTAGACTCAATTGGTTTTAGTCAGTGTGTGCATCAACCTACTCATTGTTGTAACCACACACTTGACCTTGTGTTATCATACGGTGTCAAAATTGAACATTTAACAGTACTTCCGCGCAATCCAGTACTATCAGACCATAATTTAATAACCTTCGATTTTTCACTATCTGAATATATGCCCCTAATAAAAAACTCATTTTCTAGATGTCTACCTGATAGTGCTGTAGCTAAATTTAAGGAAATAATTCCGATTACATTTAAACCCGTATTATCCGTCGACATAAACAACAAATTCTTTAAAAACCCGAGCTCTATTGAGATTGACCACCTCGTAGAAAGCTCTGCAGACTCATTACGATTAACATTAGACTCAATAGCGCCTCTAAAAAAGAAATGTGTAAAACATAGTAAATTAGCTCCGTGGTATAATTCCAAGACACATGAGTTGAAACAAATATCAAGAAAAATAGAAAGGAAGTGGCGCTCCAGCAACAGTGTTGAAAATCTCCTAGACTGGAAGAGTAGTGTTACAGAATATAAAAAGGCTCTCCACAAAGCAAGAGCTGCCTATTACTCAAAACTAATAGAAGAGAATAAAAACAACCCCAGGTTTCTCTTCAGCACTGTAGCCAGGCTGACAGAGAGTCACACCTCCACCGAACCCAGTATTCCTCGATCCCTAAATAGCAATATCTTTATGACCTTTTTTAATGATAAAATTCTAACTATTAGAAATAAAATCAATCATCTCCTGCCCTCAATTGGCACTAATACCCTCCCAACAATAGAGATCTCAGAAACGGCTGAGAATCCTTCCCATTATTTAGACAGCTTCTCTCTGATCACCCGTGATCAGTTTACCAAAATAGTCTCAGGTTCTAAACCAACAACCTGTATTTTAGATCCGATTCCAACTAAATTACTTAAAGAAATTCTGCCCCTAATAGATAATTTGTTACTTAACACAATCAATCTGTCATTATCATCAGGTTATGTACCACAGTCTTTTAAAATAGCTGTAATCAAACCCCTACTCAAAAAACCCACCCTAGACCCAGAGGTTTTAGCAAATTACAGGCCAATATCTAATCTCCCCTTCCTATCTAAAATCTTAGAAAAAGTTGTAGCCAATCAGCTGTGTGAGTTTCTCCAGGAAAATAATATATATGAAGACTTTCAGTCTGGGTTTAGAACCAATCACAGCACAGAGACAGCCCTGGCAAAAGTCACTAACGACCTTCTAATAGCTTCAGATCAGGGACTTGTGTCTGTCCTCGTTCTGTTAGATCTCAGTGCAGCATTCGACACAATTGACCATCAAATTTTATTAGAGAGACTTAAACAGTTAATTAACATTAAAGGAACGGCCTTAAACTGGTTTAAATCTTATTTTGCTGATCGCTCCCAATTCGTTCAAATCAATGATGAGTCATCGGTGCGCACCAAAGTTAACCATGGTGTCCCACAGGGGTCTGTGCTCGGCCCAATTTTATTCTCATTATATATGCTTCCACTAGGAAACATTATCAGGACACACTCGGTAAATTTTCACTGTTATGCGGATGACACCCAGTTATATTTGTCAATAAAACCTGATCAAAGTAATCAATTAACTAAACTTCGAGCATGTCTCAAGGACATAAAAACCTGGATGACCTGCAATTTTCTCTTATTAAACTCAGATAAAACAGAGGTTATAATACTCGGCCCTAAACACCTTAGAGATACATTATCTAATGATATAGCTGCGCTAGATGACATTGCCCTTGCTTCCAATGACACAGTCAGGAACTTGGGAGTGATCTTCGATCCTGATTTGTCCTTTAATAGTCACTTAAAAGTAATTTCTAGGACCGCGTTTTTCCACTTGCGTAATATCTCAAAAATCAGACATGTCCTTTCGCAAAAAGATGCAGAAAAACTAGTCCACGCCTTTGTTACATCGAGGCTGGACTATTGTAATTCATTATTATCAGGCTCCAGCAGCAAGTCGTTAAAGACTCTGCAGCTGGTCCAAAATGTCGCAGCACGTGTCCTGACGAGAACTAAGAAAAGAGAGCACATTTCCCCAGTATTAGCATCGCTACACTGGCTTCCTATTAAATCTAGATGAAATTTAAAATTCTCCTCCTCACCTTCAAGGCCCTTAATGATATGGCACCTCTTTACCTTAAAGAGATGTTAGTACCATATCAACCTACTAGAGCACTCCGATCCCAGAACTCAGGTTTACTTGTTGTCCCTAAAGTCTCTAAAAGTAGAGTAGGAGCCAGAGCTTTTAGCCATCAAGCCCCACTGCTGTGGAATAATCTCTCACTTTCAGTTAGGGAAGCAGACACGCTCTGTTCGTTTAAAAGTAGACTCAAAACCTTCCTTTTTTATAAAGCTTATAGTTAGAGCTAATTAGTGCGATGTTCCAAATTTGATTAAATGGCAAAAACCCCTGATGATGCTAAGACGCACAGGGAATTTATGACACAAGACACACGGAGCTTCTCTTTCCTGCTTCTCCTTCCTTTTTCTCCATATTTATCACATCAAGATAATTCTTATCTGATCAGTACATGTTACTAACTTGACCCCTTTTCCCGGAGTTTCTGTGCCTTAGCGCCCGCGGATGCAGGGCCACAGCTGTGGCCGCACCATGGATTATATGATTGTGGATCGCGTGTCGGAGGTCGCAATGGTGGATCCAGTTCGGTGGATTCTGTATCGTGCCAGCTGATCGTCGTTGTAATGGAGGATCCTTTGTCGCGTTGGCATCGGATGATGAGGGACCACGACCGAGGCGGCAGCTGATAATGGATTCTAACTGGCGGCGGTGGACAATGACTGTAGATTATAGTGGATCCATCCTGATGCTGGATCGTGGTCTTGCTGCTGGCCAGAGACTGTGATTGCAGCGGGACTGCCTGACACATAGTATTGAAAAATGTTTAGCCTAATGGATGCTGCTAAAAATCCTGATGATGTTTTCTTACACCTGACATCTATTGCACTTCTGTCCGTCCTGAGAGAGGGATCCCTCACATGTGGCTCTCTCTGAGGTTTCTACATATTTTTACCTGTGAAAAGGGTTTTTAGTAGTTTTTCCTTACTCTTGTTGAGGGTTAAGGACAGAGGATGTCACACAATGTTAAAGCCCCATGAGACGAATTGTTATTTGTGAATGTGGGCTATACAAATAAAACTTGATTGATTGATTGATTGATAGAAGGCAGGTGCGTCTGTGGGTGGGGCAGGTAATGGGATTTGTGGAACGAGGAGTGGCTTAGTTCTGAAATGACATTAGGATAAGTACATACAAAAAATAAGATAAGACATTGTTAATAACAGGCTGAAGTCGTGACAGAACCCCTCCCTTTATGGACGGCTCCTGACGTCCCACCAGGCTGGTCAGGATAGACCCTATGGAACTCCTTGATGAGGTTTCAAAGATGTTGCGGGACGGCTCCCAGGTCCATAGTCCTCCCAGTCCACCAGATACTGGAAGCCTCTTCCCCGCGGTCGGGACTTAAGGAGACGATTAACGTTGTGAGCAGGGGCCCCGTCAATAAGCTGGGGGGTGGTGGGGGTCTGGAGGCGGGCTGAAGCTGGCTTTCTTTGACAGCTCGGGCTTGTTCTTCCGAACTGTGCCGACCACGATGATCTTCCTCTCCAGCAGCTGCAGTGCAAGTTCGTAGGAGGTAAAGTAATTGTCGCATGTGACGTCACGACCGTGTAGTCCCTCCGTTACATCAAGCACTACCCGCAACCCCAAGTTCCATTTTGGGTGTCCGTTGCCCGGCTTTCGGGTGTACAGTTGCATCTTCCAAGCGTAGCTTGATTTGGAATCGCAGGTCACCGTTGTACGTGACATAACAGCATAACATAATAATAATAATAATAATAATAGTAATATAAAATAAAGAGTAACCTCTGAACGGAAGCAGGTGCTCACCCACGGCCCCAGGTTGTAGAGACAAGGTAGCCGCGCCACCCACGTGTCCCAGACTTCGTGTGCATCGTGGGGCCTGGATAGACCCCGCATCATCGGCGGAGGAGGAGCAGCGACTCCCCTCTGGGCCGTACGCCCGCGATGGCCATTTTATTTCCCCTTTTCTTGACTTTAAGGTCTCTCTTTCCACGAGTCCGGTGGGGGTGGTGGTGCAGCCGTGGCCTTGACCCTCTTATTCTTCGTCCAAGGATGATAAATCTGCAGAAGCATCACCCACTTGGTCATAGTCCTTATTGTCACCGTTGTCTTCTACCTCAACATCCAAGTTGTCCTCCACGTCGTCCTCAAAGTTGTCTCTGTCTTCTTCCCGGTCTGCTACTCCATTTTGTTGTCCGTCCCCTTCTAGGTCTGGCTGTTTTGCGTCCTCTTCGGGCTCAGAGGAAGGATCCTCGGAGAATAGATGTTTCAATCGTGCAAACGCGCCGACGTGATATCATTGCATGGTCAGGGAGGGTGGCACACGGTGAATGGGACACCTGCTTCTCTATATACCCCTCTAGATTACAATTGAAATCAGGCGGTTCAATGAGGCAAGGGATGAGGAGAAGGGACCTCTCACAGAGCTGTGCAGCATCCTCCGCAAGAAGCTCACGACCTTGAGGAGGGCCAAGTTGCATAGAAGGGGGAGGAAGGAGAGGACCAGGAAGCGAACTGCCATTCTAGCAAAACCATTTGGGTTTACAAAACAGCTGCTCGGTAGAAGCGCAGTGGCCAGCTCACCTGTTCCAAAGCTGAGATCGACCTCCACCTCAGAGTTACTTTCAGCGATTAATCCAAGGAGCAAGATCTGGGCCTCTTTGAGTCCTTGATTAATGCACCTGCACCAACTATGGACTTCAAAGGGAAGGAGCCCAGCTGGAAGGAGGTCCAGGAGGGGGTCAAGAAGGCAAGAGCAAGCTCAGCCCCAGGACAGAGTGGGGTAACTTACAAGTTACACAAGAACTACCCAAGGTTACTCTTCAGGCTCTGGAGGATCCTGAAGGTGATCTGGAGGAGAGGCAAGGTAGCTCATTAGTGGAGGCATACAGACGGGGTGTGGATTCCAAAGGAGGCAGACTCGAAGAACATCGATTAGTTCAGAACCATCTCGCTGATCAGTGATGAGGGGAAGATATTCTTCAGCATTGTTGCCGGGAGCCTGATAGACTAAATCCTGAGTAACTCCTACGTTGACAACTCGATCCAGAAAGGAGGGATCCCGAAGGTATCGGGTTGTCCTGAACACTCAGGCGTGGTCACCCAGTTGATCGGGGAAGCCCGGCAAAACAAGGGAGACCTGGTGGTGTTGTGGCTGGACCTGTCAACGCCTATTGATCCATTGCCCACAAGCTGGTCGAAGTGGGACTAACCCGGCACCATCTACCAGGCAAGTTCCGGGACTTGATGCTGGACAACTACAAAAGCTTCAGTCTGAGAGCCTCTGCTGGGTCTACAACCTCAGAGTGGCACAAGCTCGAGAAGGGCATCATCAGTTGATTTACCATTTCAGTGATCCTTTTCACGCTCACCCTGAACATGGTGTTGAAGTTGGCAGAGGTTCAGTGCAGACAGCCCCTCACCAAATCCGGTGTAAGACAGCCCCCCAATAGGGCCTTCATCGATGACCTGACTGTTACAATAAAATCTGTCCCAGGGAGAAGGTGGATCCTGAAGGGCCTCGAGGAGTTGGTCACCTGGGCTCGTATAAGCTTCAAGCCCAACTAGTAATAAATGCGAAAACTCCCATTCTTGCCTTCAGCTTCACATATAATATTGTCTCTAAAGAAGAAATGGCAAAAAAATAAATGTCCGTCTCAGGTTGGGTTCAAAATTCTAAATTGAAAATATAAAGAAGGTTTAATTTATACTGGGCATCAAAGGTTCAGGTATGAGTTGGTGTACAAATATTTAAAGACAATAACGTGGAAGTGAATCTCCAGGTGCTTTCAGGTATTACCGAGTTTATTTTGTATCCAGTGGTGCTTAAACACATTAATGTTTAATGATGAAAGCACTTCCTGTCCACTGATTGGTTGGTTTAAATCCCCAGCTCATGCACTGCCGTCTTCAGTCAAGATACTAATAACAGTGAGATGAGGGGATGAGAGTATTTTCATTTAAGAACACTGAACAGAACACAGACAAAATAACTTTATATCATTTAAGGCTTTTATTCACAATGGATAATGTCTCTGTGATAACAATATTCTATCTTTCAGGTTTAAGTGAATCAAAGAACAACAGGTATATTTTCTTCTCTCTCAGTTTGTTATGTTACTGTGTCATTTTGCTTGTAAATATAACTCTTATTGTGACCATCTTCTTGGATAAAAACCTCCATGAACCAATGTATATTTTGCTGTGTGCATTTTGCATGAATGGACTTTATGGAACAACTGGTTTCTTCCCCAAGTTTCTGTGGGATCTGCTCTCTCCTGTTCATGTCATCTCTTATTCTGGATGTTTTCTTCAGGTTCATGTACTGTACTCATTTGCCTGCAGTGATCTCTCCATTCTTGCAGTAATGGCATATGACAGGTATGTGGCTATATGTCGACCACTGCAGTATCACTCTATCATGTCAAAGCAAAGACTCATGAAGTTAGTGATTTTCTCCTGGTTAACACCTTTCTGCCTTATAGGTGCAAATGTTTGTCTAACATCAAGACTGAAGTTATGCAGCCCGTATATTGCCAGACTGTTCTGTGTGAATTGGCTCATTGTGACACTTGCTTGTTTCCCAGCTGAAACTATGGTTAACAACATAGCTGCATATATTTTAATAATCTTTTATGTATTTCATGGTGTATTTATAGTTTGGTCCTACATATATATCATTAGAACATGTGTTAATTCTATAGAAAACAGGGCAAAGTTCATGCAAACATGTGTGCCACATTTATTCTCTCTGATCACTTTTCTTTTCACGTTACTTTTTGATATTATGAATTTACGATTTGAGTTGAAAAAATTACCTCAACCCTTTAAAAACTTTATTGCAATAGAATATCTTGTCATACCTCCACTCATGAATCCTCTCATTTATGGTTTCAAACTGACCAAAATTCGGAACAGACTTCGCGAAATAGTAACTTTAAAAACAAGTTAAGTCTTGGTGAACATTAAGGAAACTTAAAACCTTGCTTGTATTGCTCATATTTTAAATATGCACAAGTAGCTGTTATTTTCAAGTTAGTTGAATATCTAACTTTGTATTTTCAGTTGAAATTGGTATTGATGTGTGTAGAATAATCTGTAGAAAGTTTTATTTAGTACTATTGTTAAATCATTTTGAATTCCTATTTTCAGTTTGTGTATTTTCATGATTCCCATTCAGTTAGATATGTTTTTAAATGTACTAAAGATCTTCAGTGAGAGATGATGTGCACATGTCATTAGATTTGTTATTAGGTAACTGTTCTGTTCAATTTGTGGGAGGGGGGTATTAAGATATATTTGCACAAAAAATAAAACAATGAGAAAACAGAAATGCTAAAGGAGAGAGATGAAAGTAGTCAATTTCCAACCTTTTCATTTAAAAAAGAGGTACCTGCTAAACATTTTTGCTGGAATCATTTTGATTGTGTCAAAAAGCACCATTCTTGCATATGTCCTGCCTTCACCACAATACATACAATTACAATAGACTTTTCAGGCCTAGTATACAGTAACACAATGGCAATAAAAGCTGTAACAATATCAGTTACAAACAAAACCAAAGTTTTTACTCCCAATGTTGATTATTCCCTGAGATTTAAACAGGGGGATTAAATGAAATAAACAAATTGATCGGAAAGTTTATTTAAAGGAGACATATTATGCCCATTTTACCGCAGTTGATATGGTTCATTGGGGTCTTAATAAAATGTCTGAAACATATTTTGGTCAAAATACCACAAGGATAATTTAAAACAGCACCCTTTTTACCCTGTCTAAAGCAGCCCTCCTCAGATTGACCTGTATTGAGTGCCACCCTCCCCCCTCCTCCCTCCTTCACGAGATACAAGCACCCAGATTTTTAGCTATCCATTGCCTCTGTAGAAATATGGCTACTGGAGACGAAGATACAATCTTGCAACCATATCGTTTTGAACCAGAGTCAGGTGGGCTGAAGCCTGGCTCCGGGGAGAGACAGCCCGGCTCCACCGGCCCGGTTAGCTCGAGCTAATGCTAGCCGGGGAGCCGGGCCGGCCCGCGAGCTGACCCAGCCGGCAGTGAGCTGACCGTCGGGCCAGCCCGACCCCCAAACAGGTGGAGAGATGGAGCAGGGACCCCCTACTATATATATTGCATAAAATTGTGTTTATATTAAACTGGGCCTAGTGCCATGTTCAACATAACTACCCTGATATTATGCATTCAATACAAAGCTATTCAAATATTACACGGGTTCATATATTCATGTTTTTAATTTAAACATGTGCAAGGTACAGGGTGGCCATGCCACTGCCATTTATAAACATACAGTGGGTACGGAAAGTATTCAGACCCCTTTAAATTTTTCACTCTGTTTCATTGCAGCCATTTGCTAAAATCTAAAAAAGTTCATTTTATTTCTCATCATTGTACACTCAGCACCACATCTTGACAGAAAAAAAAAACAGAAATGTAGACATTTTTGCAAATTTATTAAAAAAGAAAAACTGAAATATCACATGGTCATAGGTATTCAGACCCTTTGCTTAGTATTGAGTAGAAACACCCTTTTGAGCTAGTACAGCCATGAGTGTTCTTGGGAATGATGCAACAAGTTTTTCACACCTGGATTTGGGGATCCTCTGCCATTCTTCCTTGCAGATCCTCTCCAGTTCCATCAGGTTGGATGGTGAACGTTGGTGGACAGCCATTTTCAGGTCTCTCCAGAGATGCTCAATTGGGTTTAGGTCAGGGCTCTGGCTGGGCCAGTCAAGAATGGTCACAGAGTTGTTCCGAAGCCACTCCTTTGTTATTTTAGCTGTCTGCTTAGGGTCATTGCCTTGTTGGAAGGTGAACCGTCGGCCCAGTCTGAGGTCCAGAGCACTCTGGAAGAGGTTTTCTTCCAGGATATCTCTGTACTTTGCCGCATTCATCTTTCCTTCAATTGCAACCAGTTGTCCTGTCCCTGCAGCTGAAAAACACCCCCATAGCATGATGCTGCCACCACCATGTTTCACTGTTGGGATTGTATTGGGCAGGTGATGAGCAGTGCCTGGTTTTCTCCACACATACCGCTTAGAATTAACGCCAACAAGTTCAATCTTGGTCTCATCAGACCAGAGAATCTTATTTCTCATAGTCTGGGAGTCCTTCATGTGTTTTTTGGCAAACTCTTTGCGGGCTTTCATATGTCTTGCACTGAGTAGAGGCTTCTGTCAGGCCACTCTGCCATAAAGCCCCGGCTGGTGGAGGGCTGCAGTGATAGTTGACTTTGTGGAACTTTCTCCCTTCTCCCTACTGCATCTCTGGAGCTCAGTCACAGTGATCTTTGGGTTCTTCTTTTCCTCTCTCACCAAGGCTCTTCTCCCACGATTGCTCAGTTTGGCTGGACGGCCAGGTCTAGGAAGAGTTCTGGTCGTCCCAAACTTCTTCCATTTAAAGATTATGGAGGCCATTGTGCTCTTAGGAACCTTGAGTGCTGCAGAAATTATTTTGTAACCTTGGCCAGAGCTGTGCCTTGCCACAATTCTGTTCCTTCGTCCTCATGATTCTCATTTGCTCTGACATGCACTGTGAGCTGTAAGGTCTTATATAGACAGGTGTGTGCCTTTCCTAATCAAGTCCAATCAGTTTAATTAAACACAGCTGGACTCCAATGAAGGAGTAGAACCATCTCAAGGAGGATCAGAAGAAATGGACAGCATGCGTTAAATATGAGTGTCACAGCAAAAGGTCTGAATACTTATGACCATGTGATATTTCAGTTTTTCTTTTTTAATAAATTTGCAAAAATTTATACATTTCTGTTTTTTTCTGTCAAGATGGGGTGCTGAGTGTACATTAATGAGAAATAAAATGAACTTTTTTGATTTTTGCAAATTGCTGCAATGAAACAAAGAGTGAAATATTTAAAGGGGTCTGAATACTTCCCGTACCCACTGTACATCTTGCATACATCACTGAGCTATTAAAGTAATTCACAGATTCATGTTTTTATTTTAAACATACATGTAGAAGAGACAGTGAATCCTCAAGCTATCTGTGGATGGCACACATACTCCCACATTAGTGAGATGTCGGACCCTGATGGGTAGCACACAACTTATCTAATCTTGGATGGATGGAGGTTGTCACACAGAGGGTCAAATCAGCCTCACAATAGGTTGGATGCATGTTAATGTGTATTGAAAGACAATTCAATTTGTGAAAAAAAAAATTTAAAAAATGGTCTAATCAACCAAAGATTTCGCGGCCCACCTGCAGGACCCCCTGTTGAAGACCTCTGCTTTAAGGTATACTTAGCTCTGTTTAATTTTCCAGGAAGAACACTAATTCTCTCTATACCTGAGGTCACAGCCCGACTTAAGGACAAAGTGGGCAAGGCCACACATGAGATTAACCTGAAAATAAGTATATTTAAAAAAAAAAGATGAACAGGAACTGTAAGTGTAGAAATCATAGTGGTCACGGATTGCAATTCTTTCCATTTGCAAAACAATTATTGTTGTTTATCCTTATTCATACTGGTAAGAAATGCAACGGCAAGAGCAAAAAGAGGAAGCACCCGTTATTGCCTCCACTATCATAAAAAAGCTTTCTCAAAAGTAGAAATAGCAAATATGTAACTTGCGTCTCAAGTCGGTTTCAAGTCTCAAAGGTGAAATTTAGATGTGTATGACACCAGTGGCAAAACATAAGGAAAATAAGGTAACCATGCCTTTGGATTAACCATCCAATAGGATGTGAACACCTACATGTATCATAGGGGGGCAGCAATTCTAGCCAATCATAGATGTGCTGTTGGAATGGGGGACGCAAGTAGAGGGAGATAAATTGTGATGCTGGTCGAGACATCTTCAGACTGGGGGGGGGGGGGGGGGCTGATAATTGCTCATGTTACTCTGTTTGTATATTGTTTCACCCTCTGGTCTCCTTGATGCATCAAGTCTACTTTAGAGTCTTCTGCGTGTCAGCTGCTGCCTGAGTTCTCCTTTCACCAGCTTCCAGAAAACTTCCATCACAGTGCACTGCTGCCTTCAGAGAAGTTCTAATAACAGTGAGATAAGGGGACATCACCTGTGTTAATTATGCAGGTATACAACCCGAGGATAAAAATAGATATTGCACTTGTACTCATGATGGATAATGTCTCTGTGATAAAAGGGTTCTATCTTTCAGGTTTAAGTGAATCAATGAACTACAGGTCTGTTCTCTTCTCTCTCACTTTACTGTGTTACTGTGTCATTTTGCTGGTAAATATAACTCTTATTGTGACCATCATCTTGGATAAAAACCTCCATGAACCAATGTATATCCTGCTGTGTGCATTTTGCATGAATGGACTTTATGGAACAACAGGTTTCTTCCCCAAGTTTCTGTGGGATCTGCTCTCTCCTGTTCATGTCATCTCTTATTCTGGATGTTTTGTTCAGGGTTTAGTAATTCACTCTTTTGTCAGCAATGACCTCTCTTTTCTTGCAGTAATGGCCTATGACAGATATGTGGCTATATGTCGACCACTGCAGTATCACTCTGTCATGTCAAAGCAAAGACTCATGAAGTTAGTGTGTTTCTCCTGGTTTACACCTTTCTGCATTGTAGGCATAAAAATTTGTCTAACATCAAGACTGAAGTTATGCAGCCCTTATATTGCCAGACTCTTTTGTGTGAATGGGATTATTGTTACACTTGCTTGTTCCCCAGATGAAACTATGGTTAACAACATCGTTGCATATGTTTCAATACTCTTTTATGTATTTCATGGTGTATTTAAAGTTTGGTCCTACATATATCTTGTTAGAACATGTGTAAATTCTACAGAAAACAGGGCAAAGTTCATGCAAACATGTGTGCCACATTTATTCTCTTTGATCACTTTTCTTTTCACGGTACTTTTTGATCTTATGAATGTACGATTTGGTTCAAAGAAATTACCTCAAACCTTTAAAAACTTTATTGCAGTAGAATTTCTTGTCATACCTCCACTCATGAATCCTCTCATTTATGGTTTCAAATTGACCAAAATTCGGAACAGACTTCAGAGACTGTTATTTTAAAAACAGGCTGAAATCGGTATTGATGTGTGTAGGTAGAAAATTCTTTATGCCACTTTTAATTCAGTACTATTATTTAATCATTTTGTATAACCATTTTCTGCATGTATATGAACTTGACTCCAATTTATTTAGATATGTATGTACATGTAATAAAGTTCTTTGGTGAGAAATGATGTGCACATTTCATTAGATTTGTTATAAGGTCACTGTTCTGTTCATTTTTTGGGGTGGGGTTTAAGATATCTTTCCACAAAAATAAAACACTGAGAAAACCCAGACCTGCTAAAGGAGAGCGATGAAAGTAGTCAATGTCCAACCTTTTCATTTAACAAAGAGGTACCTGCTAAACATTTTAGCTGGAATCATTTTGATAGTGGCACAAAGCTCCATTCTTGAGTTTGTCCTTGCCTTCACCACGATACAGACAATTACAATAGAGTATTCAGGCCAAATATACAGTAACACAATGGCAATAAAAGCTGTAACAATATCAGTTACAGACAAAACCAAAGTTTTTACTCCCCACATTGATTATTCCCTGAGATTTAAAAACGCTGAAATTAAGTCTTCATTAAAAAGCCAGATAACGTGAGCTGTGTTATTTCTTTGCAGCTTATATTCAGTGTTCACTGTTCTATTCTCAAGTAATTGTGATTGTTGCAAGAAAGAAATCTGTTGAGTAAAGCACATGATGCCTCGTTGAATACATCTTATAACATTATACATATTCTGTATGGAAGACAGAATACATGTACGGTGAAGATCAATAAACTGTATTTATAGTTTTCAAGCTGTTAGAGCCAGAATAATGTCACCATGAACATGTGTAAAACATTGTTGATCAGGAAATCAAATCCTTCAACCATCACATTTTAATTCTCAACACAATGTCTGACACTGAAAAGGAGGGTAGACAAAGGGGGGGGAGGGGAGCATCCCATTCGGATGGACCAATGGACACTGACATATGGCAAAGGAAATACAACGACGAGTACAGAATGTATTTGCGGTAAGGTGTTTATGTCAGGGTGGGCAAAATTGCAAGCGTGAACCCAAAAGCACGACAGTGGAGCAGGTTTGGAAATAGCAAAATTCTTCTTTATTAACGGATCAGGGGTCAGAAGCCAGGCAGTCAGTCAGAGAAGGCAAACGAATCCGGTAGGGAGCAGGCAAAACGGTAGTCCAGGGTACAGCAGGCAGGTTACAACGGAGATCAGGCACAGAACACTAAGTCAGAAGATAACGCCGGAAGGCTGGGGGAAAACACACTAGACGATCTGGCAGAGAACAAAGGAAACAGGCAGGTGGATATACTGGGAGACTAATGATTTGATAGAAGGCAGGTGCGTCTGTGGGTGGGGCAGGTAATGGGATTTGTGGAACGAGGAATTGCAGAGCAGGGAGGAGTGGCTTAGTTCTGAAATGACATTAGGATAAGTACATACAAAAAATAAGATAAGACATTGTTAATAACAGGCTGAAGTCGTGACAGAACCCCTCCCTCTATGGACGGCTCCTGACGTCCCACCAGGCTGGTCAAGATAGACCCTATGGAACTCCTTGATGAGGTTTCAAAGATGTTGCGGGACGGCTCCCAGGTCCATAGTCCTCCCAGTCCACCAGATACTGGAAGCCTCTTCCCCGCGGTCGGGACTTAAGGAGACGATTAATGTTGTGAGCAGGGGCCCCATCAATAAGTGGGGGGGTGTGTTCGGAGTCCGAACTGTGCCGACCACGGGGATCTTCCTCTCCAGCAGCTGCAGTGCAAGTTCGTAGGAGGTAAAGTAATTGTCGCATGTGACGTCACAACCGTGTAGTCCCTCCGTTACATCAAGCACTACCCGCAACCCCAAGTTCCATTTTGGGTGTCCGTTGCCCGGCTTTCCGGTGTACAGTTGCATCTTCCAAGCGTAGCTTGATTTGGAATCGCAGGTCACCGTTGTACGTGACATAACAACATAACATAATAATAATAATAATAGTAATATAAAATAATTCACAATGGATAATGTCTCTGTGATAACAATATTCTATCTTTCAGGTTTAACTGAATCAAAGAACAACAGGTATATTTTCTTCTCTCTCAGTTTGTTATGTTACTGTATCATTTTGCTTGTTAATATAACTCTTATTGTGACCATCATCTTGGATAAAAACCTCCATGAACCAATGTATATTCTCCTGTGTGCATTTTGCATGAATGGACTTTATGGAACAGCAGGTTTCTTCCCCAAGTTTCTGTGGGATCTGCTCTCTCCTGTTCATGTCATCTCTTACTCTGGATGTTTTCTTCAGGTTCAAGTACTGTACTCATTTGCCTGCAGTGATCTCTCCATTCTTGCAGTAATGGCATATGACAGATATGTGGCTATATGTCAACCACTGCAGTATCACTCTATCATGTCAAAGCAAAGACTCATGAAGTTAGTGATTTTCTCCTGGTTAACACCTTTCTGCCTTATAGGTGCAAATGTTTGTCTAACATCAAGACTGAAGTTATGCAGCCCGTATATTGCAAGACTGTTCTGTGTGAATTGGCTCATTGTTGCACTTGCTTGTTTCCCAGCTGAAACTATGGTTAACAACATAGCTGCATATATTACAATACTCTTTTATGTATTTCATGGTGTATTTATAGTTTGGTCCTACCTATATATCATTAGAACATGTGTAAATTCTATAGAAAACAGGGCAAAGTTCATGCAACATGTGTGCCACATTTATTCTCTGTGATCACTTTTCTTTTCACGTTACTTTTTGATATTATGAATATACGATTTGAGTTGAAAAAATTACCTCAACCCTTTAAAAACTTTATTGCAGTAGAATTTCTTGTCATACCTCCGCTCATGAATCCACTCATTTATGGTTTCAAATTGACCAAAATTCGGAACAGACTTCGCGAAATAGTAACTTTAAAAACAACTTAAGTCTTGGTGTACATTAAACAAACTTAAAACATTGCAAGTATTGCACATATTTTAAATATGCACTGCTGAAGTAGCTGTTATTTTCAAGTTAGTTGAATATCTTACTTTGTATTTTCAGTTGAAATTGGTATTGATGTGTGTAGAATAATCTGTAGAAAGTTTTATTTAGTACTATTTTTAAATCATTTTGAATTACTATTTTCTGTTTGTGTATTTTCATGATTCCCATTCAGTTAGATATGTTTTTAAATGTACTAAAGTTTTTTAGTGAGAGATGATGTGCACATGTTTGCACATTAGATTTGTTATAAGGTAACTGTTCTGTTCATTTTGTGGGCGGTATTAAGATAGCTTTGCACAAAAAATAAGACAATGAGAAAAACCAGAACTGCTAAAGGAGAGAGATGAAAGTAGTCCATTTTCAACCTTTTCATTTAACAAAGAGGTACCTGCTAAACATTTTTGCTGGAATCAAAATTTTTATATTCGGTTGAAATGGTATTGATGTGTGTAGAATAATTCTTACGCTTAAGGTTTACGCTTATGAATCCTCTGCCTGTTTTATGTGGTACTATTATTAAATCATTGTGAATTCCCATTTTCTGTTTGTGTATTTTCATGATTCCCATTCATTTAGACATGTATTTAAATGTACTAAAGTTCTTTGTTGAGAAATGTGCACATTTCAGTAAATTTGTTATTAGGTAACTGTTCTGTTCTTTATTTTTTGGTATTTAGATATCTTTGAAAAAAAAAACAATTGAAGAAACCAGACTTGCTAAAGGAGAGAGATGAAAGTAGTCAATGTTCAACCTTTTCATTTAACACAGTTACCTGCTAAACATTTCTGCTGGAATCATTTTGATTGTGTCAAAAAGCTCCATCCTTGCGTATGTCCTGCCTTCACCACAATACAGACAATTACAATAGAGTATTAAGGCCTAGTATACAGTAACACAATGGCAATAAAAGCTGTAACAATATCAGTTACAAACGAAACCAAAGTTTTTACTCACAATGTTGATTATTCCCTGAGATTTAAACAGGGGGATTAAATAAAATCAACAAATTGATCGGAAAGTTTATTTAAAGGAGACATATTATGCCCATTTTACCGCAGTTGATATGGTTCATTGGGGTCTTAATGAAATGTCTGAAACATATTTTGGTGGAGCCCCGGCTCCCCAGCTATCGTTAGCTTGCTGGCTAACCGGGCCTGTGGAGCCAGGCGGTGTAGCGAGACTATGACGTGTATTTCGCTCGTAGTGCCATTCGACGCCATCTAGCATATCGTTTCTGACATAGAGGAACCACAACAAATCGCGCGAGTTGTTTTTTTCATGAGTTTTTGGGACGGTAGACATGCTAGATACCCAAATTAACGTGTAGAAGCACTACAAAAGGTACATAAGGTATACTTAGCTCTGTTTAATTTTCCAGGAAGAACACTAATTCTCTCTATACCTGAGGTCACAGCCCGACTTAAGGACAGAGTGGGGAAGGCCACACATGAGATTAACCTGAAAATAAGTATATTTAAAAAAAAAAAGATGAATAGGAAATGTAAGTGTGGAAATCATAGTGGTCACGGATTGCAATTCTTTCCATTTGCAAAACAATTGTTGGTGTTTATCTTAATTCATACTGGTAAGAAATGCAACGGCAAGAGCAAAAAGAGGAAGCACCCATTATTGCCTCCACTATCATAAAAAAGCTTTCTCAAAAGTAGAAATAGCAAATATGTAACTTGTGTCTCAAGTCGGTTTCAAGTCTCAAAGGTGAAATTTAGATGTGTATGACACCAGTGGCAAAACATAAGGAAAATAAGGTAACCATGCTGTAGGCTTAACGATCCAATAGGATGTGAACACCTACATGTAACATAGAGAGTGACAGTAATTCTGGCAAATCATAGATGTGCTGTTGGAATAGGTGACGCAAGTAGAGGGAGATAAATTGTGATGCTGTGGGAGACATCTTCAGACTTGGGGGGGGGGGGGGGGGGGGGGCTGACAATTGCTCATGTAACTCTGTTTGTATATTGTTTCACCCTCTGGTCTCCTTGATGGATCAAGTCTACTTTAGAGTCTTCTGCGTGTCAGCTGCTGCCTGAGTTCTCCTTTCACCAGCTTCCAGAAAACTTCCATCACAGTGTACTGCTGCCTTCAGAGAAGTTCTAATAAGAGTGAGATAAGGGGACATCACCTGTGTTAATTATGCAGGTATACAACCCGAGGATAAAAATAACTGTTGCACTTCTACTCATAATGGATAATGTCTCTGTGATAAAAGTGTTCTATCTTTCAGGTTTAAGTGAAACAATGAACTACAGGTCTGTTCTCTTCTCTCTCACTTTACTGTGTTACTGTCTCATTTTGCTGGCGAATATAACTCTTATTGTGACCATCATCTTGGATAAAAACCTCCATGAACCAATGTATATTCTGCTGTGTGCATTTTGCATGAATGGACTTTATGGAACAACAGGTTTCTTCCCCAAGTTTCTGTGGGATCTGCTCTCTCCTGTTCATGTCATCTCTTATTCTGGATGTTTTCTTCAGGTTCAAGTACTGTACTCGTTTGCAGGCAGTGATGTCTCCATTCTTGCACTAATGGCATACGACAGATATGTGGCTATATGTCGACCACTGCAGTATCACTCTATCATGTCAAAGCAGAGACTCATGAAGTTAGTGTGTTTCTCCTGGTTAACACCTTTCTGCCTTATAGGTGCAAATGTTTGTCTAACATCAAGACTGAAGTTATGCAGCCCTTATATTGCCAGACTGTTCTGTGTGAATTGGCTCATTGTTGTACTTGCTTGTTTCCCAGCTGAAACTATGGTTAACAGCATAGCTGCATATATTACATTACTCTTTTATGTATTTCATGGTGTATTTATAGTTTGGTCCTACATATATATCATTAGAAAATGTGTAAATTCTATAGAAAACAGGGCAAAGTTCATGCAAACATGTGTGCCACATTTATTCTCTTTGATTACTGTTCTTTTCACGTTTCTTTTTGATATTATGAATATCAGATTTGATTTGAAAAAATTACCTCAACCCTTTAAAAACTTTATTGCAATAGAATTTGTTGTCATACCTCCACTCATGAATCCTCTCATTTATGGTTTCAAATTGACCAAAATTCGGAACAGACTTCGCGAAATAGTAACTTTAAAAACAAGTTAAGTCTTGGTGTACATTAAGGAAACTTAAAACCTTGCTTGTATTGCTCATATTTTAAATATGCACTGCTGAACCAGCTGTTATTTTGAAGTTATCTAACTTTGTATTTTCAGTTGAAATTGGTATTGATATGTGTAGAATAATCTTTATGCTCAAGGTTTATGGTGATGAATCCTCTGCCTGTTTTATTTAGTACTATTATTGACATACACATACTTTAACGTGTGGTCAGATACACATACCATGTCCTTTCATTGCATTAACTACACTCTGGAGAATAGTAAACACTTTGTAATACACACATGGCAGCAGCTCCATGCTGAAGGAATCCAACAGCAGGGGGAGGTGAGACAGATAGTCAATAGACCTTGGCCAAAGCCTTCTCCCCTACAAAGCAAGTACATTAGGCACATCACACCACTTTCCAGGCGGATGAGACACTGTCCCATGAAATATGAAAAACCTCTGTCACGCCCAGTATATCAATATATAAGCTATGTACGGACTTTGTGTAAGCGCCATTTTTCCTTTGCAGCTTACTGTGTAGGATCAGTGGTCCATGCATGATCATTTGCTGGACACAGCAGTTTCCTGACCTGTGACCTCTGAATAAACCTGCTTAATTTTAACTTGAGAACGACGACTCTTGCCTTTGATTTCCACCCGCAACACTATTATAAAATCATTTTGAATTCCTATTTTCTGTTTGTGTACTTTCATGATTCCAATTCATTTAGATATGTTTTTAAATGTACTTAAGATCTTTGTTGAGAAATGATGTGCACATTACATTAGATATGTTATAAGGTTACTGTTCTGTTAATTTTGAGGAGTGGTATTAAGATAGCTTTGCACAAAAATGTAACCTTGAGAAAAACCAGACTTGCAAAAGGAGAGAGATGAAAGTAGTCAATGTTCAACCATTTAATTTAAGACAGAGGTACCTGGTTAACATTTCTGCTGGAAACATTTTGATTGTCTCAAAAAAGCTCCATTCTTGTGTGTGACCTGGCCTTTACCACGATACAGACAATTACAATAGAGTATTAAGTTATATTATACAGTAACACAATGGCAATAAAAGCTGTAACAATATCAGTTACAGACAAAACCAAAGTTTTTAGTCCCTACGTTGTTTATTCCCTGAGATTTAAAACAGGGTGAAATTAAGTCTTCATTAAAAAGCCAGATAAAGTGAGATGTGTTATTTCATTGCAGCTTTATTCACTGTTCACTGTTCTATCTCCCAAGTGGTTGTGATTGTTGCTATGGAAAACCAAGGTGATGTTTATAAAATTCCATTTTAATGACTTTAATAATCAGAGAAATCTGTTGAATAAAGCACATGTTGCCTCTTTGAATACATCCTGTAACATTACACATCTTCTGTATGAAAGACAGAATACATGTACAGTGAATATCAATAAACTTTATTTATAGTTTTCAAGCCGTTAGAGCCAGAGTAATGTCACCATGAACATGTGTAAAACATTGTTGATAAGGAAATCAAATGTGTTCATCATCACATTTAAATAAACACTATGGGGCGATAATATCTGTTATTAAAGCTAAGATCTGTCTGACACTGAAAAGGAGGGTAGACAAAGGATAAAGATACACATGAAACTACATTAACTGGGTTATCTCTGCTCTTTTGTTACTAGCAGGACATTATATCAAAGCTGACTTTGTTTGTTCTCATCATATGAATTAAATAAAATCAACTGAGATGTTACTGAATTAAAATTCAACATATATAAAGGGGCATTCAGGTACAATTTAATTTTTTTTATTTAAAACCCAGGAACAGACCAACACTTTTTCCCTGCAGCTTGACACTTCTGCCCCTCTATTAAATCACTTGCAATAAATCTTTGTCTTGGTCTTGAGGTTGATTTAAGACTGAAGATTGGCAAATATATTAATAAGATACTATATTTACAATAAAAACTGCTCTGCATAATTTCCAAGCTCAAATAAACTCTCTCTATTTCGGTCATCTGGAACGAATTTCCCTCTTCATATCCTCCCACCTTGATACTGCAATTCTCTGGTGAGCACTCGTTCTTGGTCATTTTACTCCAACTTGTAATAAATGCAAAAACTCCCATTCTTGCCTTCAGCCTCATACACATATAATATTGTCTTTAAAGAAGAAATGGCAAAAAATATAAACGACCGTCTCAAATTTGGTTCAACATTGACAATATTAGGAAGGTTTCACTAATGCATCAAAGGATCAGGCATGAGTTGGAAGACAAATATTTAGAAAAATAAGGTTGGGGTGCATCTCCAGGTGCTTTCAGGTATTACCTTGTTTATTTTGTATACAGTGGTGCCTACAGATTGACCACTGATTGGTTGGTTTTAATTCCCAGCTTTAACCACAGATTTTTTCATTTCTCTCTCACTTGACTGTTTTTGTGTCATTTTGCCGATAAATATTTCTCTTATTCTTTAATCATCTTGGATACAAATCTCCATATATATCTTGTTGTGTGCATTTTGCATGATTGAAAAATACATTATCTTTAACCATTATCTGGGTGATACAGGGATCAGTCTCCCCCTGGTGGTGTATAAATACAACACACTCACTAACCTCAAGGTCTGTTTCCAAGACATCAAATCGTGAATGACTGCAAACTGAATCCAGGTTTTCTTTGGAGCAGAGGAACAGACCAACATTATTTCTGACAATCCTTGGCCCTCACGGCCTCCTGTGTTGAAGTACATGTAGAAACATGTGTCATCGTTGTATTCATAATTAAAGATTTGCAACAAATTGATCAGCAACTTCAGTATAGCTATACTCAGCTGTGTTTAATTTACCAAAAAGAACATGATTTCTCCCTATATATCTTCGGTCACCAGCGACAAAAAGGACAAAGTGGAGAAGGCCACACATGAGATTAACCTGAAAATGAGTTTATTTAAGAAAAGTTGGGTTCAAGTCTCAAAGGTGTAATTTAGATGTGTATGACATCAGTGGCAAAACATATGGAAAATAAGGTATCCATGATTTAGGCTTAACGATCCAATAGCATTGTGAACACCTACATGTAACATAGAGAGTGACAGTAATACTAGCCAATCATAGATGTGCTGTTGGAATGGGTGACGCAAGTAGAGGGAGATAAATTGTGATGCTGTGGGAGAAATCTTCAGACTTGGGGGGGGCTGACAATTGCTCATGTTACTCTGTTTGTATATTGCTTCACCTACTGGTCTCCTTGATGGATCAAGTCTACTTTAGAGTCTTCTGCGTGTCAGCTGCTGCCTGAGTTCTCCTTTCACCAGCTTCCAGAAAACTTCCATCACAGTGCACCGCTGCCTTCAGAGAAGTTCTAATAACAGTGAGATAAGGGGACATCACCTGTGTTAATTATGCAGGTACACAACCCGAGGATAAAAATAGATATTGCACTTGTACTCATGATGGATAATGTCTCTGTGATAAAAGTGTTCTATCTTTCAGGTTTAAGTGAAACAATGAACTACAGGTCTGTTCTCTTCTCTCTCACTTTACTGTGTTACTGTGTAATTTTGCTGGCGAATATAACTCTTATTGTGACCATCATCTTGGATAAAAACCTCCATGAACCAATGTATATTCTGCTGTGTGCATTTTGCATGAATGGACTTTATGGCTCAACAGGTTTCTTCCCGAAATGTCTGTGGGATCTGCTCTCTCCTGTTCATGTCATCTCTTATTCTGGATGTCTTGTTCAGGTTCAAGTACTCTACTCGTTTGCAGGCAGTGATCTCTCCATTCTTGCAGTAATGGCCTATGACAGATATGTGGCTATATGTCGACCACTGCAGTATCACTCTATCATGTCAAAAAAGAGAATCATAAAGTTGATGTGTTTCTCCTGGTTAACACCTTTCTGCCTCATGGCCATAAATAATAGTCTAACATCAAGACTGAAGTTATGCAGCCCGTATATTGCCAGACTGTTCTGTGTGAATTGGATTATTGTTACACTTGCTTGTTTCCCAGCTGAAACTATGGTTAACAGCATATTTGCAAATATAACAATAATCGTGTATATATCTCATGGTGTATTTATTGTTTGGTCCTATATATATATCATTAGAACATGTGTAAATTCAATTGAAAAAAGACCAAAGTTCATGCAAACATGTGTGCCACATTTACTCTCTTTGATCACTTTACTATTCACTTTATTTTTTGACTTTATAAATTTGCGATTTGGTTCAAAATCTTTACCCCAGCACCTTAAAAACTTTGCTGAAATTGAATTTCTTGTCATACCTCCCCTTATGAATCCTGTCATTTATGGTTTCAAATTGAACAAAATTCGAAATAAATTTCTGAATGTTTTTCCTTATAAAACCAGTTAACTTTTGGTTTTCTACTGCTGAACCAGCAGTTTTACTGAAGTTAGTTACCTGACATATCCTCAGACTTACAAATTGAGGTTTTGCTGTTACTTCAAATATACGTGTGATAAGATTTGATTGTTTTTTTAGAAGAAAGTTTACATTCTTTTGAATTTAAAATTGTATGTACAGATGGTTCTTTATTCTTTAGATGAGTAACTGTGTGTCTCAGTTTTATCTAGTGCTACTATAAAAGATGATTTGTCTTTTGAATTTACAACATTTCAATTCATCCGATTGTCCGCAGTTACTCACTTTGTTTGAACATTTTTCTTTACATATTAATTCATATAAATGAATTTTGGGCTGTCATAAATGATTTATCTTTCCTCATATCTGTGCCACTCAGCTAATTAACATGCACATGTAACAAAAACACTACAAATATTACTTCCAAAAAGGGAAAGAACTTATTCATTAAAAACGAAATGTTAGAAAGTTACAGCTTCTGTTACTTAAGAGAGACCCAGATGTTCCTGAAACTGATTAAGCATAGATCTTTATTGACTTATAATAGAAATGATTTGCTGAAACTGTAGCTAAATACTTGTTAGTATTAGTCTGTTATTTGCATTTGACCATTTGATAGAATAAATAATGAACTGACTTAATTAAAAATCTGTCTGAGCGTCTTCATTGTCTGCACTAGTCTGCAATCTCCTTTTATTTTGTCCATATCATTTGAAAGACACATTGTATCAGTACTGCCTTATTAATGCAGCTGATTATTTTCACCATTATCCTTTCAGGGTGAAATGACTATAGCTTTAAAAAATGCAAAATTAAGTTTATTTAATTAAGCTTTAATAATCAAAATAATCTGAGGTAATCTGCTAAATGTAACATTGTATTGTGTTTAAAAGAAAGACGACATTTAATGGCGAAGATCAGTGAACATTTATACCATTTCAGGGCATTAAAGCCAAAAGTACGGAAACATAAACATTAAATATATAAATCACTGTTGAAGATTGTTTATCAAAGTCTTACACTATATTTAAATAACCAACCATGTCTGATTGGAAAAGGATCGATGTCACTGAAGCTAAGATTGTCTGACATTCAAAAGGAAGGTTGATAAGGATAAAGGTCCTTTATAAAACAGGCCATGCCACTTGCATGTTTGTGTTTCCTTGCTGGAGATTTGTTGTTTAAGACATGGACATTGAACCCCAGGATGTAGCTGTCTACAAATGCTGAACAATATATATATTATAAGCAAAAATGTACCGTATGTTGTCATAGACACAAAAAAAATGTATAAACCAGAAAATACACTTTTGTTTATGTAAAATATATTGTTATCTGATGAAGACTGATTTCGTCTCTGTGATTATCTTACTCAATGGGATTAATGATTGGTCTCTCCCTCACATTCCGATGTATTTGTGATGCAAACTGATGGATGGAATGGAATCTGTTGATGTAATTGCAGTGCAAAATCTCTCAAACCAGCTTTAGTTCTGACATTCCTTTTTTTAAAGACTCATATGAGGTCATCATGACTTTTGACCACCGTAATCGAATCAGTTATTCTTTGAGTCCACTTGACAACTTGACAAAATTCAAAGCAGTTCCTTAAAGTCAGACTAGAGACATCATGTCAAAAGGTCCCAAACATGTTTTGTGAAGCCACTGTGACATTGACTGTTCATTGCCCGAATCGTATCAGTTGATCCATGAATCTAAATAAACATCTGTGCCAAATGTGAAGAAATCCTCTGAAGCTGTCTCTGAGATGTTGCACTCACAAGATCAAACACGTGTTTTGTAAGGTCAGTGATCCTGATCCTTGACCAACAAATTCATATCTGTTCATCCCTAAGTTCAAAGGTATTCTTTTGGCAATTTGATGGAATTCCCTGAAGTTGTTGTTGAGATATTTTTGTTATATGACTCCCACATCTGTCTGCATTCAGAAACCTGTGACTTCAAAGCTGTCACACAATGTGCTGATTCCCACCAGTGCACAGAACGGCTGAAAATGATTTGAATCAGTTGGTGCAGTTAACATGAGGACACCTGCTGGCCAACACTCTGTGCTGCATTTCTATGGAATTGCTCAAGGCAAAATATCATGGAATTGTGATAGATGACACATCAATCACGGCTGTATTCCTGGACATTTTGTTTCATGAAATCATTGTCAGTGAAAAGATGTGTTAAATACATGCTAAATGATATTGTTGTCTTGCTGTAGTAATAAAGAATTTGATAATACTATGTTTATATCGGCAGGTAGAAGGTTATGTATTAACTTGCATTTGGTTTCAAATCCCTGACAATGTTAAACTGTAAAGGTTTATACAGCAGGTCAGAAGCATAATATCGAAATTTTGTGATTTTCAATTAAACAGGAAGTACTCATAACTGATAAGTCTTTTGCTTTGTTGATTACAAGCTAAACACACAATTGTATATTGCCCTTTTTGGTAGAATTCAGTAAATATTGTAATTCTTATAATTGCTCAGGCTCATAAATTGTCATATGCTGAAAGACTTTTGACTGAACGTTGATTTGCTGGTTTCAAATCCTGCCTCACTCCCTGCTGTAGACCGAGATACTATAAGCAGTGTGACCAGAGAGCAGACACTGTCAGGGACTGAAGAACCTTGCACACATTAAAAACAAGGTTTCAAAATATGATGGAAAATATTTCTGTAATTACAATGTTTTTTCTTTCAGGTTTAAAGGAAAAAAAGAACCAAAGATTAGGAATGTTCTCTCTCACTTTACTTTGTTATTGTGTAATTTTACTGGTGAATATTTCACTTATTGTGACTTAAGACTTATTATTGCCTCCACTATCATAAAAAAGCTTTCTCCAAAGTAGAAATAGCAAATTTGTAACTTGTGTCAAAACATAAGGAAAATAAGGTATCCATGCTTTGGGCTTAACGATCCAATAGGATGTGAACACCTACATGTAACATAGAGAGTTACAGCAATTCTAGGAAATCATAGATGTGCTGTTGGAATGGGTGACGCAAGTAGAGGGAGATAAATTGTGATGCTGTGGGAGACATCTTCAGACTTGGGGGGGGGGGCCTGCCTGTGTACTCATTTCACCAGCTTCCAGAAAACTTGCATCAGTGTACTGCTGCCTTCAGACAAGTTCTAATAACAGTGAGATAAGGGGACAGATCCTGTGTTAATTATGCAGGTATACAACCCGAGGATTAAAAATTGATATTGCACTTGTACTCATGATGGATAATGTCTCTGTGATACAAGTGTTCTATCTTTCAGGTTTAAGTGAAACAATGAACTACAGGTCTGTTCTCTTCTCTCTCACTTTACTGTGTTACTGTCTAATTTTGCTGGCAAATACAACTCTTATTGTGACCATCATCTTGGATAAAAACCTCCATGAACCAATGTATATTCTGCTGTGTGCATTTTGCATGAATGGACTTTATGGAACAACAGGTTTCTTCCCCAAGTTTCTGTGGGATCTGCTCTCTCCTGTTCATGTCATCTCTTATTCTGGATGTCTTCTTCAGGTTCAAGTACTGTACTCGTTTGCAATCAGTGATCTCTCCATTCTTGCAGTAATGGCCTATGACAGATATGTGGCTATATGTCAACCACTGCAGTATCACTCTATCATGTCAAAAAAGAGAATCATGAAGTTAGTGTGTTTCTCCTGGTTTACACCTTTCTGCATTGTAGGCATAAATATTTGTCTAACATCAAGACTGAAGTTATGCAGCCCGTATATTGCCAGACTGTTCTGTATGAATTGGCTCATTGTTGTACTTGCTTGTTTCCCAGCTGAAACTATGGTTAACAGCATAGTTGCATATATTACAATACTCTTTTATGTATTTCATGGTGTATTTATAGTTTGGTCCTACATATATATCATTAGAACATGTGTAAATTCTATAGAAAACAGGGCAAAGTTCATGCAAACATGTGTGCCACATTTATTCTCTTTGATTACTTTTATTTTCACAATACTTTTTGATGTTATGAATGTACGATTTGATTCAAAGAAATTACCTCAACCCTTTAAAAACTTTGTTGCAGTAGAATTTCTTGTCATACCTCCACTCATGAATCCTCTCATTTATGGTTTTAAGTTGACTAAAATTCGAAATAGATTTCTGGGCTATATGACTTTTAGAATGAAATGACTTTTTTTCTGACATACTTCAGAAACTCAAAGTCCTTTTATAATACAAGAGTCTAACAAAAGCTTACATTCGATTTCAGATTAGCAGTTTCTATTGCACTTATATCCTGTATCAATAAGATTCAATGGGGTTTGTTTTATTTGTTGTGTTTAGACTCTGGTATTGTGAAATAATTTAGCTTATTTTACAGTATCTACTTTTAACTGATGGTGTAGATTAAGTGTATAATTATATCTGTGGACATCTCGGCTGATTTTTATAAACTGATTTGTTAAATGCACGCTTCATATCATTGCATTGTGCACTAAACGCATTGTGTGTATGTTATCCTTAGTTTTTTATTCAAGATTTAATTGAATGCAACTTTTTTTTAAACAGATCCACTTATTCGTTGTACTTCTGTTTAACAATTATTGAAATAGATAAATGTACAAAGAATAACATGAAGAGTATGAAATTTTAACATTTCCAATAAAACACAGCTTTAGTGTCTGAAATGAACATTTTTGAGCATCATCGTTGGTTTTAAGATGCATCATCAGTTTTTACAGTAAACTCCTTTATGTTTCAGACAGAGAAGGAACTTGAGACTGTAACAAAAGATGCTTAGAGGAAAACTTCTATTAGTGATTTAGCAAACCTTGAGAAAAGCATTTTTACAGTTTACATATAAATTTTAAGCTTTAAAAAATTGGCAATCATAAATCATTATTTCACGGGACAAATTCTGGACTATATGTCGCCTCATTAATATAAATAACCTTTCCCAAAAAATATTCGAGTGATGCTGATTTTTTTACCAAGGACCACATATAAGTAAAATTATAGGCCAGAATTCTCCACTTATGAGATTCGAAATTTTATACAAACATTGAAAAGATAAGATTGAAGACACGTTTTATTTATTCAGCTTAGGTTGAGATAGATTCAGAATTCGGTTACACGTCCGTAAGTTTATCAGTTTATCTGCAAATGTCTCCGTGATAGTCGGAGGTGAGTGGTTTCACTGTCAGTTTTTACACTACCTTGAATCTCTCAGCTTCTTTTTCTTGCTGAAATTCAAGCTTCGCAGAATCCCTAGAAAAAACACTTTTCCATTATAAAATTGCATTTGACGTCTGACACTTGCTAGAGGAATGGTGGAGATGCTACATGAGTACACAGACCCTAGTGTCCTCTTGCACAGCAAACTGAACTGGACCAGGGACTCTGGAGCTCTCTACAGAAAGGACCAGAGTCTGCTCTTTTTTCCTGCCGGGTGATCCTTTAACATGTTTCACCAAGCTGCAGATTTTTTATGAGTCTGGTTTGGCCAGCGACATTTTGCTGGGGCATCACAGTTGGCGGATGGTTAACACCAGCAGATTCAACGGACTGATTCAGATGGCGGGCTAAGTCCTGAGGGTGGAGCTGGACCCTCTGCACGTAGTCACTGAGATGAGGAAGTTGTCAAATCTCTTCTTCATCATTGCCCACCCTCAAAGTAATGTTCTGGTGAGCCAGAGGAGCACAAGACGCAGAATGACTAAGTGCTCCTCGGAACGCTGATTTTTTCCCTGTGATTATCTTACTCAATGTGATTGGTTTCTCCTCACATTCCAATCTATTTGTGATGGAAACTGGTGGAAGGAAATTAATCAGTTGATGTGGATTTTTCAGTAATTGCACTGCAAAATCTCTCAAGCCAGCTATAGATCTGATCACAAAGACAACCAGAAGTCATGTCCTGTCTCTGTTTAAGCAGAGTAAATGTACAAAGACCAAGCTCAATATTCCCTTTTTAAGTGGTATGGACTCAATTAAATTTACCTGGCAAGCGACAAATACAGCACTTGAATTTCAACTAGTGCAGTTTCTGTATACATACATTTTTTTCAGGACTCATATGAGGTCATCATGATTTTAGACCACTGCAATGGAATCAGTTATTTATCCACTTGATAACTGTGCAAGATTTAAAGCAGTTCCTTAAAGGCAGACTTGAGATGGACAAAAGGTCCCAAACATGTTTTGTGAATCCACTGTGACATTGACTGTTCATTACCCAAATCTTATCAGTTGATCCATGAGTCTAAATGAACGCTGTGCCAAATGTGAAGAAATCCTCTGAAGCTGTCTCTGAAATGTTGCACTCACAAAATCAAAATCCTGTTTTGTAAGATCAGCGAACCTGATCCTTGACCAACAAATTCATATCTGTTCATCCCTAGGTTCAAATTATTATTTTTTTAGCAATTTGATGGAATTCTCTGAAGTTGTTGATGAGATATGTTTGTTATATGACTCCAACATCTGTCTGCATTCAGAAACCTGTGACTTCGAGGCTGTCACACAATGTGCTGATTCCCACCAGTGCACAGAACGGCTGAAAATGATTTGAATCAGTTGGTGCAGTTAACATGAGGACACCTGCTGGCCAACACTCTATGCCGCATTTCTATGGAATCGCTAAAGGCAAAATATCATGGAATTGTGAGGGACAACACATTTATAACTCACGGCTGTTTTCCTGGACATTTTGTTTTTCATGAAAACCTTGTCAGTGCAAGAATGTGTAAAATACATAATAAATTATATTGTTGTCTTGTTGTGGTAATTAAGAACTTGATATGTATAATACTGTGTTTATATCGGCCAATAGGAGGTTATGTTTTCATTTGCAGTTGGTTTCAAATCCCTGACAATGTTTAACTGTGAAGGTTTATACAGGAGGTCCGAAGCATAATATATAAGTTTTTCAATTAAACAGGAAGTATTTGGCTTTGCTGATTATAAGCTAAACACAAAATTGTATATTGCCCTTTTTGGTAGAATTCAGTAAATATTGTATTTCTTATAATGCTCATGCTCATAAATTGTCACATGCTGAAAGACTTTTGACTGAACGTTGATTGGCTGGTTCCAAATCCTGCCTCACTCCCTGCTGTAGACCGAGATACTATAAGCAGTGTGACCAGAGAGCAGACACTGTCAGGGACTGAAGAACCTTGCACACATTAAAAACAAGGTTTCAAAATATGATGGAAAATGTCTCTGTAATAACAAGGTTTTTTCTTTCAGGTTTAAGTGAAACAATGAACTACAGGTCTGTTCTCTTCTCTCTCACTTTACTGTGTTACTGTGTCATTTTGCTTGTTAATATAACTCTTATTGTGACCATCATCTTGGATAAAAACCTCCATGAACCAATGTATATTCTGCTGTGTGCATTTTGCATGAATGGACTTTATGGATCAACAGGTTTCTTCCCCAAGTTTCTCTGGGATCTGCTCTCTCCTGTTCATGTCATCTCTTATTCTGGATGTCTTCTTCAGGTTCAAGTACTGTACTCATTTGCAGGCAGTGATCTCTCTTTTCTTGCAGTAATGGCATATGACAGATATTTGGCTATATGTCGACCTCTGCAGTATCACTCTATCATGTCAAAACAGAATATCATGAAGTTAATGTGTTTCTCCTGGTTAACACCTTTCTGCCTCATGGCCATAAACATTTGTCTAACATCAAGACTGAAGTTATGCAGCCCGTATATTGCCAGACTGTTCTGTGTGAATTGGGTCATTGTTGCACTTGCTTGTTTCCCAGCTGAAACTATGGTTAACAGCATAGTTGCATATATGACATTACTCATTTATGTATTTCATGGTGTATTTATAGTTTGGTCCTACATATATATCATTAGAACATGTGTAAATTCTATAGAAAACAGGGCAAAGTTCATGCAAACATGTGTGCCACATTTATTCTCTTTGATTACTTTTATTTTCACAATACTTTTTGATCTTATGAATGTACGATTTGATTCAAAGAAATTACCTCAACCCTTTAAAAACTTTGTTGCTGTAGAATTTCTTGTCATACCTCCACTCATGAATCCACTCATTTATGGTTTTAAGTTGACTAAAATTCGAAATAGATTTCTGGGCTATTTGACTTTTAGAATGAAATGACTTTTTTTCTGATATACTTCAGAAACTCAAAGTCCTTTAATAATACAAGAATCTAACAAAAGCATATATTTGATTTCTAATTAGCAGTTTCTATTGCACTTATATTCTGTATCAATACGATTCAAGGTGTTTTGTTTTATTTGTTGTGTTTAGACTCTGGTATTGTGAAATAATTTAGCATATTTTACAGTATCTACTTTTAACTGATGGTGTAGATTTAGTGTATAAATATATCTGTGGACATCTCGGGAGATTTTTATAAACTGATTTGTTGAATTCTCGCTTCATAACTTTGCATTGTGCACTAAATGCATTGTTTGTATGTTATCCTTAGTTTTTTATTCAGGATTTAATTTAATGCAACTTTTACAAAATATGAATAAATCCTCTGAAGCTGTCTCTGAGATGTTGCATTCAGAAGATCCAAAACGTGTTTTGTAAGGTCAGTGATCCTGATCCCTCGCCAACAAATTCATATCTGTTCATCCCTAAGTTTAAATTGTTTATTTTTTTACCAATTTGATTGAATTCCCTGAAGTTGTTGTTGAGATATGTTTGTTAAATGACTCCCACATCTGTCTGCATTCAGAAACCTGTGACTTCAAAGCTGTCACACAATGTGCTGATTCCCAACAGTGCACAGAATGGCTGAAAATGATTTGAATCAGTTGGTGCAGTTAAGATGAGGACATCTACTGGCCAACGCTCTGTACTGCATTTCTATGGAATTGATAAAGGCAAAATATGTTTGAATTGTGAGGAACGACACATTTTCAACTCACGACTGTATTCCTGGACATTTTATTTCATGAAATCCTTGTCAGTGCAAAGATGTGCAGAATACATGTTAAATGATATTGTTGTCTTGTTGTAGTAATAAAGAATTTGATATGTATAATACTGTGTTTATATCGGCAGGTAAGAGGCAGGTAAGATGTTATGTTTTCACTTGCAGTTGGTTTCAAACCCCTGACAATGTTTAACTGTAAAGGTTTATACAGCAGGTCAGAAGCATAATATAGAAACTTTGTGATTTTCAATTTAACAGGAACTACTCATAGCTGATAAGTCTTTGACTTTGTTGATTACAAGCTAAACACACAATTGTATATTGCCCTTTGTGGTAGAATTGAGTAAATATTGTAATTCTTATAATTGCTCATGCGCATAAATTGTCACATGATGAAAGATTTTTTACTGAACGTTGATTGGTTGGTTCCAAATCCTGCCTCACTCCCTGCTGTAGAACGAGATACTATAAGCAGTGTGACCAGAGAGCAGACACTGTCAGGGACTGAAGAACCTTCCACACATTAAAAACAAGGTTTCAAAATATGATGGAAAATGTCTCTGTGATAAAAATATTCTATCTTTCAGGTTTAAGTGAAACAATGAACTACAGGTCTCTTCTCTTCTCTCTCACTTTACTATGTTACTGTCTAATTTTGCTGGCAAATACAACTCTTATTGTGACCATCATCTTGGATAAAAACCTCCATGAACCAATGTATATTCTGCTGTGTGCATTTTGCATGAATGGACTTTATGGAACAACAGGTTTCTTCCCCAAGTTTCTCTGGGATCTGCTCTCTCCTGTTCATGTCATCTCTTATTCTGGATGTCTTCTTCAGGTTCAAGTACTGTACTCGTTTGCAGGCAGTGATCTCTCTTTTCTTGCAGTAATGGCATATGACAGATATTTGGCTATATGTCGACCTCTGCAGTATCACTCTATCATGTCAAAAAAGAATATCATAAAGTTAATGTGTTTCTCCTGGTTAACACCTTTCTGCCTCATGGCCATAAACATTTGTCTAACATCAAGACTGAAGTTATGCAGCCCGTATATTGCCAGACTGTTCTGTGTGAATTGGGTCATTGTTACACTTGCTTGTTTCCCAGCTGAAACTATGGTTAACAGCATATTTGCAAATATTTTAATAATCTTTTATGTATTTCATGGTGTATTTATAGTTTGGTCCTACATATATATCATTAGAACATGTGTAAATTCTATAGAAAACAGGGCAAAGTTCATGCAAACATGTGTGCCACATTTATTCTCTTTGATTACTTTTATTTTCACAATACTTTTTGATCTTATGAATGTACGATTTGATTCAAAGAAATTACCTCAACCCTTTAAAAACTTTGTTGCAGTAGAATTTCTTGTCATACCTCCGCTCATGAATCCACTCATTTATGGTTTTAAGTTGACTAAAATTCGAAATAGATTTCTGGGCTATTTGACTTTTAGAATGAAATGACTTTTTTTATGATATACTTCAGAAACTCAAAGTCCTTTAATAATACAAGAATCTAACAAAAGCATATATTTGATTTCTAATTAGCAGTTTCTATTGCACTTATATTCTGTATCAATACGATTCAAGGTGTTTTGTTTTATTTGTTGTGTTTAGACTCTGGTATTGTGAAATAATTTAGCATATTTTACAGTATCTACTTTTAACTGATGGTGTAGATTTAGTGTATAAATATATCTGTGGACATCTCGGGAGATTTTTATAAACTGATTTGTTGAATTCTCGCTTCATAACTTTGCATTGTGCACTAAATGCATTGTTTGTATGTTATCCTTAGTTTTTTATTCAGGATTTAATTGAATGCAACTTTTACAAAATATGAATAAATCCTCTGAAGCTGTCTCTGAGATGTTGCATTCAGAAGATCCAAAACGTGTTTTGTAAGGTCAGTGATCCTGATCCCTCGCCAACAAATTCATATCTGTTCATCCCTAAGTTTAAATTGTTTATTTTTTTACCAATTTGATTGAATTCCCTGAAGTTGTTGTTGAGATATATTTGTTAAATGACTCCCACATCTGTCTGCATTCAGAAACCTGTGACTTCAAAGCTGTCACACAATGTGCTGATTCCCAACAGTGCACAGAACGGCTGAAAATGATTTGAATCAGTTGGTGCAGTTAAGATGAGGACATCTACTGGCCAACACTCTGTACTGCATTTCTATGGAATTGATAAAGGCAAAATATGTTTGAATTGTGAGGAACGACACATTTTCAACTCACGACTGTATTCCTGGACATTTTATTTCATGAAATCCTTGTCAGTGCAAAGATGTGCAAAATACATGTTAAATGATATTGTTGTCTTGTTGTAGTAATAAAGAATTTGATATGTATAATACTGTGTTTATATCGGCAGGTAAGAGGCAGGTAAGATGTTATGTTTTCACTTGCAGTTGGTTTCAAACCCCTGACAATGTTTAACTGTAAAGGTTTATACAGCAGGTCAGAAGCATAATATAGAAACTTTGTGATTTTCAATTTAACAGGAACTACTCATAGCTGATAAGTCTTTGACTTTGTTGATTACAAGCTAAACACACAATTGTATATTGCCCTTTGTGGTAGAATTGAGTAAATATTGTAATTCTTATAATTGCTCATGCGCATAAATTGTCACATGATGAAAGATTTTTTACTGAACGTTGATTGGTTGGTTCCAAATCCTGCCTCACTCCCTGCTGTAGAACGAGATACTATAAGCAGTGTGACCAGAGAGCAGACACTGTCAGGGACTGAAGAACCTTGCACACATTAAAAACAAGGTTTCAAAATATGATGGAAAATGTCTCTGTAATAACAATGTTTTTTCTTTCAGGTTTAAAGGAAACAAAGAACCAAAGATTAGGAATGTTCTCTCTCACTTTACTTTGTTATTGTGTAATTTTACTGGTGAATATTTCACTTTTTGTGACTTAAGACTTATTATTGCCTCCACTATCATAAAAAAGCTTTCTCCAAAGTAGAAATAGCAAATTTGTAACTTGTGTCTGAAGTCGGTTTCAAGTCTCAAAGGTGAAATTTAGATGTGTATGACACCAGTGGCAAAACTTAAGGAAAATAAGGTATCCATGCTGTATACAGCTCAGGTATACAACCCGAGGATTAAAAAAGATATTGCACTTGTACTCATGATGGATAATGTCTCAGTGATAAAAGTGTTCTATCTTTCAGGTTTAAGTGAAACAATGAACTACAGGTCTGTTCTCTTCTCTCTCACTTTACTTTGTTACTGTGTCATTTTGCTGGTAAATATGACTCTTATTGTGACCATCATCTTGGAAAAAAACCTCCATGAACCAATGTATATTCTGCTGTGTGCATTTTGCATGAATGGACTTTATGGATCAACAGGTTTCTTCCCAAAATTTCTGTGGGATCTGCTCTCTCCTGTTCATGTCATCTCTTACTCTGGATGTCTTCTTCAGGCTTTAGTAATGTACTCATTTGCAGGCATTGACCTCTCTTTTCTTGCAGTAATGGCCTATGACAGATATGTGGCTATATGTCGACCACTGCAGTATCACTCTATCATGTCAAAGCAAAGACTCATGAAGTTAGTGTGTTTCTCCTGGTTAACACCTTTCTGCATTATAGGCATAAATATTTGTCTAACATCAAGACTGAAGTTATGCAGCCCGTATATTGCCAGTCTCTTCTGTGTGAATTGGGTCATTGTTGCACTTGCTTGTTTCCCAGCTGAAACTATGGTTAACAACATCGTTGCTTATATTACAATACTCATTTATGTATTTCATGGTGTATTTATAGTTTGGTCCTATATATATCTCATTAGAACATGTTTTAACTCTCTAGAAAACAGGGCAAAGTTCATGCAAACATGTGTGCCACATTTACTCTCTTTGATCACTTTTCTTTTCACGTTACTTTTTGATATTATGAATATACGATATGGTTCAAAGAAACTACCTCAATCTCTTAAAAACTTTATTTCTATGGAGGTTCTCGTCATACCTCCGCTAATGAATCCTCTCATTTATGGTTTTAAGTTGACTAAAATACGTAATACATTTCTGGGTTATATGACTTTAAAAATTAAATGAAAGTCCTACAATAATACAAGAGTCTAACAAAAAGCTGATGCTCTAGATTTAGACTGGGCTGATTTTCATAAACTGATTTATTAAATTCTCGCTTCATATCTTTGCATTTTGCACTAAATGCCTTGTGTGTATTTTATCCTTAGTTTTTTTTCAGGATTTAATTGAGTGCAATTTTAAATTTCGTTTTCATTACTTCTGTTGAATAATAATCGAAATAGATAAATGTACAAAGATAAATAATGAAAAGTATAACATTTCAAATAAAACACAGCCTAAGTGTCTGCATTGGCCGGGGCATCACTGCCGGCGGATGCTCAACACCAGCAGATTCAGAGGACTGGCTCAGTCCTGAGGGTGCAGCTGGACCCTCTGCATGTCGTCACTGAGTGGAGGATGTTGTCAGAACTCTTCTTCATCATGGCCCACCCTCAAAGTAATGTTCTGGTGAGCCAGAGGAGCACGAGGCTCGGAATGACTAAGTGCTCCTCGGAGGTCATTCCTTCCTGAGGCAATCCAGTTATACAACTCCTTCATCAGAACTCTACTGTACTACTCCTGATAATCTATTGTTTCACTCATGTCCATATTTATTTTTTCTGCACATATGCATTGACAATTTTCAAGTGTTGAGCAGTCGTTCAAAAGCAATTTCCTTGTGGGCATAAATCAAGTTTTTCTGAATGTAGATTTGTCATTGCAGAGGTAATGACCTATGCTGCAACCAACCACCAGGTGGTGACCAAGACACGTTGGCTTCACTTTTAAGGAGCTGTCATCCATCCTTATATTCAGTCTATGGGCGGGTCTAAGCAATCATAAATAAATATACTTGTTATTCTATTTTGTATTGTTGCTTCACTTTGCATCCTTGCGAACACTGTGTTTTATTTGTATACAGTGTGATACTTAGTGTCAAGTTTATAAAGACCCAATCTTACACCGTTTCAAACGGGTCTCAATTGTTCAAGCTTTATTTCCGCTTTGGTTTTGTTTTGAAAATCTCCTGCGGAAACAAAGAAACACAACTTTCCTGAGAGAGGGAGAGTGAGAGAGAGAGAGAGAGAGAGAGAGAGAGAGAGAGAGAGAGGGAGAGAGAGAGATAATGAGAGCGAGAGAGAGATAAAGACAGAGAGAGAGAGAGAAAAAGAGAGAGAGAGAGAGTGCGAGCTAGAGAAAAAGCGAGAAAGAAAGAGAGAGAGAGCTAGAGAGAAAGAAAGAGAGCGAGAGAAAGAGCTAGAGAGAGAGAGAGGGCGAGAGAGAGAGAGAGTCCTGAGCTGACCGAGCAGTGCCGCCTCCACGCCACACGGCGGCGGTAGCGCACCGTTCCCCGGGCCGTGGTGGAGAAGAAGCGTGGGGGGGGGGGGCTGACTCTCGGACAGTGAACACTGCGGTACATGCGACAGCCGCTCAGCCCATGAACGCGTTTCTCCCCCCGACAGCAGCAGCGGCGACGACACGGAGGAAAACAGTCGAGTGTCCGCGGCGGAGACGAGCCCGACACAACCCGGGGAACCGTGACTTCTGCTCGGCGCCGCAGCAACCGTGAGTGGCCTCTCCCCCCCCCCCCTCCGGTGGTGTTATCTAGCTGGGCAGCGGAGGATGAGCGGAGCTGCGAACACGACTCGGGTTCCGCTGGTGTTTTATGTAAGATCGGTGCTGGTGATGGAGCTGCGCAGGCTCGTTTACCGCGACCCCCTACCGCGGGATTAACCCTGGTGTGTGAGTGCGGTTTGTGGGGACATCTCGCCTGGAGGTTCACCGACACAGAGTGGCCCGGTGGTGGAGGTTCAGCCTGTCAGAGTGGCCCGGTGGTGGAGCTCTGCCCCGGGGACCACAGTCTCACAGGCGCTATGCTAGCTGCTGCTGATGCTGCTGATGCTGCTGCGGCTGCAGATCTGTGTTGTGCAGGTTGAGTCAAATCCACTCCTGCGTTTAAAATCCACAGCAGAGAGAAGGAGAGAGAGAGAGAGAACAACTGGATTATTCAGAAGTCAATTCATCTGAATCCTCCGATTTAAAGGGAATCAACTGGAACCAGAACTGACATTTTGCTGTAATTGCTGCAAATTATGCCACATTCCCCCCCTATAATAAAAAATAGACCTGCTCTGGTAACACTGAGTCTCATGTGGGGAGAGCAACCAGTTTTCTTTTTTACTCCCTGACACAGTATTTACCCCCGAGTCAGATTGAACCATCAGTTCTTTTCTCCTGCAAAAACCTTTCAATTCTCAAATGTATCCATCATGGATTTACACAATTTATTATGTTATAATTGTGTTATAACGTGCAAAACACTAACCAACTTTGTTGCTGCAAAAAAAGGACATTTTTTACACCAGTATCTGTTACTGCTCTTCCCAGATTGCACTGAAGCCACGTTTTTATTTAAAAACTTCAAAATTCTGTAAGCATAACTTCTGAATCATGAATATGAATAAAACGATCATCGCTATAACACGTGTATCCAGTGGCCACAAGAATGCACTCGTCCATTTGTTATTCAGCTGCTTTTAAAGTGAAAAAACTCAGTTCTTCATGTTATGCAATGCACTACATTGTGTATGATCCAGCAAATAGACAGACCAGGACAGAGCAGAACTGTACCCCGACCAACACTGATGTTTTTAGATTGATAACAATATCAGAATATGAAGCATGTAAAGACGTCTGATCATGATGAACGTGACTTTGTGCAAACTTAAATCTATTTTTCCATTTCTTGGCATTTCTGTGCTGACTTCAGCGACACCAGAATCTATTTGAAATAATGAGCTGATATCAGCAGCCTAATCGATCTTGCTCAAATTAGAACAAAACCTGCAACATTCATAGAGAAAGAATGTAAATCTACACCTTTCTCCTATGTGGTGTTCAGAGAAACATCTGAACCTCTGGTGTTGTATTAGGCTCCTGTAACCTGAGGGGGGCAATCAACTTAAAGAAAAAATGTGATTTAAAAATATGTAGCGTTAAACCTTACCTTTATAAACTAGGTCGAATTTTGATGCTACAAAGTTTTGGATATTCTTCTCCTGATGAAGGGAAATAGTTTACAGTGCAGTAACAACATCTTATTAAGGTTAACGCTGATAAATAAATGAATGATAATCAAATTTAGCCACTTGCTTTTTTAGTAGGCAACTGGTGTGCTCAAACTGGGCCATTTCCCACAACAGGCACTCGCTGGCAGCTACGACAAAGCTCCAAGTGTTTCATCTCCAAGGGACAGATGCCTGTTAGCCACAGTGCAAACAGGCTTTCACATATCACACAAGTCCCACTGTTAATTCTTATGTTTATGCTGGCAACTTAACATTCATTTCCCAAATCCCTGTTTCACTGTGTGTCGTCAGTGCTGGGACCTGGGGTAGAGTAAGGATTTTTTTCAAGGAGGAGATCACTGGAACTTCACAGGTTTCAAATCCTGTGGGAAGACGGCAAGTGCTTGTTTTAATCTTATCAGACTCTTAGACTTACATGGAGAAGGCACTTCATTAGGAACACCTTGCTGAAACTAATGCAATCTAACACGACAGTCCAGCAGTAAATCCTACCCTCTCACTGGCTACAATGCTCGGTTAGTGTTTGAGGGGGGGTGGGATCAACCTTATGGTCATTTTCCAGGGATGTGAATATGTTATTTTGTCCACCCCCTTTAATGTCACTGATGGTGGGCTGACGAACAGAAAAATCACCTCATTTGTACTGGCAGCAATTACCCTTGAATCAAGTGCAATTTCCTTTTGAGGGTTCTCCATTCCTGAAGCTAAGTCAGCGGTGAGACTTGGCGCCGACGAGTAGCACAGACTCATATTTTCCTTCAAACAACACCGTAGGATTATTTCTGCAGAACAACAATCCAGGTGAAGCATCAATTACTTGTTTTCACTTAAAGAAATTATGCGTAATGACTGAATCTATTTGCAGCTGTGTGGTGGGGGGGGGGGGGGGGAAAGCAATTTGGCTGATTTGCTGAGTTAAAGGGGGGGTAATTGAGGTATTTGCAAAATCGGAATGCCGTAGTCAGCTAAAACAAAGCAGTGTCAGGACTCAGGACCAAACCAATCAAACACTGCGCAAAGCTACGTTGAAGGGCCGCCTCCGCTGGACCTCACTGTATAAAAACTGCGGCATCACTGTTCCACCTGCTGAGGGGACAAGTTTAAAGTGTCGAAAACGGCTTAGACCAGGGGCTGAGGAAACCATATTGGATTTTACTTGTGTGTGTGTGAGTGTGTGTGAGAGAGAGAGTGAAGTTCACTCAGCTTTGCTGCATTGTGCCTGCATGCAGCTGAGGTGCTGCACTGGTTCTACGTTAGTGGACTCATGTGGCTGTAGAGAAGCAGCTCCCTCCTCTCCCGGTGCTGATGTAAACAAGCAAGGTAGAAAGTGTGACATCCTTTAAAATACAGTTTGGTATTTTAATGTGGAAAAATTAAAACATAGTTGCGTGCAGTCAGAATAAACTGCCATTAAAGAGCTCTATCCGAGCAATGCTATCTATCTTCATTACAGGAATGTGGGCGTTAACCTGGAAGAAAAGAAGGCGGCTGAGGCTAACATTGTTAACATTTAGCCACACTAGAAAAACCATAAATTACACTATTTACCGCTAGATGCTGTGATCCAGATTACATTCTGCTCAATCTTTACTGCTTCCTACGTGGTTTCTCACTTTTCAAGGAGTCGACAAGTATAAATTACAAAATAAAAGGGAAATTAGTCATTAGGAACCTCCCTTTGCCCTTCACACAGCCCCATGTTGACAAAAGCAGCATCTGTCATAGATCTATATATTCCCTGCCCAGAGGACATTGTTGTTTGAGCCGTGATGCATACATCATGGGGATAAGGCTCTATAAAAAGACAGTGCAATTCTCCAGGATTTGCAGGCCGATGGGTGCTGATGAGAATGCGGATATGCATAAACCACACAGGCTCAATATCAGTCATTATTGTGATAAGCTGCAGGAGAGATATCCAATTACTCCGTTGCCATGATGTAAGGGTTGTCACCTTCTGTAGAAATAGGGCCACATATAATATGACCTGAACCTCTATACCTGATAGTGAACCTTCTTGATTGGACACCTTTTACCCCCGTATTCGTGTCTCTAAGCTGGTTTGCTGTTTTCATGACTGACACACTTTCAGGAATTCTGCTGTTTTCTGAAAGGATCACCCGCCAAGCACCGAATTTTGTGCAAATGGTTCCCTTGGCGAGAGGAGAACCTCTTGGATTGCCCAGTACGTGTTTGCAAGCAAAATATTTGAATGCAGAGGTTAAATGATGGGTAAATCGCTCTGGCTGCCTCCGCTCTGGATGTCCTGAATCTATTTGCTTTCCTCTGTAGGACAGTGTTAATCCTGCAAAAAACAGATGTAAGCCTGGTCTTATCATTAGTGCAGTAGGCCTACGTGTAGTTAATTTGTCTTCCTGTAGCTGAAGAGTGATTATTCAGTGTGTCAGGAACAGTAGCATAAACAGAAATGTGGAGGGGAACTAGCCGTCTGTCTGCAGGTAACAAATGGTTCTTCAGTTAATGGCGTTCCAATTACAAGTGAGAACGTTGTGTTACTAGCACAAGCACTTTGGAAATATTTGAAATGAATACACGGATAACAATAGAGACATACTCTTGACTTCCCTTGTTCAGCTTATCAGTGGCCATTTGTGGCTAACGACCATTCATCCGTTGTCCTGGGGACTTTTCCTGAAACACACCAGGCATCCTGTTTTCCTCCCTCTCACTTAGTTATTGATTTAAGTCAACATCAGCTTGTATTTCATGGTGTTGCATCAACTGATCAGGCCTGTGTGACACTTGGCAGTCTCCCCACCTTCCTGTCTCTGCAGCTTTTCTGTTGCCCAAAACCAAATATACGAAAAAGCTCTTGTTGTCGTCAGACTCTGTGTTAAGAGGGAAAGATGTACATGTGGGGTTTCTCCTAACCTGTAATCGGTTTGGAGTATAAACTGCCTTTAGCTCTGAATGACAGGCATGACAATACTAGCCAGTATGGAGTATTTGTAGTGGTCCCAGTCCTTAAGAGATCTGTCAGGGCTGTTGTGGAGATATAAACGTGGGGAAGTTGTTAACCACAATTGTTTCCAAAAGAACATAAGGATTTGAGACCTCAGTGATTATGAAATATCTAAAATTAGCTTTACTACAATATCTTGTTAGTGTTTTGGTCCAGGTTTAGCCATATTCACATTTTATCCATTGGCATTTTTCAGAGTCCATCCTCTCAAGGCAAACAAAACCCTTTAATGTGTAATCACGGCCAATGGTGCCCCTCTCTTATCTTTTATACCCAACAATTACACTAAATCACTATGATCTGAAGTACTCTGATCCTGCAGTCACCATGTTTCTGTTCAGTGACTCTGAACTGCACCAACGTGGTGTGAACACGGGGGTTAGTTGAAGTTATAATAATGCTCTTCAGTTTAACACAAAGAAAACAGAGGAGGTGGTATTTGGTTCCCCATGTGACTCTCTCATAAAGTTCCTTCTTATTGAAATCCACACTGGAAAAAGTCGCACTGGAAGAAGTCAATCAGGTTATTTATCAACATTTGCCGGCAGTGTTGGAAGATCATACTGAATGTGTCGGCAGAAGGACAAGGCAACGAATGAAAAAGTCTTTTGAGGCGAGCTGATAGATTCTTTTTTTAATACGTCTGTGCTCGTGAGAGATCTACAGTATCATAATATCATATGGTAGAAGTGTTTGTCCACTACTTAAATGTCAAAACTGATTCACCAACTAAGATTCTGCTCAAAGATAGTAGGTCAACATCCTGAGAAACTATGAATCATCCTATCACTATGATATACTGAGGCTGGCCAACAACACAGTCCTGAACAGTACAGAGAAACTGCTTCCATCAAATATAAATATACAGGGTTTCACGATTTGATAAGCTCAGACTGAAGCACTCTGTCATGCACCAGTCATAACATTGAATATGGCACCAAGTCAAATGTATGTTGAATTGAATATATTTTTGTGCTGCAGCAATATTAAGTTAAGCACCTGTCTTTGTCTGTTGTCCTAATTTGATGTGACGTTAAAAATGTAGGTGATATAATGCAATAACAGTTGCATACAAACTTGAACTACACAGATTTAACTCTGTAGTTTTGAAATAACTGGTTTAAGGCTCAAAACTAATCCCAGTCAAACTCGTACTGTGAGCAACGGGATCTTCTCTGCCACAGATTTGCCGTAATAATGGAACCTGAAAGGGACCCATGGCGAATGTACTTGAACCCAACATGCATTCATTCATTTTCATAAAGAAAGACCTGATACGAGGTAACCAGAGAAAGACCTCACCAGCATGATGTGCTATTATTCAATTAGCAAGTTGTTATGACGGAAGAGAGCAACAATATGATAACAACACTACTTTTAGTTCTACTAATGACACTACTGGATAATGTCTTAATCAAACAACAGTAGTTACTGAAAATAAAAAATATAAACCATATTAAAGTTGAATATTTAAACCAAACAATTCAAAAATACTAAAAAATTGGCAGAATAAATATGCAAATTAAATAAACTTTGATTTAGAGAGAGGATGAGAACACACTTGTTCTTTTCATATGAATTCTTAAGTGGTGGGGATGACTTGAATGAGTGACTTTGTCAAGCCCTTTTTCGTGCTCTGCTTCAAAAGCTCAATTTGATTACAGTGTGTGTGTCATGCAGTCATGTCACTTTCACAAAATACTGCGGCTACAGATGACCTTGCTGTGACATGTTTCACAGGGACAGTCAAAAATTGTGCTACCCTGCTGTTGTTCTCCACCCACTTCTCATTAGAATTGAAATAGATTTTTGTTACCCGCTTAATTTTGCATGAGTGGCCAGTTTCAATCAATTAATCAGTCCGTGCAAAACAAACTGAAATAGATCAAGTTTGCTCGAGGCTACTATTGTTAACTTGGAGCTACTGTTCAGTTTGGAAGAGGCATGAAGTAGGTGTTGTTAGATAGCGTGTTCGTATGAAACTCATATTGTCAAACTTGTGTACACAATGTATAAAACATGCCAATTGTGGTGCTTTTAGATTGTTGTTAGTCTCCAAAGCAGTTGTGTTTGTCCTTATTAATTTGAATTGCAAACTGTCTGGCTGAACCACCGGAAAGTAAAGGGTCAAAAGGGTGTGAATTTATCCATGGTGTATTGCACAGATATAATGATGGTGTGAGCCAGGTTTCTTCAAGGCTTTGTGCTCCCTTCACGATGTAGAACCCTGAGTGTAGGCTCTTTCATAACTGGACATTATCTCACACTCGTGCAAATGTCAAAGCAAAAGTTTATTGTTGTTTTCAGGATTGAAAATCCGGTGTAACTCTGCCTGGAAAGCAGTACACAGCATCTCAGAAAAAGGCCACCACCATTTCAAGTAGTTTGTTTGTAGGCCTGGCATCCAATGGTGAGAACTTGTAGATTTGGTCATCTTCTATGTGTCGTACTGCAGCTTTCAACATATTATACTCACAGTTAACCTCAGAACAAGAATACTGGCTGTGATTTTGTAGAGTGGTGTGAGGCAGGGAAGGGGTTTGTTGCAAATAGAGCATTGTGACCCCGGCTTGCATGACTGAGACACTGTGCACCTCCCTGAGGGGGGGGCACATCAAAACCACCCCATCAACCCTGTCACCAAATTGTGGTGAGCAGGAAGCCGCAGGTTGCGACCATTATTCATGCTGTATGCGTTAAGATTTGACACAGACAAAAGTGTAGATGCTGGCGGGGGGGTAGAGCTTGTGAGTGAAAGGACAGACTGTGTTTTTGGTTTTCTTTAAAATACATTTTGTAAGTTCTTTTTAAAGACACGAGACATGAGTTCTCGGTAAAAACAGAAGAAAGGGCTAATGCACATGCCAGACAAGGTTAGCATCAGAGCATGAATGTGACATTACGGTCAATGCCGTACATACACACACACACACACACACACACACACACATGCATGGACACACTCCCACGTTGGCACAACAAAAGGTAGGACAAGGGCCTCATGCAACCACCAGGAATACACTTGACCATAGTTGACAGGACCACTCACTGGCAGAGATTCTATATAACTGGTGTTACTCTCTGTACATAAAGGAATGTTTGCTTACATTTTCCATGAGGTGCTAAAAGGAAATGGTCAGTTACATTGAAAACAACAAATGCAATATTTAAGCTAGAACTACACAACTATTACACACTGCCAGAACTCTTCCTCAAATATGTATGTTTCTATTTATTGTTTATAGCCATTTCTGTTTTTCTTTCATAGTAGACTTAATGTCTACAGGATCATCCAAGGTATAGGTCCTCAATAGGTGGATTTGGATCTGGACCTGACCCAGACGCCATTCTGTACGGACCCAAACCTACTATTAGATTTTGACGGAGCATTACTACTGAACCTGCGCTCCTTTAACGCGGTTACGGTAGTCTTATTTTAACCTGCGCAGCTTATCTCATCTTTATGGTAGTAAATCCTGGAAGCAGATGGTAGAGTTCCCTTTTCTCACTGAACAAGAGAAAGTGGGAACAAAGAGAAAAGATGTTGCATTTTTTAATCTTGTACAGATTTTATTTTGGACAGATTATTCGATAGATGCAGCCCTAGTGAACAGTTCTCTGTGCAGCAGGGGGAGCGTGACTCCTGGGCTCTGTCCTCATCATGTCCTCACCACGTCTGCAGCCCATCTTTACTTGGCTCAATTACCGCAGGTCACCTTTGTGGTTCAAGAAAGCTGCAATGAGCATTACCACAGGCCAAACTGTTAAGATTGTAGATGGGGCCCAATGTTTATCAATGTTTTTTACTCTTCGTTTGTTTGAGTACATGATGGAAGGAACGTCCATTTTCATTCTCTCTCTCTCTAGCTACTGTTCTTCATATTTAAATACAATGGTAAGCTATCTCATCGGCACCTAGTTACTGTAGGTAGGAAATGTTATTAGTCATGGTAACAGTTGATGTTGTTGTACCATCTGAACTAACAGCCTTACTCAGCTAATATGCGTTAAGTGTTGCCTGGACCAAATATAGTTATTAGTCAAAGTCATTAGGGAAATAGAAAACCTAAATAGCCCCACAGAGATCTCAGATTATTGTTGCTCTGTTTTCCCGAATTGATCATTTCCTCTCCGCATCCTCTGTCCAAGTTAATATTAATTTGAAATTAGCTAATTTGAAATAACTAAAGCCAATAACTTAACCCATGAGAAATTGCTAAATGAAGGAGGAAAAACAGTTTCTACTCAGCAGTTTGAAACACCATAATAATGTGAAATAACAAATAACCGCCCATTCTTCAAAATACAAATTCATGCGCCTAGTTTTGTCTTTACACGCAAAACAACAACATTCCATTGCATAGCATTCACATAATCCAAAAATGCAGGTACAATACCCCTGCTCCCTCATTCACATGCCTGTACTTGAGACAGAAGTGTATCTGTCATTGCCTTTTACACGAGCTCGCTGTAGATCTCTATGATACTGGAGAAAAAGCCACATGGCCCTAGGGTATGGCTATAGTGGGTTGCCGTGTCTGTCAGTAGAGCCACTATGAGCCGTTTTAAAAGGCATTCTTTGTGAACATATGCGCAGGAACAAACATCCACACAAATGTTCACGTCATAGCAGTTCACTGCGTGCGTATCACCCCCCCGAAAACATGGATTGTGTCATGATGTGGCTGTACATGTATTCATAGTAGATTAGGCTAAGCCCATCAATAATGCAGGCCACACGGAGTAGCTGGGAAAACACTCTTTTCTTATTTTATAAGCTCTACTCTACAGTTTGGCTTTTAAAGAACGCACAGTCGGACAGTAAATCCTCTGCCCTGGAACAACAGATTGTTCTCCAAACTTCTGAACGTCTGACGCACAATACTGTGAATGAGTGAAGTTGTCTTCTCTTGAGCTCGCTTGTCTTTTGCCGTATTCATCAGCCCTCTCTGTCGCCGACTTGTCCTCCATATTCTATGGAGCTCTGCAGAGAGCCCTTGGTGATATGGCTATATATAGAATGAAAAGGAGGAGCAAGATTAAGCAAAATAAAGAAGAGCCCGTTTAGTGTGTGGTCCCAGGGAGTTAGCCTCGATGCTCCTGCCTGAAAAGGGTTAACAACGCTCCGATTTGGCCACTAGACTGTTTTCGTCTGTGATGGACTGACTCAGGGTGAAGAGGCCTGGCCTCAGCAGTCTGAGATAGACTTCCTCAATTAACCACAATAACTTCTGGCTAAATGCCCTTTGTGAGAGATCGTCCCAGCACCTACCTCCCTTTGCTGTCATAGCTATGACGGACTGCAATTGACAAAACTGTTTTGTTGCTGATGGGTATTGATAAAGTGACGATTTTATTTTTACATTTCCCATATTGTTATATAATTCTCTGTCAAGGGCCCTTTGGAGTCCCCGAGCACCTCCAGGGAAATACCTGCCCAGTGTTTGTCATTAGCATCAGTTGACTTTTTAAAAATAACTTTTCATATCAAGTCAGACCATCAATGTTCCTGGCTGAAAACGGTTTGTGACAGAATTAAGATAATGTGACCAGTGACTGTATTAAGTATGACATGTCTGGGCTTCCTCCTACATGAAGGTAATATATCCTGAATATAGGCGCGGCCATCTTGTGTTGCTAAATGATTCACATTTAAGTCTGCGCAGCGTTTGAGCCGCGCTACTGAGGTCGCATCGATACGCCCAGTCAATCTCCGCTGTCAATCATCATGTCTCTTTCTCTGTCTGATAAATTATGAGATTTTTACAGAACAATGAATAGATCTTTATGAAACAAATTATCTATAGGTGATTGATATTTATGATATCCAAAAAATAATGTTGATCCAGTGAATTTAAATATAGTTGTATAAGGGGGCTGCATTGGCAGAGGTATGTGTTCTTACACAACTCAATTTGTGTGCTCAGCTCTTCACGTAAATCCAGTAAACAGCGTGCCAGAGCCGATGATATCAGGGCAGGCCTCCACACTGAGTGGATGAAGAACTTAGTTCCTCCCTGGTGTTCTGTGAACAGATAGAGATGCTCCATTGGGACTCAACATGGTTGGGGGGGTTTGCTGGGAGCAGAGCGTAGCAGGTGCTGTGAGCCCATGGGGGCATATTTGTGTACTCATGCCCACTCAGTAGGAACATTTTAATTTGATCCCTTTGTTTCTATAAAACAGGTCAGGATTTGTTCTCCCCCTGGGCATCTTGTGTCAGAACTCTGTGGTGTTGCAGCTTCATGTATTTTACTTTTTCAAAACATAGAATCAGCTTTTGGTGTTCCTTAAGTTCTCTGTGTGATTGGTTTGATCAGCTAGGAGGTCTTCCATTTTTTCATTTACCAGCCACATGCTTGCAGGATCACACTCTATCGCAGGCAGCGTCGGGATCCGTCCAAAAGAAAAACAAAAACATGACGCCATGCAAAATAAATCTTGCTTTGCTGGCTGTGGTGTTAAACTAATGTACCCTCATTCATTCTGGGGATAATTGGGACAAGTGCTTCAGTTGATAGAATGTTTTAACTTATCTTTGGCATGCAGTCTGCGTTTGCCACACATAATGACAGTATGTTTTTTTTGCAGTGTCGGAAAATCCATGTGCGTCAGAGTGGAATGTTCTCTGGTTTCTGTCTCGGCGTGTCCAAAGTCGCAGGTCATTTGCTCAGCAAAAGCAAAACATCACAACAAAATACGAGATGTTATTCCTCAGTCCCCCTGTATGTGTCGATGTTGGATAAAGAAAAATGGAAACACGTGATCGTGATGCTAGATTTATATCTGTTCCTTTAGACATATAAAGCCATATATGGTTTATGCACTCAGATCCGTGATTTGTGTTATTCTTATGATCACAGACCCGGTGAATAATCTTTTCCCAAATAGACCATAGATAGTTGGATATAGTTTACTGGTTGAAATGTCATTGCAACCAGTTGGTGATTTACTAAGAACCGATAAGTCCTCATTGAATACTTAAAGGATCCTGGTAATCCTTCTGGTATTTTTCAACATATAAGCACTAATATTAGTTTTCCTGGCACAACAAATATCTGGTTTCATTGCAGTTACGTCTTGTTTTTGATTTCGAAGGAGACCTATTGTGCTTTATCAGTCTTTGTGAATCTATACGTTGTGCATGGCTCAAAATCTCCTAGTCCTCAGCACATGGAGCTCTTCTCTCCCGCAGAAAACAAACCTTTTTCCTTACACATTTTAAATTAATTACACCTGTATAATTAAAAATGATTGTCAGTTTTGTGTTTAATTGGCGTGTCGTCTGTACACAGCTTCCTTTCGTCTTGACGTAACGGAACTCATCACCAGATGGCCAATCAGAGCAGACTGGGCTTTCTAGCGAGTGGGGGCGGGAGCTGAATCCGGCTGCGAGACTCTCTGCTGCTGCGGCAATGAATAAAATAAAGCTGCTAAAGCTTTTTCTGAACACATATTCAAGTAGTGCCCCAAATAAAAAATATGAACCTCCAAAACAAGCATAATAGTTCTTCTTTTAAAATTGCCCTATGCATACGTCCTAGATACGTCCTCGTCCCTGTCAAAGCTCTCTGAATAATCACGGCTCCCTGAAACACCTCTTCCCTTCTTTCGTCTAATCTGAAAAATATGTGGATTACTGTTGAGATCAGAATCTAACTGTACATGTTTGTTCCTTTGCACATCTTCTGCTGTTGTGTGTGTGTGAGAGAAATTTTGTTTTTCCCAGTTACTGCAGTTTTGGCCCAGACCTGCTGTGCTGTAGGACCACCGTTCTGGCTCGCTGTCATTCGTTCAGTGTGGTGTACACGTTGCAACAGCAGCACTCACAGCATCACATTAACAAATATACAGTGTTCCTCACTATAAGAAAAGTCTATCCCGATATATTTATAGATATGTTGGTTCACCGAATCTCTCCTTTCATGGCCGTTTGAAAATAATGTGTGTGATGCTACTGGATCCCCACCCACTCATGATAAAAGGGGACTCTTAATAAGATGTAAGTCCAGTGTTAGACTCCCATGGCCTCGCCGTTGAGCAGCTTTGGGTGAGGCCCTGCTACGTTGTCAGTTCAGCTCCGGCTCTCGGTCTTCGACTGTTCATCTGACAAGTGTGTCTGAAGTGGCAGGGTTCACCACTCTCAGTCAAATCAGACTCTTTCACACCGGCGCTGTTATTTTCTATGTTGGAGCTCCTTCAGCTCAGTTGTTAGTGTTGATGTTATTTGTGAATCACACAACGCCACGGTGTTTTATTTCTTTGTCAGGAGGCTCCCCTAGTGTCACCTTGGCTGTTTCCCTCTGTCAGTTTTTATATGCCTACGAGACATCTCTCCAGTGACGTACCCACGCTCACACACTGCGATTTTTGTCTTCAGGCAACGCACACACACACACACACACACACACACACACACACACACACACACACACACACACACACACACACACACACACACACACACACACACACACACACACACACACACACACACACACACTCTCACTTAGACAAAGTGGTGCTGAAAGATGTGCCTAAATTAGGATGCTCTTCTGCACTAAAGGCAGGTGTGGGGCTTTAGCACCTCCTGCAAATCTTACACTTCTCAAACGTGCACGGTGAAGACGTCAGCGAGAGGCTTCCATTTCCATCAATGCTTCGAGTTGCAGGACACAATTAAACCTGTGAGTACTTTCCTGCGCGTTTGCACATAGCTTTGGGCTTTCTCAAGTGAAAAGCAGATTATCGGTGGATTTTAAATTTAGCTCTCATTTTTCAGGATAAAGGCACAGTGTCAGTCGTTTACTTTTTGATATCACGAAGTGGAAAGATAGAGAAGTCGTAAGAAAATGTTTCCAGAAAGACAAGCCTGTGCAAAACATGACAAAAAAATTCTTTCTGTAAATTCTCATTTACCTCAATGACTCCTTCTCCATGTGAACCTGTCGTATTATAACCATCTCCACAGCAGTAAATCCATTAGCACAGCAACAGAAAAGCCATTTTCATTCACTGATGAATTGCAGTGTATTTTCCCGTTGTGCTGATTGACATTAAGTTAGCAGCAATACAGTTTAAATAATAGAAAAATTGGAAGAGCAAAAAAGAAAATTAAAAAAACAAATGTTTGTTCTAATAATAAATATATTATAATATTTTTTTTAATTTGAGTTACCCCTGTTATACCTCGGTTTTACAATGAAAATCTAATATCTCAAACATTATTTGTATTGCAGAGCCTAAATAATATTGTGCAATGGATGTTGTGCTAAGATGAGTAGCCGCTGCAGACAAAATGCATTTACTGGGATGATTGCCTTTTAATTAGGTGAAACCATTTAGCTGCGTCGGAGCCCAACCTGATGACCTACAAAGACTAAGTGGAGAGGGAGTCCTGTCGGGCTAACAGGATCTAAACAATGGCCCCCCCGACACACACACATACACACACACACAGACACACAGCCTTTAAATGGCAGTGCAACAGCGAGGGGCAATTGCAAGTCTGGGAACAACACAATCAGTCACACTTTGTCTGGGATTAGCCAGGGCAGATGGCTGCTTCTCTGTACACTTCCATTTAAAATACATTTTTGGCAGTTTGCTGATCCACTTGTCTGAAGACACTTAGCAACGAGTACACTATTAAAATAAACAGCCATTACTTAAGCAGTCAGAGGTCAAAGACATAGCAGAGGATCGCTGTCATGTTTCTCTGTCACTTGAAGGATTTTGTGGAAAAGAGCGAGCGCCATGGACAAAAAACTGCACATCCACACTTCTGACTAAGCAAAGGAATGTGAGCCACTTGCTCTTTCAGTCTAGTTTTTTGTTGTTGCATTGTGATTAGCTTTTTGTTGCAACTTCCCCTTGGTGAGCACAAAGCTCTGTGTTTAGATTGGATGGCCGGCCACTGTTTACATCGCATCCTGAGCTATGTGAGCCTGTCTCTTGACCTCTTATGGTCAAAAGGTCATTTCACTCATCAGATTTCCTTATTTGCAGCTAAACCATGTGACCACAGAGGAAACTAGACTGTTTTACAGATTGCTGTGAATTAGAATTGCAATATTTAGTTAAATAATTGCCATTCAACCAACTGGAAATTAATTTGACATATATCTTGATATGATAATTGTTTTTAAGTCATTATTTAGACATACCAAACAGTGCAGTTTACAGCTTATCAGATTTGATTATTTCTGAATATGGTTTCACTCAAGGCAATACAAGAATTGACAGTGGGATTTTTCGTTTTGTCTTCTTACCCTTTTCAATATATATGCAAAACATTGAAATTGCTTGCTACAGGCAGAAATACCCAAAACTAGTTCCAGTTTTTAAAATATAAATATGTGCTGGTTTCCTTCCTCTTCTATGAAAGTTAAGTGAATTTATTTTTGGACTGTTCTCTGACAGTAAGTAACGTGACGATTTTCCGTTCATTTTATAGAAAAGGAATTATTAATGATTCTTGGTTATCAAGAGAATTCTTAACTGATGTGTGGGGGAAAGTGAAAACTGGAATCAAACACCAGAGAAGCTTGTGTTTGACACCATATGTCTCAAGTGGGTGTAGACATAAGGAAAGATGGACTTCTACTAAATAGGCCCTTACAGATTTGAAATCATCGACTTCTAATGTAAAACTTTATCCGTTGACATAATAGTCACACGTTGAACGTGGTGCCCAGCCCATAACACCCGACCCGATGGTACACCCACAGTGTGTGCGGTAAATAGACCTCTTAATATTCATCAATCACGTGTCACATCGAGGCTGCCTGCTGCATTCAGCCCTATATGAACGGGCTGTGTGTATCCCACAGGGGAGCTTCTCCGGCTGAGAGTGGAGCGGACTCTGCTGGAATGCGTCAGCGGGCAGCCAGGTAGTGCGAGTGGCTTTTGGAAGGAAGATGTAGCAGCCCCATTACTCACCTCTGTAGCAGGGATAGTGCTGTGTTGTGCCTCCCAGGGGTTCTGTTCAATCATTGGCGCACATTTTATTACCTTGTTCTGTGTGTGTGTGTGTGTGTGTGTGTGTGCACTCTTGCTGCAGAGCCCTCTCATCTTAACTCGTGTCTAGTGCAGGGATTTGTTTTCTGTATTTACAGTAGCGTTTGTGCTACTTGAGGTGCATTTCTGGTGCCTAGTAACTTTTAAGAATGCTCCTGCGTGTCTTAAATGAATAGCTGTGCAAGCCTCCGGTCATACGTGCACGCCAGGCTTCATCCTTCACCTCACCTCCTCCGACACCAGTGCTGTGACGATACTGCTGCAGCTTTCCTGCTGCATTCGCCACAGATGTTGCCACGACCCCAGTGGACAAACAGGTTCTCCCCTAAATACTTAAACAACATCTGGAAACAAGGCAGAGAGGAGGTGGAGGAGGACCTTCGTCCTGGAGGGTGGTCGGCCGTAATCGAACCGTAAATAAGACATGGCTACGGGGATGTGGGAGGCTTGTGCGAGCAAGCGTGGGTTTGCGCGCGGGAGACAGGCCATTTCAATAGAGTGTGCAGCAGGGCAGGGGGGAGGGGAAGAGCTGGAATCTGCCATATGGATGAGAAGGAAAGACAAAGGGAGAAATGGAAGGGAGGAGAGGAGGAGAAAAGGGGGAGACTCAGCGGCCCATGTCAACTCCCTTAATGCTCCCTGCTGGCCCCGGGGATGCTGACAGCACAGTTTTGTTGATTCATCCCCCCCTCTCTGGCTAGTTCCCCCGTCTTTTGCAGTCAGTCTCTATTCCTGTTGCCCTTGCTCTTTTTGTAATGCTGCCCGATCTGTCTTCTTGTCCTCTAGCATGACCTTGTGAGTCTGGACTCTACCCTGTCATGCTGTCAGGTCTGCTGATGCATATGCCTAATGCCACAGAGTGTCTCAGTTAAAAGTGTGGGCATTATATAATCTTTCTCAATGAGTATGAGGTTAAGGGTAAATCCAGTGTGCACCAGGAACGGCTTTTGAAAACCTGATGGATGGAGAAATTCACTGTAGATAAGAAGTGTCCCTGCTGACATCTCCGCATTTAGCACCGTAACTGCCTGGATTACATATTTCTGCCTCTTGGTCATTTTTAACTCAATCCACTGAATTCAATTTTTTTCCTTGCGTGTTGCACATTGAAACTACAAAATATATTTAAGTTGAACCTTATTAACTGATGATAATGTGTGTCTTCACTGTAATATGGTAAACAGAACAATGTTGCTAAAGGGTCTGAGCTTGTGGTATCTGATTTTGGAGAGGTGTCCGTATGTAGCTTGTAGCATTTATTTTAAGGCTATTGACTATTTATACACAAGGACAGGAGTCCGTTTTCTCTATGTAATTTAAAAGTTGGCGTAAAATCAAATTGTTAATTAGGGAAATATAATTACAAACCACCTATTTCAAATAGTTGGCAACACAAATAACTGCATTTAGAACTGTTAAAATATTTAACCAACTGACAAAGTTTAAGTATAACCTGAAGAAAAAGAGGTAATATAAAATCATGGATGATAATTCTGACTAATATTTCTTTCAGATTTCTTATATTTACCAGAAGTATCACAGCAAACCTACAATTACAAAATGCTTTACCTAGAAATGTTGTCCTAAATAAACTAATAACATTTTAATTATAATTATGCCGTATGACCTACATAACCTTATTGGAAAAAAGTCTGAAACATGTATTTCTCTGTGGGTTGGAGCAGAATGTGTGGGGATGGGCGACCAATACATTTTATGGGAAGCATTCATATGCCTGCAACACAGATTTTCTAATGAAACTTTTCATTAGGTGATGGCAGCAGAGGAAAATCCCCTCTCAAGGTTATCAAAAGGGCTTTTGATCCAGATTTCATTTGTAGAGGAATAATAGCGTCACCAGTGTTTTGATTAAATCGTACTTATCTTTCCAACCTGTCCTTTTATTTCAGTTTTGCTTCTTTTTTTTTAAAATATTATTTTTGTCTCATTATAAATAAAGACGGAGGATCCGCTGATTAAATGCGCTTCTTGAAAACAAGCTCGCAAAGGATCGATCACAGAGGTTTTCTGTATATTCTCATATTTCTAAAAAAATCAAAGTGCAGACCAATTAACAGCCGGGCTCCTTTTAGAGCTCATATCACAGGAGGCATTAAGTCAAGGTGACACTGAGGAAAAGGTGTTTAATTACTGGCTCTTCCGACCAATTGTCAGGCTGGGTCAGCTAATCTGGAGGTGAAATGCCCGCTTTGACATTTTTCTTCTGAAGCCATTAGTTGGAGATAATGTACACCTCAACACAAGATCAGCGGCTACACTCGAGAATTAGATAAGTCACCGGATAACACATAAAAGATGCAGATTAGTTGCAATACAAACTGGTGTTTTTCCTTTACCCGATATGAAAATCGCAGCTTTAGCCTTTAACTTTATAGGTTAAACAGGGTTGTAAATTTAACCTACACCACCAACCAAGAAAGAAGAACAGGTGAATTTTTTACTGTTCTAAAAAAAAGGTTGTCTGACGGACAATATGTTTTACATTGACTGCGGTGTTTTAACTATTTATCTAAGTCTGAATAACACTTACGATGTTTACACGAGTTTCTAATAGAATTTCCCATCCACATTTCTGTTTGCGTGTTGCAACATATGCGTTACGTCCCACTACTTGTTTACACTCAAAACAAGTAGTTGGTCACTGGTATATAATGAAGTGTTTGCGCTACGTTCAGTTATTGCCGCCGCTGCTTCAGGGTCACGGCAGACACACACACACATTATAGACCTGGTATCCTTGCACTGTGCTGTGCTGCCTTGCCGCATGTCCTCCCTCCTCTCTCCCCCGCTGACCTGCAGTCACTTTACACTTTAACAATAAACACAACCACTAATCCAAAGTTATTATGACTTGTGCAGTACTGAGGTTTAGTTTGTTTGTTTGATTCACTTGAGAGTTTATGAGACAAGGTATTAAACAGGTTTGGGGGGGAAGAAAAGGAGCAGAGTCTCTAGTGGACCAGTGCTGCGTAAAGCTCCTGGATGCAGTGGCGCTGCCAAGAAGGGGGCTGCCAGAGGGGCCACCGGGATTCAGTGAAGGCATAATCTGAGTTTTCCATCACACAAGCCTGAGTGTGTTGATATGAAATAGCCAAAATAATTACATCACTATTTATTTAAATATTTATTTATTAGTTTTTTTAGGAGAGGGGGTTGGCTGCACCAAGAGGAAACACTGTCGTGATATTGCAAAATGCCGTGAAAACTCCAATAGAACGTTATAATGCGATTAAGACGTTTACATTGCTACATCATAAGACTAAGACTTGAATTTTCTACATCTTAATTTGATTATTACTTAACCTATTCAGGCTAAAGTAATCAGAAAATGCTGCTTGCATGGCAGTGTTTTATTCCGTCCGTTGGGACCATCAGGGTATTGGTGTCCATATAAGTGTCTATTGACTGAAGGCCACTGGTTGACTTATGGATCCAGAATGTTGGACCAAAGCTGAAGTGGATTTCTAGCTCACCCACTGTGTATGTATAGAGTTTCCTCCTTCACTGCCTGGAATCATGCAATGGAAGTAAAACAGCTCAGGATTATTTGCTTTTTTAATTAGGCTTTATACAGAAGAACAAGAGTTTTTTTTGTTGGTTGTTAGTAAATGAAAATTATAATCTTAAATTAACACTTTTTAAATATATTTTCTCTAATATAAGTTTTATGTTTTGGCTTTGACCAAAAAACTCTCCTGCGTCGTCTTTCAGGAGCGAAAAGAAAACTGGAGCAAGTGATGCGAGTTTTGTGAAAAATCTTTTCAGTCCCATTCATGTCTTAGAAACCGTCCATTGTCCAGAGGTCCCATTAAATTAACAGGACTCACTAAATAAATTCTTCAAACTACTAAAGCATTTTATCATCTTCTACTACCTCCGTAGATGTGCAGTCACTGAAAAAATAGGTCAAATAAAACAAAGCTTAAGATACAAGGACAAGTTGTACGAAAGGAAAACTGATGCTTGAGGTGCAAACAGCTTTCTAATTCTGCTGAAGAAAAGAGTGGGACTCTGTAAGAAGACATTCCTAATATTTCCGTAACAACATGGTAAAAATTGTTCTTGAAATTTATTTCCATCATTTATTTACAAATTTTCAGTTCTCTGTAGAGTTTTCTGATGAAAGATGTGACCTGATGGATATTTATCCATCCATCAAATGGGTCTGCAATGTCAGATACAGGTAATGTGAGGCTGTTGTCAGCGTCCTGCAACTGATGTTGTGCGACAGCAAGCTCAGAGATTTCTTATCTGTTCTGAAATACCTCCTAGGTTCAAGAAAGTGAGTTACATAGTCATAGCTTTGCTAACGGTTTATTCTGCAGTCCTAATCCCAAACTTTGCATTCTTCTCTATCTATGCCTGATTTCTAAGATCTGTTGTCCTCATATTAAGGGGAAACCTTGGTTTTTGCCCGGCTAGCCCAAGCAAACTCTACCCCTCCCACTAAATTAGGCTTTACTGGAGTTTTCATTGGCATTTATCAGATTCAGTGACTCATTGTACTGTACAAGCATTTGGAAGCAGAGTCATCAACCTTGAGGGCTTTGCTGTCTCTTTGAGAATGGCACGCTCTAATTCCAATGCTTGTGTCTAGAATTCAGTCTCTCTGTAGTTTTAACTAAAGACTGCTGCAGACTAGAGAATAATCAGGCCGGTTTTAGACCTTTCCGACAATCGCGGGGACGTTCCTGACTGGAGGTCAGTCGATGCCGAGTCAGAGCGACCTCGATCTCGAATCGTAATCCAAAATATGCTTGAATCGTCCAGTGTGTGCGTTGTAAAGATCATAGGATTAAAAATCTGTCATGTCTGTGGTCTCTCACGTTTTTAAAATTGGTCAAGAGTTTAAAATGTCTTGTGTGCAGCAGCCCTTAGCTTTTACAGTTGAACTGAAGCCCTCATTCTCCATTTGACCCTACTTTCATTGCTCTGTAAACCATCTGAGGAGCAACATCTGAATCCTCTGAGACCTTGTTTCACGTGGACGATGACTCCTAATGACAAGGGCACAGTGTTCTAGCTCAACCTGCGCCTCTGGCCGGCCTTAATCATCTGGTTCTTCCCATGTCTTCCATGTGTCACCGCTTCAATAGTTCAACATCGTGACTTCATGCTGTTAAGAGGAAGGCAGACCTCGCTGTTTAGTACCACACCCACAGATTGGTAATTATTTTTTAATCAGATGATGAGGATTTAGTGCCAAGCATTAAGACAGAATTCCCGCTTAGATGTAAGCCAGTCCACATTTGTTGAATTCCTCTTGCGTTTTAAGACACAATCTGCTCATTACTGCTGTTAAAGGAGGATGAACATCTATTGATCTGCCTGGTTTAGATATAGGAACAGACAGATTATCAAATAAAGTACCACAAAATCAATGCATGTGAGAGCATATGTATGGTATCATGTTGATTCTGCCTTGAGTAATATGAAGTATCATTCTCATTTTTTTTTTTAAATGAAAAAGACAACTGATGGCAATTGCAATAGCATTTTTTAATAATCTTTTGTGAAAGCAAAAAAATTAAATAAAAATAGCACATATTCTGTCCAGCGTATGATAAGCATACGGATATATGCCCAGGTTATCCTATTTAATTCAATTCAATCCTTCAGAACTTGACTCGTGAGTAAAGTTCATTCAGCGATGACATCACTCAGATCTCCCCGGGAGCTGGGGAAAGTTTCAAGTTGAAAAGGTCACGTTGGCTGTTCAGCCTCTGTGTGACCCTGGCAACGAAGAATCACTGTTCATCCTTCCAAGGTGCTTTTTATTTTTCATATTTTTATTTAGATGATAGTGTGACAATTAACCAAGAGAACCGTTAAGTCTTGACTCTTGTTCAGTGTCACAAAATGAAGCACGTTGGTTAATCATTGTATTAATTAGCCAGTACAATGCCCTTGCCGTAACATTTTTCAAAATACTGGATGTTGCTGGATCAATAAACATGGATTTTTTTCCCTCCCCACAAAGTCAATACTTGGACTTTTTGCATTTGCACTTTAGACCTTTGGCGTGTTCACAGTTTTTCCAGACCTCTGACACATCTGCCTGCCGTATCATCTGAAACACCACAGACAACGAAATATTTATCTCAGTGACTATGGCTGCCGTCTGACTTGTGTCCACAGCTTGGTGATTACTCTTATAATATTAGTTTTCCATCCACTTGTTTGTAGTCTGGATCGCTAACAGGCGAACAGACAATGATGACAGCTTGTGTGATTTATGAGGCCAATGTTTGATCGCTCAGTGGCAGAGATAAATTGGATTGTGGTTTGTCAGCCAATGACTTTGGCTTTTGTTCTTCTGTGTGTGTGTGTGTGTGTGTGTGTGTGTGTGTGTGTGTGTGTGTGTGTGTGTGTGTGTGTGTGTGTGTGTGTGTGTGTGTGTGTGTGTGTGTGTGTGTGTGTGTGTGTGTGTGTGTGTGTGTGTGTGTGTGTGTGTGTGTGTGTTTGTGTGTGTGTGTCTGTATCTGAATCAATTGCATCCCCTGCCCCATCCATGCAGTCAAACCTGAAGCCGCCATAAACCCCAAGACGAAAGCTTTCTGATTGATTGCTCGGTGACAGTTATATGTGCTCCGTCATCGGTGAGCACTTTTATGTCCACTCAGAGAGGTGTGGCCATGCGTCTCCGATCACCATATTGGCACGGATTCTGTGACCTTGAGGCAACTTTTAGAGAATTTAATTGAAAGTTGGCTTCGGTACCAGAGCAGCCGTTCCACCAGATGCACCTTCAGAAACTATAACTCTCATGTAATGTATTATTCCATTAAGGGTATTTTTAAACCTGTAGTTAGTTTGTTCTGAATCAATAGATGAGTTAAGAAGCTCGGTGCATTCCGTCCTTGGCTCAGTTACTTTTCACCTTATATTAAAGTAGTAATGCATCGCTAAAGGCCACATGTGGACATTACCTGGGCAAATGAGCTGAGGACGGGATTGCGGAAGTAGGGACATGGTCTTTATATACTCAAATGTCAAGAAGGGGATATATTTTGTCTATGTCAGACCTTGAATCCTTCCCTAACAAGATCGACATGAAACTGCACTCAGCTGGGCTGTGGGACAAATAATAGATATACTGTCCCAGCCTGTAGATTGTGATATATCAAGGTTTATTCTCTTCTAAGCTACTTCACCTTATCTTCAAATATGGGGAAGGGTAAAAGTAGCACGTCGTAATCGCTACTTTGAAAGGTGCTGTACAAATGAAGTTAGTATTATTTCACTGATTTCTTTGAGGATTTTGGGACATTTATTTGTGATGGACAAAATAGAAATGATGATAACCTCAAAATGTGCAATGCAAAAATGTGTCTATAATGTTTGCGGGTTGTCACACAGCGAAGTTAGGAGAAAACAAAGGAGTGAGATCTTGACACTAATTGCGGCAGTGGGGTGCTAATGGTTTTGACGCACCTCGCTTGCCTCCGTGATCCGTGTGTCACAGCAGCTGCTTCAACTGCCGACCATGTTGATACATGCAATCAGGCCACATACCCCTGAACCTTCCTCTGTGAAGCAAAGAACCTGCCATGCCTGTACAAAGACACCAGGTGGGCAGATCCAGCAGTCGTAGATTGATTCAGCAGTCGTAAAATCACCATCACGGGCAAGGCTGCAATATTGTATGCCTACGCATGTTTGAAGCTCAGCGTGATGTTTACATAACTAGAGCTGAAGATGGAAATAGGCACAGCCACAGTTCTGTTCATTTGCATGCAGCGCTGCTATGACCTAATACCGGGCTGTTTTTAACTGTGTCTGCAGAAGCATGTGAGTTGGGAAGAAACCGTTAAAAACAGAACATGTGGATGCTGCTGTCGTGTCACAGTTAACCAGACCAGCTGGAAGCTACAATTTGTCAGAGCAACACAAGTGGAACACGGCTGAGGATCAGTGGTGAGAAACAGATCACGTGAAGAAGAAAAAAACCCTGTTTGACTGTGTCTTGGCTTGATTCTGATGTTGCAGCGCTGAACGGATTCCAGAACACAGCACAGCAGCTTCTCTTAATTCGCTGCAGTTTTAATCATCATGCAAAGTAGTTTAAATTGTCAAGTAGAATTGAGTACAGAGAAGACAGAAAGGTCCAGTGTTTCTTGCTCCATCCCCTGTGTGAGCCCGATGAAGCAGTATCCAACCGAGGGGCAATGTTTTCACCTGATTCTCCCAGATGTTGACTCACAGAAGCAGTTTCCTTTGCCGCAGTGGTCAATTGTGTAATTAGAAATCAGGTTTAGTGTTCATTTGTTGAACATTTTTATTCCATCTATTGCAAACAACCTACCCACACATTTACTTTGCTCATTATTGCTTTTTAGTGGGCGGCATGATGGTTCGGACATTACCCACGGCCCGGTTGAATCCCTTTTCGGTCGGGGTGCCTCTGTGTGGAGTTTGGCTTTTCTCCCAGTGTCTGTGTGGGTTTTCTCCAGGTTCACCAGCTTCCACCTCCAGTCCAAAGACAAAGCAGGTTATCTGACACTATAAATTGTCCATCGGTCTGAAAGTGAGCCTGAATGGTTGGTTGTGTATTTGTGCTGGCCCTGCGATATGCAAATGATATGCAGCACAGAAAATGGATTGATGGATTTTGGCTTTTTGGTGTCTTTTCCTTTTTGATTATCAGCAAAATGAACTCTGCTATGGGAAGGTGCAATAAAACATAACAAGCTAGCCTTTATCTTTTAATAACTTAATTCAAATTGATGCATTTGTGTTTGTCGGCTCCTGGAGCTCAATTTGTTATTCTGTTTTGGAAAACCCTCTTAACTTGCCACTTGTCATGGCTGAGTAGGAAACAATGGACAGCTGAGTGCAGCCTCATTTGACTTGTCCTCTGAGAATCTAATCCATGCCGATACAGCCTATAGACTTGGCTCATAAGTCCCTGCAGCTCATACAAGCAGCGACACTTTATTGATACTGTTCACAGGGTTGTTATACATGTTCTCCTTTTGCAGCTAAGAGCAGAAACTGCTTTGAGGCACAACTGGAAGTTCTGTGTGTGATTGGCTCCTGGCTGAGGCAGCACAGTGCAATTCACTAATTGATATTAATTGATTTAATTGTCATCTATGTGTTTACACGTTGTCAGGCTGTAATTACAATGGAATAGTTGTTCCAGTGTCACAACCCCACAGCTGGGGAGCCCGCCTTGATCATGGTTGCTGGACATAAATGATTTATAGAGCTTGGCACCATGGTGTGTTTTTATTTCCTCCGAGGGTTTGGTCACTTGCGGTTTTACGTTGTTGACGCGTCAGAGAATTCGTTTTTTTTCCCTCTCCTCCTGATTTGTACAAATAAAAATATAGCCTATTCCCACGTTTTTTATCTTATTGATTTTCATCTTGTTAATCCTGTGGATATTGATAACTTTTTTTTTTATATGTGTCCTGGCATTTTCACAATTACTCCAATTTGCCCAGGGGTGTTCTCCATTGTTTGTCCATGTGTCACAAGTGATAACTCAGACATGGCTGACTGGAGTTTGAAAGCACTTGGGGGAATGATGCATTTTATCATCGCATGTTGGGATTTAAAAAAAAGAAAAAAGCCTGTAGCCATAATAGGAGAAGTGGTTGAGAAATTTTTTATACCATGTATATGCTCTTTCTCAGCAGCTCCCTCCAATCAGCTCTATATATATATGTGTGCTCTTTAAATTCATAGAACCTCTTCATAAAAAACAATTATTTAAATGCTCCTCTGTAGCGGTGAGTGTGAAATGTTTAACTCAAGTGGCAGCGAAGCATTTCTGATTGACCTTTCTGATCCGCAGTTTGTCTTCTGGTCTCCACACGTTGACCATTTTATTCATCTTTTCTTTTAAGCCAGACTAACCAGACTCAATTGTGTCCTGTCAAAAGCAGCTCATGTACCTATAGGCTTGAATTTGCCACCCGCCTACTTTTGGTTTCACAAAACAGACGTAGCGAAAATGAAACCAACTGATATCCATCCAGAATATGACTTGAATATTTTCTGATGACTGTTCAGCGACAGCCTATTTAGTGTCACAAACAGCCACCTTGTTTTTTCATCTGCTTCTAGCTAAACCTAACTGAAGGGGCTGGAAATAAGAGCACATATGGTACATCAACCACGACGATGACAACAAACAGAAATGTGGCAGCGAGGGAATGACTGGATGCTCAGGACCCAGGCAGAAGGGGCTCTGTTTCACAGACTTCAGACACTAAAGGATGCAAAATTTGGGGTAAACAGTCTAAAAATAAACGCTGCCATGGCGATGGCAGGAGATGCCTGTTTATCTCTGCAGATGCAGGGTAACAGGGAAGTAATTGCTAAACTTGGGATGCAGTTGCTTTTATTCCACTGGCAAAACAAAGTTGCGCAGCTCTGCCAAACAAGGTCTCATTTTCGTTTATATATTTTTTAAATTTCATTATTGATCTTATACTGCACTCCAGCATGAGCATTCAAGGTCTTGACTCAGTGAAAGGGAGTGACATTCCCCCTTTTAAGCAATTGAATCATCAACACTGCTGAATCAATGAGTTCCCATTCATGGGTTGCAAAATATCCCCACCACAATGGATTGTAAGAAATCTTCCCTCTGCAGCTGGGGACTCTGATATCACGCAGCAAACGATAGTGTTAAAAATGCACATGTACACACATGCAGACAGAAGCAAACACTTAAGCACACTGAACAAGGAAAGCTTTCTCCGCTATGTGAATGAGTAGCTGCGGCTGAATGGCTGAGTGTGTCCTCTGTCTCTGCGAGGTCGACAGCCCAGACAAGATTAGGAGGAAGCACATCAAATGAATGTGAAAAGAAGAAAAAAAAGAGGATAATAAAAAAAACTGATGGCTCAGGAAAAACCTGCAGTATTACACTTGCTTTAAGGGAATTATCTCTGTCGGGTCTGAGCGTGGACATGGAGACACATACATAAAATATCCCCAGGCCTGAATATCTAATTCCATCTACCATTCTGGCCACTGATTTGTAGTAACTGGTGGTTGCTGTGTTTGTTTCTATTCCTCTGCCCTTCTAAGGCCATGATCCCTTTACGTTTCAGAAAGTAGTTTGAGCTGTTTGGGATCAATTGCATCGAATAAATTTGGTTCCTTTTTTTATGTGCAGTCTTGATGCTGGTAATATTTAAAACTGGACCATTGGACATCCTGATATGGATTTAGAAGCCATCAGGATAATTTCAGATGATCAGAAGATGGAATATCTCTTGTTCTGAATGGGTCTCAAGATGGGATGGACCCAATGTTTTGTTTTTCTGTTTTCAAGAAGTGAGAGGACCTCAAAATGAGCCTCATCTTGTATTTTTGGAAAGAAAAGAACAATAAAACGCATTGGTCTCAGTGTACAAGGTTTCCGTGCGTGATGATTTTTATTGCAAAGCCCACCGCACATTAAGAAAATGCAGACATGGTTTGAAAAGTATTTTTCTGTTTTGTGCCTTGACACATTCATGGCCGTTGTGAAATCCCCTTAAAGGTCTTAATAATGACAAAGGGCCTGTTGTCGTCTGCATGCGGGACCCTACTCAAGAAAACCTGTGTCACTGGTGGCGGCTGCTGCAGTCGGCAAGAAACGCCAGGGTGGGGTTGAGTTGTAAAAGGAAGCTGTTAAGGAGACCGAAAATAGTAAAGTCTCCCAGACATGCGTCACTACAGCCAGGCCACAGCACGGCCCCCTGCTCCTTCTCTCTTGCTGGTTTCCATATGTTCAGCTGGCACGTGTTCCACAGCGTCACAGAGCTCCCATGTAGATGATCACATCTCCCTCTCAAGGTCTGGACTGTCTGAAGCACGTAGTCAGAATAATCAATCCTTTGATTTTCCACAGTCACTTCTTCCTCAATCGCACAACGAGTTCTTTATCCAATAAATGTTTTATCTTACTGACCTTAAAGCAGCTGCTTCATGTATTAATAATGGAGAATTTATCACCCGGCACTCTGGCTTTGCCTTTCCATTTTTGTTCAGCCCCACAATTGTGCTGTGATGACGTCAGCGTTGTGTTAGAGGGTTACCCGCGTGTAACAAACCAGCATATACCTGCTAATTAAGGTGTTAAAGAGGTATAAGGGTCAGACTTCCAAGTCAAGAAAGTAAAACCCATAAATGCACAAGAGTTTGAATAGACAGAAGATACAAATCTCTCCAGTTATAATGACAAACTTAATAATCAAATATCTGCGCATCCTGTACATGCTGTTCCGTCTGAATACAGCCTCGCCAACCTTGATCCCGATCGCCTTGAAAGCATCAGAGCACACTTTTGTGGTTATTGTTTCCAGGAGGGAACCACCCCCCCTTCTGCTTAGGAACCACTAACCTACCCCAACTGTCCTGTGAGAGAATGCTGCCCGGCTGTTGTTGGTTGTGGAATGATGCAGTTTGGGGATAGGATTGATATAATGATAGGATTGGTATGTGGTTGTTTAATATCAAAGGATGTGGTTTGCATTAGCTTTACTTCCTTCCCAGAACATCTCCATATCTGTGTCCGCATCTGCTCCGCGGGATGGCCTGCATCACGAAGAGGGGAAGATATGATTTGTAATTCCTTGTTTGTTCAGTGAAATGTACGTTGACAGACTTGTGTCGAATCGTTCCTCTGGGGAGAATCTAAAAACAACCACGCTGCTCCAAACTCTGCCCTCCACTCTGACATCTGTGCTGACCTATCACTTTAGTAAACCGTTCAATCCAAATTGATGCTCCTGGCATTTGGCAGCAATCCCAAAGTTTAGCATTTAGAAAAGACAATATAAGTAACAATTGTGCCCATGAAAGGCAACTCCTGCCTCATGCAATGGAAGTAAAGTAGGAATACGACTCCTGCTGGGGTCATCTTTCATACTGTACGGCTGCATATTCTTACACAAAACATATTCATTAGGTTTGAATTGCATATAGTTGTGCAAATATAGACGCACTTAAAAGGAGAGAAGATAAAGCGAGAGCAAAGGGGAGAGAAGTGTCCTCTAATTAGTTTTTCAGCTTGAATGCATTATCACACAAGTATTATTTGTCTCAGGCGACTGCACAGACCTCTGTTCTCTCACAGCTGGTGGTGTACCTCTCTCCTCCTGCTCCTCGCTCCTGTCTGTGCTCACTGGAAATCCTCTTTGTTTTTATCTCTCTCTCAGAAGTCAGGTCACCTGTGCTGCGCAAACTGTAAAAAATATCCAGCCCAGGGTGCTGGGTTTTCTGCTGTCACACATCATACTGAATGCAGTTTGATGGGCTGTCATAGGGACATGAGTAATGGACAGGGGGTTGTGTCATTGGTGATGACTCTGAATGAAATGTGTCCAAATGAGGGATTTCAGCCCTTCAGCATTTGATGTGTTTTTAGTGCACCTGACGAAATGATGGTAAAACATCATGGACCATGTTTAAAACTTTTCCTGTTACCTTGATTTAAGGGCATTAATTTTCATAGTCATTTCTTAAATATGGAGTTAACTTTAGTTTAAGCCCACGTTTGAACCGGAATGCTCTGTTTTACCTCCAGTTCAGGTCAGGACCTCATTTGTCCGTGTTTACTTGTGGTACCAGTGCAGGAAGAGTGAGTGATAAACCCTCCAGGCCACAGAGGATGTCGGCTAACCGAACCCATCTGTTGTACTTGCCCCCATGCACAGAAACTCAACATTGAATCAGAACCAGTTTCAGTGTTGAAACAACCAGTATAAATTTCCACTGCTTCGAATTTTACCTGTCACGCTAGCAGCGTGTCTCTACAGGGTCTATCAGCTTGTTTTTCTATTGCCACTGGAGTGTAGGTCAAACGTTTACAGATCAATTGAAATATCTCAACGACTATAAGGTGGATTGCCATAAAATGTTGGACAGACATTCACCCTAGGGCTGTCAATTGTTCCTAAAATCAAGTTTGAACATATTTGACATGACACTGAATCTGCTGGCATGTATTTGAATACCACCTTCCAGTCATGTGTGGTGTCTCTTCTGCTGCCTCACATCGGTGGGCAGCTAACAGGTGAGCCCCCTGATTGGTCTGTTAGCCAGCTGCTCTGTACAAAGTGGACAGACAGCCTTACCTTTGTTAGTTACTTTCCTGTTTACAGTGAAGAACCAATCTATTATCACACGTAACTGATGAGATGCTCTGGTGTCGTGCGACCTTCAGCTCAGGACGGCAAATGAATGGCAGATGATGAATGATTTAATGTTTTGTAACCAAATAAACAATTTAATTTGTGAATACTTCTATGACCAAATACCCTAAAAACCAATGACTTTCCTATCAGACTCAGATACTCATCAGATGTACTTTGTGTTTAGAGGTAACTAGGAAATGTAAACATCCTAATACACTTCCCTAAGGTGGTGAACAAGTTTCTTTCATTTAACAATGTCCATGTAACAATGTATATCTACAGATTAACATGATCATATTGCATAATGTAAGAGAGCAAATTTCACTCAGTTTTCTGGAGAGGAGTTGCATGTGGGTGTCTACATAGTGTAACATGCTGTTACTGCTCAAACATAGTGAACGTGCAAAGCCTGCAGACTCTGCAACGAGCAAATAGGGTAAATGTAAAGCACATACCCCAACTGCTGACATCCAAATATTTTTATTAAAAGTTTATGGTCTGGGCTGAGAGCCATACACTTAGTTATTTTTGATACCATCAAACATTAAATACACGTATATGCACAGTTGTCCCCCATGGTGACACCTCGGGGGTCCCGATGTATGTGACAGTCAGTCAAACGAGCGTGACCTCTTTGAATGCAGCCGCTCTGTTTAGTCCTCTTGTAATGAGTGGTTGTGACTTATAATCTATACCATGAACTAAAGCCTGAGGGTTAATCAGCCTGATGGCGTGTCTGGGAATCTGTGTGTGTGTGTACGTGTGTGTGTTTGATATGTGTGTGTAGCGTGTGTCACACTGAGTGATGCAAAGTGGCTCTCAGACATTATTTCTCTTTATGAGGGTGACAATAATTTATGAAGTGTGTGTGTGTGTGTTTCTCTCTGGTGACCGACGTTTAGACTTTTGTAGTAAAGTCAAGAGTTGCTCTTAAATATCACAAGTGCACACAATGTTGATTCAGCCAATCAGCTCCGGGTAAATCCCTCTGTATTTTGCAATACATTGGAGTTTAAAATCTGGTGCCTGTACTGACTTTGCCCTTTTTGGTTCTAATGCGTTTTAGTTCAACTGGCAGCGATTGGTTTGTCAGAGCAGAATGGGAGAGTGACTGCATTGATGGAGACAGCCACTAGGGGAATGGTTAGAAAACCTGGAAAATCATCCATGAAATGTTTCTGATGCTGCAGATAAAAAAGAAATTCTGTTTTTAGAAGAGTTTTCAGTCAAAGAGAAAGCGAAGGGGGACCTGAAGGGGGAAACAACAAGAATGCAGGTATACATTAATGATTATTATTATAGAACCGACTTCTAAATTATAGATGTTATTTTTTCCCCTCCAAAGTATCTTTAATTTAACATTTTTTATGTTTTCCAATCATTTAAAACTTATATATAGATTTTCTTGAACATCTGCTTCTCTCGCCTCAAGTGGTATTGCAGGATAACGGTACAGGTTAAAAGGTAATGGAATATGAATAATTAAAATTTATAAAGTCAATAAAATAACACAGCAAATAACATACACAAACTTTCGCTGGCGCTGGTGTGAACTCTTTGTCACACCAGAATAATTCATGAACAGCAAAACTACAAAGTATGTTGGGAAGGGTAATGTGGTTTCTATGGATTGAGTTTTCTTATTTTTAAAAGAATGAATGCTACCTTTTTTTAATACATAAAAATAAAAATGAAAATATTCTTTTCTATGTTGAATACAACACCATACACAATGCATATACAGCGGTTGTGATCAATCAGTGTTGGCAGAGCACACGTTCAAACCCAGTGACCTCTAAGGTAATTAAATCGGGATATATTATGTTCCTCTGCTTGATTAGTTATTAAGGGGATATTTTCACCTCCTTCTTAAACAATACAATGATCTCTATAGTATTACTGTGTTGACCTTGTATGCAGTGATTTAACATGAATAATTTATTCATCACACGTAGAGTACTTTTGACTTTACCAGCCTGAAATATTGTTTATAGCTTCTCCTTGCTGTTACTTAAGTATCAGCTGAATCTGAACCTCGTGGGTGTTGGGCTGAGATGTTTCTTTTGCAGCCTCGTGCTCTGGCAAGATGCACCCGGCTGTCAACAGAGGTGTCAAAGGAGAGAGACAGTTCAGAGCAGGCAAGGAAAAACAAGACGGGTCAGGGGAAAAGGATGTGGGTAGGCAGTCAGAAAGGAGGACGAAATAGGATAGGCCTTGGAGAGTTAACTGCATTGGTTTCCGATACACACACAGATAATGTGTTTTCAAAAAGACATGCATTAGTGATTTTAATCTGCTGTTACTCTAGCCTCAGAATGGCTTAGGTCTTTGTTGCTCTTAAAGTATTTCATTATACAATAGATCTCGTTTGACACGTCAAATTTCCAACCAGGGTTGCGCCAGTATTGCATTCATGAGACATTTTTGACATTTACACGGCAGCTTTGATCACCTTTTAATTCAAAGGACGGGGGGATTTTTTTGCCGCCACATTTCTTAAGAAAAGAGATGTAATGAACCATGAAAGGTTTGCTGACCCTGCTTGTCCTTGTTCACATTCAGCATAGCCCTCTGCTGTTGACCACGGAGCAGCTTCATTGGACCGACTGAGTGTTAATTCCTCAAAGACACCTTTGCAACAGCGTTCGGAGCAACCGGGAATGAGTCATCCCCTCCGTCTCTCTTGCAAACATCCCCAACTATGTGACTTCCATCCTAATCCCCGACTTCGGTTTCCAAAAGTTAAGCGTATTTGGCAGCCAGCGGGCTGAGAGAGCCATCAGCTGTCACACCATCTGCATAATGATGCTTGTTGCTGTCATCTATCAGCGTCACAGCATCATCTGGCCTGTCACTTTCACCTGAGATTATATGCACGGGGAATTTAAGGATCAGTGACTTTGAATTTCAAGAAATATATTGTTGTGGTTTATTTAATGACTGACGAATAATATGATTCAGTGGCAGTTGTTTTTTTTCAGTGGGATTTGAAGGCAGAACAAACTAAAACTGATAATAAAAGATAGAGCTGGGCAATTAACCTAAAAAGGAATAGAAGCCAGAATTTATAACCTACGTTCCATGCTGTGATAGGCTTGTCCTCAATCCCCTGCTCACTTTAAAATAATCGTTCATTAATCTTAATCAAGGTAAAAGTTAGAAATAATCGTGATATTGCTTTGAAGTCATATCGCCCAAACAACAGCAGACAAATCAAAGAATAATGAGATAACTCTGGACAGTGAAAAGTGACTCTCAATGGTGTTGGGAAGAGGCAAAGTCAAATTTAAAGAATGTTTACACTTGCAAACTTACAGTCATTCGTCATTAACTGTGACTGAAGGCTGCTGTCTGTTTACACATGGCTCCATCGACTCACGTCTGATAACACTCAGATCGAGTTGCAGCTCTTTTTTATGGAAGGCCACTGGGGTGTGTTCTGTTTCTCGAGAGCAGGATGGGATGTCAGAAAACATGAGATCACAGAAAAGATTATTTTATTTAGACATAATCGCAAGTCGTAGTAATGCTCCAACTAAAACAGAATGTTATTGGTTGAAAACTGAATATTGTGACTCTATTCTTTTAATCAGATTTGTTTAATTCAATGTGGCTTCTCCGTAGAAATGAGAGGATGGTTCGAACAGACAAAGAAGTTCTGTTGTCCTTATATCACCTCTCCATTTCATCATTTAACAGCGCTTTAGCCCAGTGTCAGAAATGCACGTTTCTCCATTTGGAAGGAGGATTAAATGCACCGTATTGGGGTTATTTTAGGTTATTTAGACAAAGTCTATTACCAGCAGGTGTCATTTGATAAGTGTTTTCTCTTCAGGTTTCACCAGAAGCTAAATGATGCACTAAATTCATTTATGAACCAGCAGCCTCAGCTTTTTTCCCCTGATTAATTAACTTTAAATTTCTTCCCAGTTGTTGTCTTTTATTTATCACAATTGACATCTGCCACAGTGTCCGGGTGCTCATGTGGAACTGCAGCGGATGTTACTGAGAAGAGAAAAAACAAAACAGGAGCTGTTTCCAATAAGATTTGCAGCTGCTGTGAGTTTCTAACAGACTTGGCATCACAGTGAGTCTGACAAGATGAGCCAAATAACACAGATTTGTTGCTGTTGTTGATGGGGCTGAAGAATGGGTTCTGTAAAGGGGACGCAAATGGTCCCCTACATTTCAGCGAAACAGTGCATTCTGGGTCATATTTATTTATAATGAAAATGCATTTTGCTGTTATTCAGTGTGACCTGCTGTCACATAAGCCCCTCAGATATTGTTTCTCTTCTTTTGCTCTTTGCTTGTTGGATGAGGCTAGACAGAAAACCCCCAGAGCTGATCATGGTGTCGGTTGAATGTCCTTAAACTCGAAACTGATGCATTTACTTTTGCTAAATTAGCAGTAGTGTACACTTCACAGGCTGCGTGCACCCCAGAGTCTCTGTTGCAGAAGTACCAGGGTAGTCTGTCCTCCTCCTCCTCCTCTTCTTCTTCAATCAATCAATCAATCAAGTTTTATTTGTATAGCCCACATTCACAAATAACAATTTGTCTCATAGGGCTTTAACATTGTGTGACATCCTCTGTCCTTAACCCTCAACAAGAGTAAGGAAAAACTACTAAAAACCCTTTTCACAGGTAAAAATATGTAGAAACCTCAGAGAGAGCCACATGTGAGGGATCCCTCTCTCAGGACGGACAGAAGTGCAATAGATGTCAGGTGTAAGAAAACATCATCAGGATTTTTAGCAGCATCCATTAGGCTAAACATTTTTCAATACTATGTGTCAGGCAGTCCCGCTGCAATCACAGTCTCTGGCCAGCAGCAAGACCACGATCCAGCATCAGGATGGATCCACTATAATCCACAGTCATTGTCCACCGCCGCCAGTTAGAATCCATTATCAGCTGCCGCCTCGGTCGTGGTCCCTCATCATCCGATGCCAACGCGACAAAGGATCCTCCATTACAACGACGATCAGCTGGCACGATACAGAATCCACCGAACTGGATCCACCATTGCGACCTCCGACACGCGATCCACAATCATAATCCATGGTGCGGCCACAGCTGTGGCCCTGCATCCGCGGGCGCTAAGGCACAGAAACTCCGGGAAAGGGGTCAAGTTAGTAACATGTACTGATCAGATAAGAATTATCTTGATGTGATAAATATGGAGAAAAGGAAGGAGAAGCAGGAAAGAGAAGCTCCGTGTGTCTTGTGTCATAAATTCCCTGTGCGTCTTAGCATCATCAGGGGTTTTTGCCATTTAATCAAATTTGGAACATCGCACAAATTAGCTCTAACTATAAGCTTTATAAAAAAGGAAGGTTTTGAGTCTACTTTTAAACGAACAGAGCGTGTCTGCCTCCCTAACTGAAAGTGAGAGATTATTCCACAGCAGTGGGGCTTGATGGCTAAAAGCTCTGGCTCCTACTCTACTTTTAGAGACTTTAGGGACAACAAGTAAACCTGAGTTCTGGGATCGGAGTGCTCTAGTAGGTTGATATGGAACTAACATCTCTTTAAGGTAAAGAGGTGCCATATCATTAAGGGCCTTGAAGGTGAGGAGGAGAATTTTAAATTCTATTCTAGATTTAACAGGAAGCCAGTGTAGCGATGCTAATACTGGAGAAATGTGCTCTCTTTTCTTAGTTCTCGTCAGGACACGTGCTGCGGCATTTTGGACCAGCTGCAGAGTCTTTAACGACTTACTGCTGGAGCCTGATAATAGTGAATTACAGTAGTCCAGTCTCGATGTAACAAAGGCGTGGACTAGTTTTTCTGCATCTTTTTGCGAAAGGACATGTCTGATTTTTGAGATATTACGCAAGTGGAAAAACGCGGTCCTAGAAATTACTTTTAAGTGACTATTAAAGGACAAATCAGGATCGAAGATCACTCCCAAGTTCCTGACTGTGTCATTGGAAGCAAGGGCAATGTCATCTAGCGCAGCTATATCATTAGATAATGTATCTCTAAGGTGTTTAGGGCCGAGTATTATAACCTCTGTTTTATCTGAGTTTAATAAGAGAAAATTGCGGGTCATCCAGGTTTTTATGTCCTTGAGACATGCTCGAAGTTTAGTTAATTGATTACTTTGATCAGGTTTTATTGACAAATATAACTGGGTGTCATCCGCATAACAGTGAAAATTTACCGAGTGTGTCCTGATAATGTTTCCTAGTGGAAGCATATATAATGAGAATAAAATTGGGCCGAGCACAGACCCCTGTGGGACACCATGGTTAACTTTGGTGCGCACCGATGACTCATCATTGATTTGAACGAATTGGGAGCGATCAGCAAAATAAGATTTAAACCAGTTTAAGGCCGTTCCTTTAATGTTAATTAACTGTTTTAGTCTCTCTAATAAAATTTGATGGTCAATTGTGTCGAATGCTGCACTGAGATCTAACAGAACGAGGACAGACACAAGTCCCTGATCTGAAGCTATTAGAAGGTCATTAGTGACTTTTGCCAGGGCTGTCTCTGTGCTATGATTGGTTCTAAACCCAGACTGAAAGTCTTCATATATATTATTTTCCTGGAGAAACTCACACAGCTGATTGGCTACAACTTTTTCTAAGATTTTAGATAGGAAGGGGAGATTAGATATTGGCCTGTAATTTGCTAAAACCTCTGGGTCTAGGGTGGGTTTTTTGAGTAGGGGTTTGATTACAGCTATTTTAAAAGACTGTGGTACATAACCTGATGATAATGACAGATTGATTGTGTTAAGTAACGAATTATCTATTAGGGGCAGAATTTCTTTAAGTAATTTAGTTGGAATCGGATCTAAAATACAGGTTGTTGGTTTAGAACCTGAGACTATTTTGGTAAACTGATCACGGGTGATCAGAGAGAAGCTGTCTAAATAATGGGAAGGATTCTCAGCCGTTTCTGAGATCTCTATTGTTGGGAGGGTATTAGTGCCAATTGAGGGCAGGAGATGATTGATTTTATTTCTAATAGTTAGAATTTTATCATTAAAAAAGGTCATAAAGATATTGCAATTTAGGGATCGAGGAATACTGGGTTCGGTGGAGGTGTGACTCTCTGTCAGCCTGGCTACAGTGCTGAAGAGAAACCTGGGGTTGTTTTTATTCTCTTCTATTAGTTTTGAATAATAGGCAGCTCTTGCTTTGTGGAGAGCCTTTTTATATTCTGTAACACTACTCTTCCAGTCTAGGAGATTTTCAACACTGTTGCTGGAGCGCCACTTCCTTTCTAATTTTCTTGATATTTGTTTCAACTCATGTGTCTTGGAATTATACCACGGAGCTAATTGACTATGTTTTACACATTTCTTTTTTAGAGGCGCTATTGAGTCTAATGTTAATCGTAATGAGTCTGCAGAGCTTTCTACGAGGTGGTCAATCTCAATAGAGCTCGGGTTTTTAAAGAATTTGTTGTTTATGTCGACGGATAATACGGGTTTAAATGTAATCGGAATTATTTCCTTAAATTTAGCTACAGCACTATCAGGTAGACATCTAGAAAATGAGTTTTTTATTAGTGGCATATATTCAGATAGTGAAAAATCGAAGGTTATTAAATTATGGTCTGATAGTACTGGATTGCGCGGAAGTACTGTTAAATGTTCAATTTTGACACCGTATGATAACACAAGGTCAAGTGTGTGGTTACAACAATGAGTAGGTTGATGCACACACTGACTAAAACCAATTGAGTCTAGTATTGAAATAAATGCTACGCTCAGGCTATCTTTATTATTGTCAACATGAATATTAAAGTCACCAACAATAATAATTTTATCTGTCTTTAGGACTAGGTTTGATAAAAACTCAGGGAATTCTGTTAGAAATTCAGTATAAGCCCCAGGAGCACGATAAACTACAGCAAATATGATTGGCTGTTGGTGTTTCCTGGATTGACGTGGAAGATTAAGAACAAGACATTCAAATGAGTTGTAGCTAAGTTTAGGTTTAGGATTAATTGATAGACTGGAGTTAAAAATAGCAGCAACTCCACCTCCTCGCCCGAGTTCCCTGGGAACGTGTGAATTTATATGACTGGGGGGAGTAGATTCATTTAAACTGACATATTCATCAGGATGCAGCCACGTCTCAGTAAGGGACATTACATCTATATTGTAGTCTGAGACTAGTTCATTAACTAAAATAGCCTTTGAGGACAGTGATCTAATGTTTAAAAGACCACATTTGAAAGTCTTAGTTTCCTGTGTTGTTCCAGAGGTTGTGTTAATTTGTATAAGATTATTGTGAGTTCTCGCTCTGTTATTGTTTAATTTAAATAATTGAATCGGACGGTAGACAGAGACAGTCTCTATGCGGTTGGGTGACTGATCCAGAGGGAGCGCAGAGAAGTGTTTAGCACTGCAGCTCTGCTTCCTGGTCCCAACTCTGGGTTGTCATGTGATAGACTTAGTAATATTCTTAGATAAGAGAGCTGCTCCATCCCAAGTGGGATGAACGCCGTCTCTCCTAACAAGACCAGGTTTCCTCCAAAAAGTTTGCCAATTATCTATAAAGCCCACACCGTTTACAGGACACCACCTCGACAGCCAGCGGTTAAAAGAAAACATGCGACTAAACATGTCATCACCTGTAGTGTTAGGGAGAGGGCCAGAGAAAACTACTGTGTCCGACATCGTTTTAGCAAAAGCACACACAGACTCAACATTAACTTTAGTGACCTCCGACATACGAAGCCGGGAGTCGTTGCTGCCGACGTGAATTACGATTTTACTGTATTTACGTTTAGTTTTAGCCAGCAGCTTCAATTTGGATTGGATGTCGCCGGCTCTGGCCCCCGGGATACAATTGACTATGGCCGCTGGTGTCGCTAATCTCACGTTTCTGAGAACCGAGTCGCCAATAACCAGAGTTTGATTCTCAGCGGGTGCGTCGCTGAGTGGAGAAAAACTATTTGAGACGTGAGCTGGTGGGTCTTTAATCGTGGGCTTTCTATGGGTGGTACTATGCCCCCTCCGGACCGTCACCCAGCCACCCTGGGCTCCCGGCTGCCCGGGGCAAGTCGAGGGACTGCTAGCTGAAGCTAAGCTAGGTGGCTTCGCTGCGGCTAGCACGGGCCGGCTAACTATAGCTAACGGGGGTTCTAAGCTGAGGAGCCGAGCTTCTAAGTTGCTAAGCCTCGCCTCCATGTCTACCAACATACTACATTTATTACATTTACCACTACTGTTAATGGAGGCGGAGGAGTAAGTAAACATGAGACACTCGGAGCAGGAGAGAGCGGTGGAGCGAGAGGGAGAGAGAGAACACATCGCTGCTAAAACTATGAGTGTGAGATTTAAACAGAACACAGAGTCACAAAGCACCAGAGAGGAGGGGCTGGTATGTGAGGGTCCTTAACTATATACCGGTGATTTTAGCCGTAGTAGAACAGAAAGACAGTTGTGTTTAGCGGAGGAGCTAATTCAGATAGCGACTACACCACCCGTGTCCCGTGGCAATAACAGGAAGTGACGAAATGACGCAGCACGCTTACCGTAAACACTGGAGAAGATCCCACATCCACCAGCAACCTGTGAAGAAACAACGTCCTCCTCCTCAGACGTGATGAAACAACACAGACCCTAGGTTCTTCTGTTGCATTACTTGGTCACACGACACAAAGGGAGGAAAAAAACACAAGGTGAGTCACAGCAACTCCCAACTGACTTATGTAACAAATCTCACACTTTATTAAAACAATGAATAAAACAGCGCAGGCTCTTGTATGTTCAGTACATGGATGCTCCACTTGTATTGCTGACTCCTTCTTATTCTCCACATTGATGCTTCCTGCATTTAGGTCACAAAAAGTCATCCGGCAGGAAACCGGATTTAAAGCATGAATTTGTATCAAAGAAGATCCATTTTGCGTTGGATTAGCAGATGTAAGACTGTGTGAGCCAGAGACGGACCATTTGGTTTAACAGCACACTCTTATTGTCCTTTAACACACACGTCAGCAAACACATAGTAAAATTAACTTGAAGAGGTCCAGCAGTTCCTGCTTTGCAGCTCAGTGTCTTTCCCACATGTCTCTGTCCGTGTGGCTTAGTCCTCAGTTTTCCTCCTCCTGCCTTTTGTACCAGAGGATCAATGAGCTCACAGCTCTAACCTGCGCTGCCTGATCCTCTGGTCCACGTGAAGATGCTCTCCAAGCCACCTCCACAGTTGGATTCTCTGAGGATCATTTATCAGTGTTGTATCTGCATAACATCATTGCTGAGATCAGATTAGGGTTGTGTACAGAAATCTGGTGCCAATTAGGCACTGGTGGCCACACGGCCGCTACCTACAGGAACCTATTACACCCAAAAGGCACTGGGACCTGCTGCAAATGTCTGAGCAATAGAGCTGTGGAGCAAAAAAACGCTCTTATTATGTTGTGCTTGCTTTAAGAAAAGCTTTATGTTCCTGGCATCGGTTTAAAGCTTGAGCGTTTTTAAAAGTATTGCTTTAGCACCGATATGAGGAGAAAAAATTATATCGTACCAGATATATATCACATATATAACCTGAAAGTCATAAATAACATGAAGGAAGTGGCGATTAAATGTTTAGGGCTCTAAGAACTTATGGAACATTGATTTTGCTGTAAGTGCCTTCGGTCATGGTTTCTGACGCCATGATTCTACAGTCAGATGCACATGTTTGGATGTAAATATATGTAAATGAAAAGCTAACGGGGAGGGAATGTGAGTCCTGTGCAGAAGTCCTTGTGGCAGCTCAGAGAGGTGTGGAGCACCTTGGTGGATGTTATGAATATAGATGACACACACACACACACACCTGCACACACACACACACACTCATACACATATGCCTTTATTGGACACAATGTTGCTGCAACACTTAACCCCTAGCATTTTTCAGAATCTAATTTGTCTTCAGAATTCTGCAGTTGTACAATTTATTCAGAGGTTCCTGTATTATAATTTAATTTATGTGATCCTCATCCCCCTATCAGCATTAAACATGCATCCGATGCAGCTGTTCTGATGTCGACCTTGAATCTTTTTTGTCAATGTCAAAGGGACAGGTCGCTTGGGCAGGACACGATAAGTAACTTGATCCTAATTCGTTTAGAAGTCTGCTGCTCAATGTCTCCCAGCGTCACCTCCAATTTCTGTTTTCAAAATATCTGTCCTTGTGCCCGTAACAGTGGAATAGCGGGCACTAATGTGATTGGACCAAAGGGCCAGCATCTGTTCCCTGCTCCTGTGTCTTTGTGGATGTCTCGCCTGTTTGATGCCACCCTCTTGTGTTGTGGTGTTTCTGTGGTTGGTGCCGGGCAGAGTGGAGCTGCCCAGGGCCGGGTCGCCAGGGTGTTGGGCCGGTTGTTTTTTTATTTGATGTCGTGTAGAACCATGTTGTTGCTGTTGACTGCCTGCAGAGATTCTTGGCCTTATTTATTTTCAGTTCTGCTCGGGGTTAAATGCACAGTGTCTCCTCCCCAGAAAATCTGTCATGTTTAACAAATCAGACACTGTGTGAAACATCAAGAAAACCTAATATCATCACAACAGTTAAAATCCGGGCCTTTTCTTTTGACTGTTTTGAGGAATCCTCCTTGAAATCTCTCTTCCCAGACTCACCCAAAGATCAATGAAAAGAAAGAAACCCGAATCAACTCAAATATTTATGATTGAATTACTCATTCTTTTAAATGTTTTTTTAAGACAATGGCGTAGTGACCTTATCCTGAACTATAGAATGCATAATGCACGGCTCTCAGATTCATTAACGATTCATCTTTTTTCCTGCAGGAGCTGTGTTTGGCATTTGTGGACTGCAGAGGATCAGCACATGAACCGGCTCTCCCTGTGATTACTCTGTGGAACGGTGAGTCCACCACTGTGACATTTTAGACTTTTAGCTGGAACGTGTACACAATGTGACTTACAGATTCCAACGCAGGGAAACCTATGTGGCCCTTGCTCCTAACAAATCAATAGTTGGGTTCATGTGAATAGAAAACACTGATTTCTGAGACTACGATCGAAGGAGGAATGAGCACAAAGAAAGAATGAAATTCATAAAACAATCAAAAGGTGTTTTGAGGTGACGCACTGTGAAAACTAGGCACCTGAATTTCCCATTCCCGTTTTTTCCTCTTTGATCAACAGAATAAAGTCATGTCAACAGAAAGGCACCGATATCTGTGAAAAATCTGCATTGTACCTACAAAGTTTCACTCTGCTGACTGCAGGGGTCTCTCATCGTTTTTCACAAAGTGGCTGATGGCCAAATGACGGCTAACATTACCGGTCACTCAGAAGTGAAGATGTCATAAACATAAACATATACATGAGCCAGATGCCAGCTCGCATCACCTTAACTGCTCAGCTCCCCAGCGGAGTGGATATATGCATGTTTTTCTTTCCTCTTTGAGGCCTTTGAGGAGTACAACTCATATCTCAGCTCCAGCGTGGCTATTTTTAGACGAGCTCAAATATCAGGGGATCCTCGACGCTTCCTCCATCCCTGTTTGTCTCCCTCTGCCTGTCTCCTCCCTTTACCCCCAGCTCCATTGAATCTCGAAACCTTTGCTCTGCTACGTGGGGGTGATTAATTATACTGCATGGAAATGCGTTCATTTATATACAGTACATACAGTACGTTCCCATGTTCCTCTCCCCCGTCATTGACACAAGATGTAAGTGGGTTTACTCATCACCGGGAGTAACGACGCCTGTAGAATCAGAGTGTGGCTCCGATTTTAAGGGTTTAGATTTTTTTTTTATTACCTCTGCCAGGGAGGTTGTTTTCATCCCTGTCCATTTGTTCGTTGGTTTGTTTGTTAACAAGATAACACGAATAATTCATGACTGATATCTATGAGTGTGTGAAATTTGGTGCATTGATTTGGTGTATTGAATTTAAGAGGAGTTTAGGGCCCTGGCGGACGTATGCGCTCTACTTCTTCTAGTTTTAACTGAAAACCTTTGATTCAAATCGTAGAATTTGAAAGATGTGTTTGTTAAACCACCTGGTAAAATCTGTGCGTAAAATATATTATCGAGCAGCGTCATGGAAAGTGTTGGACTCAGTGTTTTTTGGAGCTTGACTTATTATAAAAGCCCAAAGGTAGCATGTCCTTTCCTTTGCTGCATCCAATTTAGACCATTATTTCAACAATTCTCTCTTGCACGTCCCCCAACTACAAGATGAGACCCGTTTTCTGTTTGTTTTTTTATTATTCCTCAAACATATTAAACAAGTAGCAGCTCCTCTCACTGTGCAGAGCCAGGGAAAGCTCAGACAAAGCTGGTATTATTAACAAGAGGAGACATTTACTGCCCTCCTTGCACTCCTCTTAAATAGTCCTCATTTTCCTGCTCAGCGCCAGAGGGAAACAACTGTCAGGTAGAGAAGGATTCTCATCACCACAGGTGGGGGCTGTGCCCAGTGGCACTGAGGTGATGGCACCAGGCTGCATTCATGAGGAGCATTCATTTTCCCAGGGTAAAGCTGGGTGGAAAATACAGAAAGGCATTGACTGGTATTGTCAGCTCTAGCTTACAGTAAAGATCAGCCCAGGATGACGCAAGCACACATTTTCTTATTTCTAGATATCTTTCAATATATACATATTTCCTTAGATTGTCAAACTGTAATAGCAGCGTTTTGCATCTTGACAAATGAGCCAAAACTGTTGTTAATTACAATTGTCTGTAATACCGTCCTTTGAGCTACTGTCTTGTCCCCTGTATCTGTGTGTGTGTGTGTGTGCTGATATTTGTGTGTTTACGGCTGTAGCCCATGTGGCCTGTTTGAAAGATGTGCATATTTATCAAGTTGGACAGGGTCTACGAAAAAAACCATTATCGAGTGGCATTGGCATCGTGCCTTCATGCTTCTGCCTCACCTCTATTATTGTAATGAATATTTAGTGCAGCGTAGGCAAGATAGCCGGCGCTCATCCAGCTCCAGTGCGCTGTGCTGCTGCAGGGCAGTGGAGGAAGACATTTAACAAGCTCGTGGCACTCCTGCTTTTTTTTTTTTATGCACATGTCGTTGAGTTGCTGACTCATGATGCTCATGTTCATTTGATTTGTCTTTGTTTGCTGTGTAAAAGTGGTGTTAAAAAGGAAAGGAAGATTAATTCAACGTTATGTTGTGGAGGGAATTCAGCTAAATTGGGACAAAACAAGAAAAATCAATTGAGGAAAATTTGCTATTGCCTCAATAATGTCTGTGGCGCTTTAATGCATTTTGAGCACGAGTACATTTTGTCTTGTTGGCATTGTTGCAGATGTATTGATGACAATGATACATGGCATTAATACAGTGTCAGGTCGTAGTGGAAGATGGGAGCTGCGTGTGCATTAATAACAGACCTTATTTAACCCATTTTCTGCAAAGGTGGCTGCCTCCAATGATTTAATCATTATACCTCCAGGAAATACGCCAGCCAAATTTCATCTTTGTAGTGAGCACATGTTTTTTTTGCACATCTAAGCACTAAGGCAATGAAATAGGAACTGCTGGAAAAAATGACCCTCGGTCCCACAGCTGGGACCGGGGGTCAGCAGGTTCAGCATCGAGTGTTGTGTTGTGTCACAAATTTCAAGCACAAAAGGATTATAAATATTGCACCAGAGAAATTAATAATAATAATGATAGCTTTATTTATATAGCACCTTTTAAAGCAGCTGTTACAAAATGCTTCACAAAGAGGACAAATACAAAACATGCAAGGCAGCAAGTAAATTTGTAAACTAACCCAAAGACAACGTAGTTTAAGTAAGTAATGGCAAGACATAGGATAAAAGAAACAAAAGTAACAGCAAAATAACTGACAATAGGGGTATTGTCGCTTTCGCTCTTTAGTCTTGACTATTGAGGAATAGCTAACAGAGCCTCATCAGAAGATCTGAGGCTACCAGCTGATTTAGAAGCTCAGTAAAGTAGCTTGGTGCCAAACCATGCAGTGCCAATCAAGCAAAGCTATTAAGGGGGAGATATGATTATGCTTACGTGGTTTGTTTAAGAGTCTGGCAGCTGCATTTTGAACACGATCACGTTTTACAATTATCTGCCTATATATTAGATTTCTGTACTAACCCTCTGCTCAGTAATATGCAGGTTCTGTAGCAGAACTACTGAGCTGCCCCATATTAGCAAAGGGCCGTTAACACTGCTCCCCAGATTGTTCAGGTTCCTATTATTAAACTAACATTTATTGAGCTCCAGCCCCATGAAACGATTGGTTTTATAGGAGGTTTAATTCTGCTGTGTGCTGCGGTACCAGCTGCAGACTGCGCTGATACCAAATCAGCACCCGTCTTTTTCATGTGACCCTGTGTCCTGTTTTCATGTCCCCTCCCTCCCTGTCACAGCCTGAATACCTCTGTCCCACACCGGTCCAAAGGGGCCCTGACTGACCACATGGAACAGATGGTCGTGCACTTCTCGGTTCCCAGATCACAAGCAGGAAGCCAGGGTGCTGTCCATTTTCCAGCTGGCATAGAAAAAGTGATCAGCTCTTAAAAAGTTTCCCCTCAGGAGTCCAAGTGCAAAGACAAAGGTAGAAAAGAGCAGGAGATAACGTTACTCACCCAGAGCAGCTTGTGCAGTGAGATGAGAAAACCTAAACGCCAGGTAAACAAAAGGGAACACGTTAAAGGTGAAACAAAGATGTGACAGCATTAGTTTTGTCATCTTCAAAGAGATTTGATTACTGTAATTTGGCTTCATTTTAAAGATCAATCCAAACATCTGTCTTCCCTTCTCATATTCTGATCCTCATAAATCATCCACCTGTTTTTAAAAGCTGCTGATTATGACTCTTCTCTTCTCAGCACATGTGGTGTGATCTAGTGTGAAAATCAACATCAGCGTTCTGAGATATCCTCAAATAAATGTTATGTTGCCGTATAATTTAATGTTTTGGCTCATCTTTCTTCAGATATTCCTGGAGCATATGTTGTGTATGATCCAGCAGTCAGACGTGTTCACATCACACTGATGAGTATGTATTTATATGTGAAGAATCCATCTGGAGAGTACCTGCGTGTTTTCACACTCGGCTCCCACCCTCTGTTGATCTGTTTCTCACATTCACAGCTCTGTGGGGTTTTTATTTTCAATCCTTGCTCGCTGTCATACAAAAGTATCCTCTATGTGTATTTATACACTAGAATCCCACCATCTGTCCCTGCGACCAGACAGGAGACGGACCGATCCCCTATCACAAGCCCACGTTTGTTTTTGGAACCTAGAAGTGGGAGCGGTGACCAAATGCAAAAAACAATGTCGGCGCTGAGGCGGAGCGGCACTACTATCAGTGCTGGTGCAGAGTGAGTCTGCTCACTGTCTCAGTGACATCTGCTTTACACTGTGCACACTGCAGATGAGACTGGGTGCATATGGAGCAGTGATTAAACTACAGCGGCCGGGTGGTGTTTACGAATTTTTACCGTAACATCAGTTCTGTGTATGTCTGGCATAACTACTGATCCCCAGTGTTATTATTCAACTTGACATATTGTGTATATATAGTCAGGGGTGATGTGATTGTACACTCGTGGCATTTTGATTATAGGTGAAGCAGAATGTTTAATAGAGCCTGACTGATGATGTGTTTTTTTTAGGCCTATACAGATGCCATGTATTGCATATAAATGGAAAGTGAACTCAACTCATTTTGTTTGAGCTTGAAGTTGAACTCCTCCATCCGACAGCTTTTCTCTACATCGTGGATTCCTCCACACACTGAAGCTGGGGGGGTTGTGCTCTGGAGAGAAGGCCACTGGTTATATAAAGAGTTTAGAGGGTGGTGTCTATTTTTTATCATCTTTCCAAAACCACTAGTGCAGCAAAAACACTTTGAAATGACAGCACTGTGTGTTTGAACTCTGCAAACTGTTACTACAGCTGTGGTGCTAACATAACACTTACAAGATCCAATAGTGTATAATTTTCTTTTTGTAGGGTTACAAGTTAAAACTACAGTTCATGACCTACTTTATATTATTGTATATAGACTTAGGTCCTGTTCACAGTTTGGAAAAAGCTCAACTTCTTTTAATTTTGTAAGGAGCACGAAGTCTTTTAGCTTGAAATCATGTATTCAGCCAAGCCATATCAGTTTTCGTGACCCTTTTCATATAGTTTCTTATTTTTGATGATTTGTTTTCAACCAAATGTCATCTACAGCAAATAAAAACAGCTTGCATCAGTTGTTATTTCAGCCGGCTTAATCAATCGTCACTGGCGAGAAATCAGACACTGCTGGTGTCTTATCAATCTGAAATCAACAACCTATTGGTTACACTTTTTTTGCTTTGAGTAGTAAATATGCCGATGTCACTGTAAGCACCTCGACAGCAACAGTGACGGTTTAATACGGGAATGGGCTCATCGAACGAGCGCTGGACGAACTATAAAACAGTTTTGAATAGTGTTGGCACGACGATGCAGTGGTCAGCAGCCTACGTCTCTTTATGAGTGGAGATGTTCTGCCTCTGCCTGAGTGGGTTTTCTCTTGGCGCTCCATCTTTCTCTCACAGAGCAAAGACGTGCAGGTTGGGTTAACTGGGAGTCTAATTGCCTGTCGCTGTGAGGGTGAGCGTGAATGGTTGTTATTTTTCTTTATGTCAGTCCTGCGATACGCCGACTACTTGTCAAAGTCGCACATCACCTCTGACAGCCCTGCACACAGTATCTCTAATGTACTCCAGTGTATTTGAGGCAGACAAACAGAATACACTGACGCTAATATACCCATCTTATCATAAACTTCGAAAAGCTTGTTTCAGACAGATGTATCATTGCATTGTCACAGTAGCTCAGTAAGTAACATGATTTCTAACGTATTTTGCAAATTCTTTCACTTGCATGGTCATAAAGTCAGCCCAAGGCATATCAAAATAGAAGAAGGTGTTGTTTCATAGGTGTTGTAGAGTTTTTTTCTCTTCAGGCATCTTATATCATGGTTAAATTTAAATTTAAAGCTCATGATGTGAGGAATTCAAATTGCTTTGAGAGGAATTCGCTTTTCCTCTCCACACCACTGGAAAAAACACATCTAAATAAAACTCAACACCAATTGTTTAGCCCAAATTTGACAAAGTGTTAAATTCTTAACATATAAGAATGCAGCTTAATTGGTTTTCTTTTCTGTATCTGGTGTAGACGTGAGCTGCGAGATGCAAGGATAAACTTACATCGTCAAACACACACATGCACATTCACATCACGACTTTCTACAAAGAAACAGTTAACACGAGTTTGGCATGATGATTACAGACGGCTTTGCTTCAGATCAGCCCGTCTGATCTGACATCCAGTACACACAATAATTACAAACAGGCCCAAATATAAAACAGCACACTGCTGTTTATGGAAGCACCTCACAGTGATAAAAATCCATCATGCATGTCTGTGTTGTTGTGTTGTGGTTATCTGTCGTTCTGAGCATTTAATTTCAAGTCTTCACAAAAGGAACTGCCAGTCGCACACACCCTCCACAGATGTGTGTGTGTGTATGTGTGTGTGTGTCTGTGTGTGTGTGTGTTTGTGTGTGTGTCTGTGTGTGTGCACAGAGCTGCACTGAAATTCAGATATGATCTCTGCACAAAAGAGTCTCGACTGACACAGACCACAGAACAGACTCTGGAATATTGTGTTACTTCGGCTCAGAATAAACAGTGTGGTGGTCAGCTCTCTGTGAAAAATATCACCACCCGACCGCCATCAAGTTGAGTTTGGACGCATGTTTAATAACCAAACATTATTCAACTTTGTGTTTGTCTTCACTTGACACCATGTCTTTAAATCTAAACCCTGAAAAACAGACGACCTCACTGGAAAAACACGTGAAGTTATTTTATCCTTGAGAAAAAACTTCATCTGCTGCTGTTTGAGTCAGTGTTGTTTTCTCCGTATTATCTGAAATGGGGTTAATTATGTCTTTACTTAGTCAAGCAGAGTAAACTTTGTCTAAAATCTGTTAAATATGCCTTAAATGCAGTATATTTCTTTATGAAACACTTGAGACTCCAGACCGCTGATGTGAAAAAACACAGAAAGTAAAAGACACTCAAAACCCCGACCAAACATTGTTGACGATTGCACAGTTGCAACAGTTTGACTGTAAGTAGCCAACCGTACCCTATTGCTAATTTAATAAAAGCTATTTAGCAGCCGTAATGGTTTACAGACGCGAGCGATTGTCCCTGTAATCAGCCACCGTACCGAGTCAGTGTTGTGGGTCTAAAACCTTTTTTCTTTTACAACCTCTCTGCCGTCGCCACCATCGCTGAAACCCCCTTAAAGCCTTGCGGGAGAGAGAGACTGTGATTTGATCTCGCTCACCTTGATCAGATTACACACTGGAATTAGTATAATTACAGCTCTTGCTGATTAATGGGCAAACTATAATTAGCACTGTGGATACGGGAAGACTGTGAAAGAGAGAGTGTGTATGTTGAAGAAAGAGTGGTCCTGCGTTTGTTAAGATCTGTGTGTGTGTGCGTGATCATCTGAAGACAGAATGATGTACTCCGGGGAGATAAGGGCTTGGAAAACCCACCTTCAATCAACTAAAATATAATTTTTCTTGAATACCTTTTCTTGAAATAATAGACAGAGGAGAGGAAACGCCAAAGCTTTCATCAGTGTGCAGCCACTTGAAGTGGACCTATTAATCTTCTCAATATTTTTGTCATATACACTGTTATGTTATTGGGTGTTAATTTAAACGTGGTTTCAAATAATGAGGTAAACATATGCAGAAGTATAATCCCCGAGCGACAGAAACTCCGGCATCAGACGGCTGAGAACATGAGGGATTTCCTTAAATGGTCCTTCGCTCCGAGCACAGCTCATTCTCCCGAAACAGTACTTGAGTAGTATTAAAGGCATTTAATAAACTCCAGCGTACAAATAACCAAAGGTGCAGGTTTACACTGCAGTTTACTCTCACATGCTGGGTGCGCTGCTGCTGGACAAGCTTCCAGAGGATCGGCCGATCAGAATAAAGCAAATATTGCCTCAACTGAGCGACTTCATTCCAGGATCCACTTGAGCTCTGGATCATACAAAGCTATTACAGCGAAGTCCCAGAATTATGATCCCAAAACTAAATGGTGCTTCATATTTATTTTGGATTCTGGAAAGAGTGAGTCCAAAGCTACTAGATCTCAAATTTCCCTCCGGATCAACAAAGTCTTTCATCTAATCTACTCTGATCTAACATGAGCTGAGAGGTCAGGATGGTTTATTCAACAAAACACAACTACTGTTTAAACTTTCACCTGTGACACATTCACTTTCTTTGTACTTTGTTTCTTAATGTCATGTTTGGACATGATTGTTGTGATTGTTGCTTTTCAAATACTTGATTAGTCATTTCTGAAAGGATTTCTGGAATTCTATTGTGGCAAAAGAGAGGGCTATCTCCATGGTTGCAAGTGGAGAATAAAAGAATCGGCAGTTGCAACTTTGATGAGAAAACAGTGTTAAAAACTTTAATAACCACATTTCAGAACTGGTCACACAGAAATAAAACTGCAGTATAACACAAGTAAATCTGAGAGACACACACACAGAGCTCCTGTTGTCTCAAATGTCTGCATTGGGTTGTTGGATGGATGTGAGCTTGTGAGTTGAGTTTGACAACATGCTGTTCCTTGTAGACTTGCTGTTTGATTGACTCTGCGATGGGAGTAAGTGTATCCACTGCTAAGAGCCACTCTCTGCATGCAACTTTTACACACTGTCCCTCAGATTTGCTCGTTGTCACTTGTCGTTTGCTAAAGACTAACTTTTTAGCGAAGTGGGAGCAGTTACATTCTCTCAATTTGTCAACTTGGTTTGCATCTTTTCATCCATCTCTAACCAAAGGAGGAGCCGTCTCGTTAAACTTCCTTTCATCATTACAAATCAGCTTGGCTAAAATCTTACCTCCCACAACCCCCTGGAATATCCTATAAATTCAGCTTCAGAAGGCATTTTGCAAACACTGATGAGGACACATTCTGAGGTTTTCACTTTACACTTCAGTGAGTCACTGATGCCCCCCCGCCTCGCTGAGGCAGCAGTCAATACAAACACGATGGATCGTATGGAGCAGCTCTCACAGTGGCAGAAGGCGAGCAATGAGAGATTGAACTGTAGGGCTTTCAAATATTAATTGAGATGGAGGGTATATCAGACATTTTGCATGCATGAGCTGTTTTGTGTGCACTCCAGGTTTTCGGCAAGCTAAGCACCCCCCTACCACCACCCGGCAAACCTTTCAGTCTGTGAGCGGGGGGGTAGCCGAGCAGAATGGAAGTGCAGGCACATGGGTAGGAGGTCAAAGATAGATTTGCAGGTGCTAGAGTTTTCTCTGTGTCCGGGCTATAGAGGTTAACCTGTCTTCACAAGGAGCCATTAGACGGTATCCGGTTTGCATCGCAAAACAATCTTAAATATGATGACGATTACAAATCTTCTCTTGATTTAAAGGGAAGCTTGTGTTAATGCTGTATCAGTGCTTTTGACAAATAGAATGAGGTCTAAGATCTAATGAGCGTAGAAGTAATTCTCACACATGGGAAAAGTTCTACTAAAGTCATCCACATTACGTTTTCAGTGAAATAAATTGTTGCTGCCTTAAGGCTAGTGTTGGTAGTCCTGGAAAAGCTAGCAAGAGTAGGCTACACTTGGAAAATATGCCACCGTTATATCCCACCCCCTCCCATCTGTCCTTCCGTCAAAGCTACACCCCCGAACCCATGAACTTCTGGAGTAAGTTTTCTTCCACAGACTAGAGATTATTTTTCTCCTCAGGCTTTGAGTCGTTTAAATACTGCTCGATCAACTCTAGGCGAGCTGTCATGTGCGTTTCCACGTTGCCACTGTACCTGCCTTGTCTTATTGATGGAGGGCTGCTGAGATGATCGTCCTCACAGCAGCTTCTTAGATCTCTGCAGGAAACTTCTGAAGGTCTCAGGCACCTCCCTGAAAAAAGCAAGGCCCATTTTCATATTATGGGTAAAACAGTATAGATCCATATGTTAAATGCGTTTTACAGTTCCACTAGTAAAGGAATTGGAATACTTTTTCAAACCACCAGAATGTAATCCATTTCCTGATTTATTCTCTGAAAGTCTGTGGTTTGGGTTTTTCAAGAATAGTGCCAGGAAGTTTGCTTTACCCACAAACCAAGATGACCTCACGCTGACAGGATAGTCCTTCGGTGACCTGCCCTCTGATTACAGCTGTCAGTAATTGTCTGGTCTGGATTATATAGAATGTAATTTCTATTTTGTTAAGGGAAGAAAAACCGCCAACAGCACAACTGTTGAGTATTTTTTGCAGTCGCTCTGTTGTTGTTGTTTCTTTGCTTCACTTTTCAGATGGTGCTTAAGAATAATGAAAACACTACTGTTGAAGTCTGGGGCATCTTGGATTTAGATTGGCTGAACAAACCCAAGGCTAACGCCGAGGCAGATTACGCTCCGTAGGTGATGTTGAAACATACAGTGCCTCGGAATACTCGATCCATTGTCCTCCTCCCTTGCTCTCTCTCTATCTTGCAGACAAACACCTACTCCAGTAACGCTTGCATTGGAAAAACAGGTTTCTAAAAAAATCTGGCTGCGCCACAGTCAAACTGAATGCTTGAACAAAAGCAAGCACAGATGTATAACAAGTAAGAAAACCTTCTACGAGTGCAACAGATCCATCTGCAGTCACGTTTTCAAAGATTAATTCGTAGTTCAGCGGTGTGTGTTTGGACTGCCACAAGTGTACGCTTGTGTGTGTATTTTATTGGCTCCACTGAGTGAATAACATTTGTGATCTGTAGTGATGTTGTTCTCTCCCTCCGGCATCGCGGCCCTTTCACCGTTACTGCGTCATGGCTTGGTGTTAGATTTTTCTGGAATGATCTCCCTTATATAAGAACTGGAGTAAGTGGAATGGTCTATGCCAAATCGACATACTGTGACACACATGCATGCTCAGCCACATGCAAATATTTCCAAGTGCTCCAGCTGGTGGCTGGCCCTGCGCTGCTGGGGCAAGAGCCTTACCGAGGGTTTTAATAGCAGAGTTCATTATTTCAGGATTAACATGGAAAGCAGAAAGAGAAGGTGCCTTCAGCGGTAATGAGAGATTGGACATGTTGTACTGGGATCGCTGTTGAAGCAATAGACTGAGTGGAAGTAATTTATCCCATTTACAGAGATATATTGATTGGTTGGGTGGCAATAAGAGAAATATGTGTGTACTGTATTTTTAAAGGGCATTGACGTGCAGCGCGCGCACACACACACACACACACACACTCGACCTGGCAGTTCTTTGACGGTGTGACCATGTTGATATCAGCTTCATGCTGTTCATCCATTCTGCCTTAGCAAGGTTCCTCCAGGCCTGTGAAGTTTGCTGATAAAATAAGCTCAGTAAATTAGCACTGATGACTCACTCGTTAGCAGCTTTTTGTATGTTGGCAAACAGGTGGGTTGTTGTGGGCTGCTTGGCTTGTTCGGGTCTTCTATTTACAGCAAGTTAAATTCTGTTAACAATTAATATACAGTATTGTTATGATTGTAAAGTATATTAACTCAATCAGTTGTTTCCTTGATGAACACAAGGTTTTGGGTTAAGATTGTTTTTCAACAGCTATTGAAATCCAGTTGGACCCCAAGGAAAATGTAGTGTTGACAAATGAAGTCGTCCCACCCTTGTTGTTGCAAAATCCGGATACTGAGAACAAAAGTTCTTCTGGAGAAGTTTGATGACTTTTAAAAGCTACCACTAAGTTTCTTTTTCTCTTTTTGTTTTTGTTCTTTACTATTATGGTTTACGGCAATGTTTAGCTGTGTGTCCATGGAGAGTAGTTCCATGAAGGTTGAGATGGGACCTGGACAGGCTCTTAAACAAACACTGACGTCTCGATGCTGTTCCCAAACAGCAGCAGCACTTTAGAGGCTTTCTGCATCACTTTGCCAACAGTCTCAGAAATAGAGGTAGAACAATGACTGTGTTACTCACAGCAGCTCCGCTCACTTTCCTGGCTGTGGTTATCATTAATTGAAACTGCCTCCTGCAGTTTATTTGTTTGTGTGTCTCTCTCTCTCTCTCTCGCTCTCTTGCTCTCTTTTTTAACTGAGCAAAGATTTGACAGCTATTTTTCCCAGAGCTTAATGAGTCACTACAGCTGAAGAAGAGCCAGGCTTTATGTTAAGTTAATGCCCTGAGAAACTCTGTGTTTGATATTCGAGATAGTGTCTTGATGTTCTGATAAAACGTCAACAACTTCATTGAAGGAGGAAACCCCTGAAGCCAGGAAGACGTTTCTCTATCTGTAAGAAGATGCCTGGTTATATCTAAGATTGGTCGGACATGGCTACTTTCCTTTGCAGCTCTTCCCTTCACAACATAGTTTAGCACGTGCGTGGATGCGGTTGAATGCTGGCCCATTTGTGACTCAGTCAATATATGAAAAATTGATGTGATAGAACGACAAATGGCTTCTCCTTGAATGTTGCATGCACAAAATGACAGAAATTTGCTGGCATGTTTAAGTGCACTCATAAGCAGTCAGATTGCATTACGCACTCTTGGCTGACTGTTGACGTCACTATGTTTACATTACATAAAAAAAAGGATTAGATTGATTTTCTGTTTCTGATTTTGCAACGTTTCACAAGTAAATGCTTTTTGTTTTGAAAAGTGGGCAGTCACCTCTCTGCTGTTTCCTGACTCTGTATAAGACTACATTAAGGATAAAACAGTTCCTGGATAACAATTAACCGCGGTAAAGTTCCTGAAGGATAGTGTTACCGTATGAAATTTTAATTATAATTTTTTCCTCATTTATTAACACTGTGTAAAAATGTCCAGTATCAACCACAGTGATCAATGGTGTCCCACACACAGGTGCGTGCTGGTGCATCATGTGACATGGGTTTGTGGTGTGTGTGTGTGTGTGTGAAGTTTACTTTGACACTTTCCAGCATCAGCCCAAGTCTCCAGGATGCAGGTGCAGCAAGCGCAGCATTTATTGTGCATTATAAAAACATGGAAGAAACAACAGCAGGCAGGGGGGAGGGGTTAACAGCAAGAGAACTGTTGGTAACCTCTGGCCTTAGCTAACACATGCTAACATCTACTGTCACTTCCATTTAACAAAACCAAAGCTCTTTGGGGTTGACATATGCACTTAACGTGACAAGTTGTCGACCTTTGATAAATACTCGCATATTTATATATTATGTCATAACATCTAACATTCACAGCACATTTTAAAAAATATATTATTTTGGTCACTATAATTTTTAAAATGTTAAATCGTTTGCATCTTTTCTTATATTCTCTCCCCCATGTCCCCATTTTGTAGATTTTTGAAGTGTTTCTTTACGTTTTAGAGAAAAGGATAGCGAGACGCCGAAAGACAATCGGCTGGTGTCAAATGAGCACTGCCATATGTTCTAGGGTTAATCAATTATCAATAAGGGCAAGGCTGTGCTCCAAGGCAGTAACAAGATCCACCACAGACAACAGCCATGGCAGCCCGTGACCTCATTGTCTATTCATGTCAAAAAAAATACTGCTGCCGACGGTCTGGTTGCCTCCGGTCGTCCCCGCCACGTTTCACCTTTTTTTGATGTTAGTTTGTCCCATTATGTCGTTTCACTTCAACTCTCCCTCGCTCCGTTGTGATTGCAAACACCGTCCGTGTGCGGTGATGTTCACCGTGCATCCTGCCAACCCCCGGACATTTGTGCCATAAATCATACCTTGTTCGGCTTGTCAGCATGGAAGCATTTCGACTTCACTTTGTCCCCCGTGTGTGTCGGTGTCTCTTTTTCTATTGCACCGTCATTGCGGCGTGACCCATCTCCATGTTCGGAAACTAGTTACATAACCACGGCCTGCAGCATTTCACCACACGAGTGCCAGCCTGAGACCCAGAGTACAGAGTGTGCATGCAGGGCAGCCTCTGCATCACTTTTTTCATTCACAATTTGGGATTCAGAGTGAAACTTAATGAATGGTTGCTCAACGAAGCAAATTAAGTGAACGTAAGGGTGGGGACTGTGAAGCTTGTGTAACTGAATTCATTCAGAGTGACCCTGTGTCTCAAAATATTTTGCCCCAGTAAAGGTAAATCTGACCGTCATGCAAAAATGTGAGCCAGAAGGTAAAGGCTAGCTGAAAAAGTGTGTGTGTGTGTGTGTGTGTGTGTGTGCACACCAGGAGGAAACAGGACATGGTGTCATTGAAGTCCATTCAAGTTCAGTGACAGCAAATCTACCCATACTGCTTTGTAATATATCAGAGAGTGTCTCAGGAGGATCCAAATTACCTCTCACATCTGCTGCTGCTCTGTGCCACCATTACCCCACAAACACACACGACACACACACACCCACGGGCACCAAAAGCTAAGAGAGGGCCTATTTGAAATGATTATACTGTCATAAGCAAAGTGATGATGTGCTTAAACAGATATGATGGAGGACGTTTCTCTAATTGATTGCTCTGTCAGCGCAGTGAATCCGGCTTGTGTTTAAATAATTATTTTCAGAATCAGTAGGCTGGCACGTGCAAAGTGAGACATCAGCACAATAAAAAACTGTAAGATGAAAAGGGACAGAATATTCTAAATCAATATTCATACCGTATTGTTTCACTGTATTGAAACTTATAGAAACATTACCAAAGCAAGAAGGAAGCTAAAGACGGATCTTAGGAGAGTCCGGCCACTCACTTCTGGCGGTTTTGTGTTTTTCTCTGAAGTTCTAATGTGTTGTAGTGAATCGTCCATGCCTGACAAGGAGAATTTAAAGTAAATGGAGTGACTCTCCAGGGACACTGTGGAGAGGGATTCTCCAATGTAGCTCTTAAGGCACAATTTGCAGATTTCCAAGCTATTTGCACTGAGCTAAATAGCACACTAAATAAAATAATGGTTTTTAGTTTAAGTCATATCAGGAAATGCATCAGGAAAGTTTAAAACTCTATGACAGTTCCATGTCCATACTTTGCCACATTAGTCAAACTTGTATACTCTTTATGTACATAGACTGTAAATAAAGACGGACGATGTGTCTCCACCTCCTCACATTATCCAGTAATTAAGTCAACACCAAGGATATGAACGCTGCTATCTTTGAAACCCGGATGGAAATGCAGCCTGGTCCGCTGATAGATGCATATGACCGGTGTCAGCTGTCAATCATTAAAACACATACGCACATCAGTGTGATAAGAACTAACTACAAATGAACGAACCGACTGTTGCGTTTCAGTTTGTCTCTTCCAATGACGAGGAGGAGGATGTGTTTATGACCTTTGCTGCATCCAGCCACCAGTTGACGATCAAGATGCTCTGGCGCTGTCATGTAATCCATCTTAATATCTTAATACAGCCTATGGCTCAGACATTTAATGAGATATGTCAGGTTCCTCTATGGCTGTTACACATTTATATAATCTCTTCTGTGACGCACGAGTAGTAGAAAAAAAGAAGCCTTCTCTGCATTTTAGTCCACATGTTGGTGTTTGTTTTAAAGAGCAGTTCTCAGCTACAATGAAAAACTTTATTGTCGTGGCTTTTGGCAGCGTCTCAATAAAGAGCAACCCACTCGCGTTAAGGAACATATTTCATGAGAGATTGACCTTCAGGGAGAAGATGCAGCCACTGTATCACACAGATGAGTCACCATCTGTCATTCAGCTCACTGGTTGACAGAGATTAATCGATGGATCACAATCTGTTATATTGTAAAGTCCAGAGAGAAAAAGTTAGTTTGATAATCACCAGCTTAATACATAGTTTGGCACAGAAGGGTCTTAATTACTGATGTGTTGCGTGACGTTTTATTGGCTGGACAGGCACCAGCTGATATAAAGAATAAATAAATAAATTAGTAAGTATAAAACTCCTCCGCACAGCAGCAAAGTCATTTCATGGACTATCAGTGTCGGGTCACATGACAAGAGGAGAATTGACTTTGGTGTCAAAGCGAAAGCACCTTTTATAGCAAAGTTTCAGATTTCACCTGATGCCAAAAGATCTCATTAATGAGGCAACCTGCTAATTTATTTCTGATGAAGCATCTGGGACCCCCCCCCACCCCCCTCTCACATGCACCTGAAATATGAGGCGCACTGGAGAGCAGGTGTTAGGGCGAGTTCTGCCTCTCGGCTGTGAGCAGTAGAAACTTTATAGATTTTCTGATGCTCCACTGGCCCCACGGGGACTGTGGGGTTTCTCCCATTGCTGCTGATGGCCAGTTCAACTGTGACGGGAGTGACAGTGTGTTTGTGTGAACGAGCGACTGCAGGGCAAAGAGCAATGCCCGCGGGTCAACAACAAAGCAACGCCACAAAACACGAGAGAGGTCTTTTATAAGATCTCGTCTTTATAAGAATAAGACGTCCATTTTGAAGCTGTGACTTCTGTAGCTGGACAGATTAGACCAGACCCTGGCTTGCAGTCTGTTGTGGTTTAATCAGCGTAGGAGCAGAGTGGCATGTCCTGTGAAATCCCTTGTAAGAGCAGCCTTTGACAACATGCTTCTTTTTTGAGTGTCTTTTACATCAATGGCCACTTTGTGTGGTCATCAAACCACGACTGTAGTAAACGATGTAGGACTGGATTTTAAGCGTTTCAGGGATAATGATCCTCAGCTTTCAAGTTCCATTCGTTCATTGTGAACAAACAAGCGAAGGACTTATAAGGCATCGGGGGCAGTGGATTGTTTTTCAGTTGCTTCACCTTTTTCTCTCCCTTCATCCAAAAAGCACTCAGCTTCGCATTTACATTTGCTCGTAGTGCCGTTTCCACTCGATCATAAGCTCTCTGGCTCTCGCGCTGTCTCCGCTGTGCCTCTGCCCCCTCACTCGCTATTTCGGTCTGTTTTACCTTGGATGACCAAATGTTCAAATGACATTGAAACCCTCCCGGTCAGCAAGTTAGGGTAGTGAAGAGTCACGAGTCGTTTAGCAGGATGACGATGTCTTCCAGTAATTCATTAAAAAGCTAGAAATCTACTTATTCCAGAAATCTCTGTCTCTGTGTGTGTGATTCTATCAGCTTCACACGTGGCATGTGTATCGCTAATGGCCGAAGGAAGTGCAGTGTCGAATTTGGTGCAATTTGGTCACGTGACACGCTCGATATTAATAACATCATTACTTGCAGCGGCTCAATTACTGCAGGTCACATTTACAGTTCCAGTAAGAAGGCTGCAATCACTATTTCCACAGGCGGAGCAAACAGCCCATTCCAAACCCGCATGTTTAGAAACAGGCACTGCACTGGAAATGTTAATGAAATAATATCACAGGTCAAATCAGAAAAACTAAAAGTGATATATGGATTATAAAACTTGAATGTTGTTTCTCAGCAGTGACAAAAAATTGGGCTAGTGATGCAGTTCTGCCTGAAATCCGTTACCAAACAGAGGCTGTAACCTTATGTAACAATTGTCTGGTGAAGGGAGATGTCTAATCCTGCGCTGCAGTACAACGTCTTTGAATCTTTCTCAGAGAGCAACAACTAAACAAACTGGGAGCAGCAAATGAGAGCCCAAGGACGTTATTTGTTGGCTGTTGTCTTTTCGTATTTATAGGAAATATCACAAATACAGAGTGACTGGATATGACAAGTTGAAGTGGCGTCACATTAAGCTCGATTCCAAGAACTGACCTCCTCTTTGCATAATTTGGATCATTAGATGAGGATGGCACTGCGCTGACATCATGACACTGATTCATTAGAACATCATGGATTCTGTTACCATTTATTGTCAGAAGTAGGGTTGGAAAGTAGGGGTGGAAAGTTTCCGGTAAATTCCCGCGGAAACTTTACGGAAAGTTTCTACGGGAATATTAAGCACGGGAATTTGGGGAATTTTGAAAAAAATAAAACTATGCAAATTAAACGCTGAGCAATAAAAATATCATTCAAAACTCTATTTTAAAGATGTATGTAATGCAGCACACGCTGCACGTTGAGTTTCAACCCTCCACTGTGCATTCTTCCATCACATGCACAGATAACTCCCAGCATCCTTCACTCTACAGCAGGGCTATTGAGGCCTGCTGTAGAGTGCAGGACTAGTCAGGTAAGTTTCCATGATATTACTCGGGAAAATATATTAGCATGCTTATTGAGGATTGTTCATCTGTTTATCTAGCCTATTTCCATTAATTTATCCATCAATTGTAAAATATTTTTACAGACTATTCCAATTGTTTGGGTAACTATTTATATCTCTGGCATTGCATTAGTGTTTTTTTACAAACTTTTTTCTCATCTAATTCTACAGAACAATACCACGTGCACTATCTCATGTGTGGAGACATTTCACTCCATCCAATGTAGAAGGAAAGGCTGTGTACATTTGCAAATACTGTGCAAAGACCTATGTTAAGAATGACACAAAGATGCAGAAGCATATAGTCAAGTGCCCAAAGTTTCCTGAGGGCTCAAATCAGCCTATAACACAACAAAATGTTTATATTTATGTCTGAATATGACAAGGTAAATACAGTTAGTATAAATTACCCACAACATTTCCAGTTTATTCCCGGTTAATTCCCGCTAATTCCCGTCAATTCCCGTATATTCCCGTTAATTCGCGTTAATTCCCATGGAAAGTTTCCAACTTTGAATATTCCCGGAATTTTGCAACCCTAGTCAGAAGGCCCTTTTACCTCGAAGAGAAACCATGCGGCCCCTTGTGCTTGTTTTGGAAATCAGTGTCATAAACATCAAAAGTATTTGGAATTGCCAACGCAACAGACGTTCTCATGGGCAGCAAACAGAGATTTCCACAGACATGTCGACTGATAGAAAGGAGCCAGCGAGCGAATCAGACCAGCTTTGTTCAGCGGTCCATGGTAGAGCAGGCCCGAGGCAGCCGTGGCCAGATGGCAATCCCAGAAAGATGTTCCACCATCCTATCTTATTGATACTGACTCACTGCGCACAGCTCATGTGTGTGTTTGAAAGGGGACCACGTACGTCACCTCCTTTGTGGTCTTTTTTCATTCCTTCTGACATGCATTTATCAGCCGAGGACTGAGCGTACGCACACTCACACCTGAGAGCTGCCCCGGAGCAGCCGTACTCTTCTGCTGTCGGCCGCTGGGAGCAAAACATTCAATCATTGAAGGCCTACAACACACGGCTCTAAAAGGAAACAACTAAGTTTGTGTTGGCGTGTGTCAGGCAGACGGGAGGAGAGGGAGAAATAAAACAAAAGAGTGGAAAGCAGAGGGAGTGGGCCGGTGGGGGGAAGGGAGGCCTGGCAGGCGGATTGAGGCTTGGGCGCCACATCTGCCCATGCCTCACTTCCTGCTCTGCGGTTTCTGGCCGGCCACACTGACACCATCAACGAAACAGCAGGAGGCTTTGACTTTGCTTTATCTACAGTAGCATTGTTCCTAAACTCTAATTCAGATCATTCGTTCAGGAGGTGATCATTAATTGCCTCTCAGGCCAAATGGGTATATTTCAGTGTAGCTGTTTTTTTGTTTTGTTTGTTTGTTTGTTTGTTTGTTTGTTTGTTTTTTGCTCTGATTCACATTAACTCAAGGGAAGCCATCTGATGCCTAAATCATCAGCACGGAGCAGACACACTGCAGCGGTTTGGGTTAAATAGGCCGTCCTCTGTGCAATCTCAGTGGTAATCGTAATCCAGGGAGAGAAGCTGTTACTGAGCTGTCGGTGAGCTGACCTCACAACACAGAAACGGGTAGCTTCGCCGCATCGCCACAGATCTCGCTTCATTTACTCCCCAGAGTGTAAGACAGAGAACTGTTGAGGCTTTATTAATATGAATGAGAGGAGAGGGGGTCGCCGGCTCACAGCTTTTATGAAACACAGTCCCTTTCCAGTAACCTCGAGCTGGCAGTTACAAGCAGCACCTAAAAGAAACTAAATATACATCTTCTCACAGCTCTCAGTTCTTTGGAGCAACGTTTCCCTGAAGCGATTTGTCAGCGATTACCTGATGAAGGCTATGATTGTACTAAAAAATACATTTTGTTTGAATCCATTTTTGCCTTTTGTGCTCCAGGTTCACTTTCATCCTGCAACTGGCCTTTGGCTGCACTACAGCTACAAGGCTTTTCCAGTCCACTGTCCCAGTCTCATGTAGAAACGCTGCTCTCATCCCTTTAATTGATTTTATAGACAAACTTGCATTTGTCATAATACAGGATGAAGCCCAGGACAGACGGTTAAATATCTTAATGCAGTTAATTGCCTTTGTAAAATAGGAATGGAGCACAGTGTGTGCGTGTGTGTGTGCGCTAGTGCACACGTGTGTATATGCTGGTCCTGCAGGAATAGGTCCTATTGATAAAGGCTTCCCACAAATGGTTCTCATTTTACCAGGTGTAAGCTTTAGTCTGCTTTACTGGATACCCTGATTTTATGTTGTGTCATCTCATATATACACACACACACACACACACACACACACACACACACACACACACAAATGTGAGCACAACATGCCGTGGCCTACTTTTCCAATACCCCTGTTGTAATCCTATCTGCGACCACTGAATAGGAGCGCTGTGGGAAAGCCTGAACCACCATTGTGGGACAGAAAGGCTGAAAGAAAGAAAGAGGCTGGAGAGGCTGTGCCGGCTGGATTTAGTCTCCGTCTCCAAAGTGGTTAATTAGCTTGAACTCCACATTCCTATCACCAATTAGAATGAACCCCAGTGTCAGAGGAAAATGTCTGTAAACATCCATGAACACTGAACATTAACACATTCCGACGTAATTACAGTCAGGATAGTCGTCCAGCATTTTGGACGACTGTCCTCGGCGCCCGACGTAGCGAGAGCTCAGGTGGCGGCGCTGGATGCTCTGGGCGGTGGCAATGCAGATGTTACCTGGTGGCTCTACGCTTTCCCGTGTGTGTGACTGTGTGCGTGTGTGTGTGTGTGTGTGAGCCAGCTGTGATGGCCAGCTGCCCACTTTACCAAGGCCCTGGCAGCTCCCAAGGGGGTTGCCCCAGATAGAAACTCCAAGAGGAAAGCATCACATACATGCACACACACACACACACACACACTCCTTCTCTCAGAGGTACACCTGCATGCAGAGCTGCTTGCGTCGTCCCACAAGGAGAGGTTCGTGCTTATTTCCGACGTGACCTCAAATTGTCCTGGCGCAGCAAAGTTTCCTCACAGCGTTGTTTGTTGTTGTTAGAAGGTGATGGCACACAGCAGTAATCTGACATTGAGTTATTTCCGTCGGGTCTTGCACACGAAGCCGCTTTTAAGAAAAATAAATTCCTGCACTGGAGTACTCACTGAAATGATGCAGAGCCATAAGATCTCTCCAGATTATTAAGGCAGACCCCTTTGAGATGATAAATAAGTCTGAGAAAAAAATATCCTGGATAGTCCCAAGTAGGGAGAAGCCAGTGTATTTTTTCCATGAACTAAACATTTGTCAGATTAAATGTTTTAGTTTTTACTGTGATGTTTTTCTAACCTCCGTCAAGTCATTTAAAGTGTTTAACTAAAATACAATGAGCTACACAATAGATCAAATCAGATGTGAAGGATTGTCTATCAGGATAAAACCTGCCTGTGCAGTTTGTTTCACATCCACATCATTAGCACATAATTTCTACCTCACTCACCCAGCTCCAACAACAGACATCCCAGGTTAGTGAGCAGCTGGTAAACACAGCTGGTGAAGAGGTGGTGGAGACCAAAGCAGAGCTAAAAGGAGAGTGAGTATTCAATTTTGTTAGGTAGCGTGACTGAATGGAGGCTGTTCTCTGGATTTGTAAAGATGTTGATGCAGATCATAAATGGTTCTACGGGTCAACAACAATAGTAACAATCTTGTTTTGACTTCAGTTACGAGAGATTGTCGTTATCGGGCTGTGCTGTGAGTGTTATTGCCAACAGTCACGTCCGTTCTGTTCCTCCTGTAGTCATAACAATTTGTCCCAACAGCCTTTCAACTACAAATTCCTTTTAAACTGTGGGTGACCATGTTACCCTGTGTACTCAGAGGTGTTTTTCTGCAGTCACGTGTGTGCGTGTTTGTGTGCGCGTGTGTGTGACTCTCTGTCTGTGTGAGTGCAGTCATTATCCTCAATGTCACACCGCATTGCAGTGCAGTAAAAAACCTTTTGAGTAGGTGTGTGTGTCTGCGTGTGTGTGTGTGTGTGTGTGTGTGTGTGTGTGTGTGTGTGTGTGTGTGTGTTTTAATTATATAGTTGATCCAAGGAAGGCGTATATATGTGTATATCCACTACTGAAATTCAGATTGAGTTCATAATAGAGAAACGATTTTGGATCATTTTTAGGTTTTGTAATTTTTTGCCTCTTAAAGGTCGACTGTTATAGAGCTGAGCAGTCGGTGGCTGATACATTATACCAATCCAATGCTGCTGTTAAATAACAAGTATATAATCCTATTATTCCATGTCCATTACAATATGAAGGCCCTATATGATGGGATTGTTGTCCATTAATATATTGCTTTTGTAATCTTATTTATTAATGTAATATATATGTAAAAATATATTGAGTTAAGCCGTAGAGCTTAGAGCATGACTGGTGTTCAAGGGATTGCCGGGTACAGTGTGTCAATGAGGATCATTCAAAAGTGATATTGTATACATTATAAAATCGTATATATTTAAGGCTAGTAATGGGTTTGGATTAGATTTGCTGTCATTGAGGACGGCAGAAACGTGTTCAGATTCACAAAAGGTGGCGGTGACGGTTCTCGGGTGAGGGACAGTTGTACAGGACTCGAGACTCACTTTTTCACCACCTTCCCAAAACTGTAACGCAACATGTTTTCAGGCAAATAGCTTGTAAATAATCAAATGGACTAAAATAATAACTGGCATTGCAAAGCAACGGGAGATAGACACCCACACAAGTGCAGAAATATTATAATGCCTAGAAGTCCATGAGCATTACTCTTTTTTCAATTTCTCATCAATCAGATTTTTCATTTGATCTCTAGTCAGGACTTAGTGTTTTGTTCGCCCTCTCTCTCTCCACATCTTAAGCTTTTAAATCTCCATCCTCTTTATCTTTTGGCTGACTGACCTGTTTTGATGAACTATGTTTTGATTTCTGGTTTATGTTCTTAGAACCAAAAATATATCATCTTATGGTTATCAAAACTTAAAACACCAGGACGTGGGATCTTATAGGAGTTGCTGATTGAATATAATGAGCGTGGTAAGGCTCGTCTTTTGTTAATCAGCCTCCTGAACAGCCAGATATCAGCCTGATTGTTTAGTCGACCACTTCATCTGATTTTGCTTTTGATGATAAATACCCATTTATTTTTTGTCCTTTCCCCCTCTGTGACCAGATCTATGTACGTGTGAACTCAAACCCCCCCACCCCCCGTCTCTGATACACAGGAAATGGAAGGTTTTGCCGCTAACCAGGACACAGCTGTGTAGAAAGATAAATTGCCTGAGAACCGAGGGTCATTTGTCACAGGAGAAAATGCTGATGTCTGTGTTGTAATGTATAGTAAGACGGGGGAGGGTCTATTACAAATGAGGAGGAATTTATTTGGGTTCAGTATGATGGAGGGCAAGACAGAAATCCTGTTGTAGGTTATGAGCAGCTCACGTGTGTGTGTGTGTGTGTGTGTGTGTACAGTATGTGTATCTCAGCCACACAATTTTTCATCAATTTCCTCTTGGTGAAAAACACTGCCCATTACGAACATGTCCACGTAATCACATGAATTGTGTTGATATTTTCTGTGTGTGGCACTTAAAACTGAAAGTTATTTTTCAGCTGCCCCTTGCTCAATTGATTTGAATGTTCCAAAATTACACACAGTATACCACGCAGCCTACCTACTACTGGAACCTGAGCGGTCCAACTTGGATTTTTGGCTGTGTTGCCATGACAATGTGCTTTTTTCTTTTTTTTTCATTTAGGATTTCCCTGAGATTGTTGTCAAAATGTTGCTCGCAGCAGTTCAGCTGAGCCGGAGTTGACACGAGAAGCAGCACGACAACTGTGGGACATAATCAAAATAGCTCAGTTTGATTGGTATTCAGCAGAGCGCCTCGGCTGCTTAGTCACATCTCAAAGGGAACTCAAAAGCCACCGGAGTTTAAGGGGATCTATGTCTTTTGTGTGTGTGTGTGTGTGTGTGTGTGTGTGTGTGTGTGTGTGTGTGTGTGTGTGTGTGATGGCATCCGTGTTGATTTATCTGGGTATGAAGTATTGTTTAAACCCTGTAAAATACAGTAAATCACTTCATTAACAGTCTTAAAAACCTGCAGTTTGAATCTACCCTGTGAGGCTTGAAGTCTGCTGCCTCCTCTCCTCCCACATTCTCTCACCTCCAGCTTGTTGGCTTTGCCCTCCAGGAGTATACTGTATCATGCCAGAGGTCCTAACACAGAGCCACCCGTTGTGTTCCTCCTGCCCACACTGAGCACACAAACCAAATAATGTACGTACACAGATGCTATCGCTGGTCAAGCCTCAGCCCAAAAAACACCAAAGCCAACAAGCAGCTGTGTGTGGATCAGGTCCCGGAGCTGCAGGGTTCGTTAAGGAGGGGGCCACACCCAGCAGCGGGGGCTGATGGTCGCCTTGGGAACCCGAAGGGAACACCCATGGGAAGAATGAAGTCATTCCTATTTACAGGTCAGCTTATTAAGTACAGAAGCAAGCGCCTGTTTAGAATGCCACATTGTGAAAAACAACAGCTGATAAATAAGGAATATATAACATAAACTAGAATGTGACTTAGCAGAGCACATTTCTAATTGGGGAAAACATCCCACAATGTTAAAGGAAGAAGTCCCTGGATCTCCCCCTTTCTGTCTCCCCCCTAAAATGTGATGGGTTCTTCTTTTGCCCTTGTCTTATCCTAAGTTTTGTGTAAAACTGTTCAGTTGTTTAGTTTATAATCCTGTTGAAAAAACAGAAAAATGATCAAATCAGATTTTTGGAAGCTACAAGAAATCACATAGTCCTCTTTGTTTATAGACTCTCGGACGGTTTTCTGTATATTTGGCTGATATTTGGGCTTTGTGAATATTCCGTCACATTGGACTTACAGTGTTTAAGTCAATTGTAAAGTTGCAGCTTTCAGAATACAGCTCATTAAAGCTCAGTTCTGTCTGACAAGTGTCCCAGTCAAAGTCTGTTCTAACACTCTGGCAGAAAAACGTCATTGCCATTTTCCCCCTGACTTCCGAACGGGCCGTTCCCCATGCAGTGCAGCGTGTGCTAACTCTCCCTGTCGGTGAGTGTGTCGAGTCCAGGTGGTTCCTCTGATACGTGCCGGGCCACCATCTGCCTCATCACCTGCCACCGTGGGGCTTCATCACCGGGCCGTGGCAATCCAACCAATAGGTATCATCGGTGTAGTATCAAGGATAATCCATCGCTGGCCTCCCAGAGTGCTAATCCGAACTGTCAGGGGCTAAACACAGCCCTCTGTAATACTGAACATTGAAATGCAGCATTTTTTTTAAAACCATATTGAGGTGACATCATGCTGTGATTTTTGGCAACACAAAAATCCTCTGAGCGCTGCACTGTGACAGATAGGGAGGGAATACATAGCCACATCTCTTGCATTGTGGATTCTACCCAGCGCCTACAGTAAACGCTTACAGCACTGAAATAATCACTTTCACATTGTCTGCCGAGCCAGATTCTTCACTTCAGCAATCGCAGAATCCTTTTTCCTCACAACGGCGTCAGAATGTGACTGTGAATACAGAACAGTACTGCTGGGAAACCCCAAACCCATACAGCCACAAGCCTTTGAACATCCAAAGTACAAATCACTTTTTATTAGAGTCCTCGCTGGGGACCCTGTTAGAAAACGTCTTTCAAGTTAAGTGGCACAGAGAAAACAGAGGAAATGTCCCCAAACAAGTGACTTTCATTGAGCTTGTGGGCTCGTTGATGTTTTCTTGTTCTGAATTTTGTTCTTTTATCGCCCGTGCAGTCGCTCTAGAACCCTTTTCACCTTGTTTCACCTTCATACATTGACACCTGGGAGCTGGACCGTCCAACAGATGAACACAACTGTCAATCTAAGAAAAGGCAAAGTGCAGCTCATCCACTTTGAGATTTGACCTTCCTCTGTGTTCAAGGACACAACCACATGCAGAAAATCTGATTCAAACATGCATGCAGATGAAAACATCCCTCCCGTTATTCCATGTGTCCATATACTGCACAATATTAATCATCCTGTAGCATTACTGCCCTCTGCTGGACGAGTGTCAGTAAGACAAAAACATTGCCAGACACTCACGATGGAGAGAGAGAGTGCATAGTGATCCTGCTTCTATCTCCCTTGAATTATTATACACACAGACACACATATACACACACACAATCAGTCACGATATAATTACACACACATACACACATAATTAAGTGATGCATAAATCAAAACGGTTTCCCTTTTATGTATGGGAGAGGGAAAAGCTAGGTCAGAGGGAGGGGTAGCATTTAATGGCTTATCAGGACCCTGGCTACTATGTGTAAGTGTGTGTGTGTGTGTGTCTTGTGTGTGTATGTGTGTTTGTAAACAGTGGTTACCAAGCCATTGGCCTGATTTTGTTGGCTGAAGAGCGGCAGTCGAGGTTTACAGTCACGCACTCTCTCTCTTCCTCTTATCATGCGCGGTTGACTGGCCTCTCTGTCTCTCTTTCATAAGCAGCCCTCTCCGTCTCAGTTTCCTTCCAGGCCCCCCGGTCTCCAGCGTCTTTTTACTCCTCTGCCGTCGACTTCTAATCACCTCTCTCAAGTTGATCGAAGCTCCCGTATCATTTTCCATCCACCCACTGCCCTCCGGCCAGGTCGCACCTATTAAACCCTAATATGACCACAGCTCACGCACACACACACACACACACACACACACACACACACACACACACACACACACACACACACACACACACACACACACACACACACACACACACACACACACACACACACACACACACACACACACACACACACCACCTCTCAGTTCTAAAAGCTCTCAAAGGCTCTCCCCTCCTTCCTCTGCTAATCCATCACACACACAACCTCATGCTCTCGCCAAACTTTGTGCACAAAATGAGGATCAGTGAGGAACACAACTTCCACACAAGGCAATGAAACTCCGCTCCTGCCTGGACGTTATTCATCTGCCTTCACACTCCGGTATTCATCCACCGCGGGACATGCTCATACACCTACGGGTCCGGTTTGGAGCCGGGTCTCCACACAGCGACTTGGGAAAGCTGCTTCAGCATGCAGCGAAAAACACGAGTGCATTTTTGTCTATTACAAGAAAAAAAAAGTCTTATTAGCAACAAAGAGAAGACGCTGAAGTTTAATTTTTTTTCTTCACACGTCCGTTGCTTGTTAGCGTGTTTTTTGCCTGCTTCAAACGATCTTGTTAGCCTGATGGCTTTTTCTCTGTAGTCCCTCATTTTTAACGAGGAAAGCTTATAAATGCTAATGAGCAGACTGGATTTTGGTGTAGCTGAAGGTTCCTGTTCACTGATAGCAAATGTTATACTGTCCACATGTCACTTTAATGATGCTGCACTATTTGACCCTGTTTTGACACCACTCCTCTCTCTGGTGTTTGGCTGAACTATGCCATCACAGAATGTTTCTATTCATTACCTCCACTAGGGTATTTCTTTGTTTGTTCGTTAGCAGGATTACGCTAAAACTTGCGTAATGAAATTATGTGGAGGGGAGGGACATGATCCAATGAAGAACCGATGATATTCATATTGATTAAATATTTTTTTGTGTCAAATTTGGTGCAGATCTGAAAAAAAATCGGGATCTAGTGAATCTAAATGTGATTTCATAAGAGGACGTTTTGTGGACATATGCAATCTACTGAGGGTGATTCCCTTATAGGTTAACACAAGGAATCTCCAAAACTGTTCATGAACCATAATTCAGAGGAAGGATTGGTAAAAAAAATGTTGCTGATACATGACACAACTGCTGAAGAAGAAACTTAAGAAACAACTTCCCAACAGTACCTTTAATATTCATCCACTAGCTTCCACAGTTATGCTGAGCTTCGACATTTCTGCATCCCTGAAACTGCCCCTAAACTGGCTTTAGAGAAAGACAACAACAAAAACACAAAGCTGTTCTCACCGAGTCTATTCTTAGAGCTTTGTGCTTGTTAGTGGACTGTACATGTATGAACCAACAGATGGGCTCACCACAGTAGTCTGGATTTCCTCCCTGTGAAACGCTCTCAGAGTTTGTCTTTGTCAATGGTTGTGTTCTGCTGTCAAACCACTGCAACGGCCACCAGGACTGGAGCTGTTATTTGAGTCTGGAACTCTGTTCAGCCTGGATCACACACCACAGAGAATTGCCTTCACAACCACAGCCTCTTTTCCTCTTGTCCATTCAGTTTGTGTTAGGAAGCAGAGAGTGAGAGAGAGAGAGAGCGGTGGGTAAACTCTCTGCCAGTGCAACAACACAGGCCTCTGTAGAGCACGCACTGACTCCATTCTCCCATGTCTGCTGCTTTTGCTCTGTCTCTATAAATTAAAACATGAAGGGAAGTGGAGTAGCGGCTCTCCTTCACAGGCAACAAATCAAAACAAGAGATTTAAAAAATAACACAGCCGCCCAGCCAAGGCAGCTGTGGTGAGACTTGGCCGGCCACGGTTGTGGTTGGCTTGGACACCGAAGTATGAATGAATTTGCGCCTGGAGTATATTTAAGTTTCCCAATCTCCTGGCTGGTCCTGACTTCTGTGTCCCACAACTCGTATCGCAAATCTGTTTTCCCTTTTCTATCTTTCTAACCATTTTCCACAAATCCTTCTCCCTGTTGGACTCTCTCTCAACCGCTGTCTCACTTTTGGTTTCTCCCTCTTTCTGCTCGGTTTAACTTCATGTGCTTAATTGGCAAGCCCTTACACAAAAACCCTCTAATTTCGTTTTTAGGAGCATTTTATATCAAGCTGTGGGAGCGGGCTGTGGGGGAGTGGGCCGGCAATTAAAACAGCTTCATTGACCTTAAATGATCCTGCGGGCTACAGACCACAGTTTGGAAACGTTCTCCTTCACCTGAAGTTACCTTCTCCTCACTTCACCTCTCTCTCTGCGATTCCACATCTCAGTCTTGCTTTGCCTTGTTTCTTCATCTTACACTTTCCAATAAAAGATTTATTAAATATATATATATATTATTATATATAGCTGCTCTATAGCGGCTTTTGAGCTTTAAGGCTTTTTTTTCTCCCACAGTCATCTGTAGATTTTCTATTAATGTTTTAAGTTATCATTCTGTTTGATTCCCATAATGTTTCTCAAACCACATCTTGCATTTTGGATTCTTCATGTGCTAGTGTTTAAGTTAAGTAACTTGTTAAAAAATTAATCTTTGTTCCACTGCTAAATGAAGTCCTGCATGGGTACATTTTCCAAAAGCCTCCTGCAAACCTCCGTACGGAACCCAAACCATTTTTGCCGCAATTATCTCCAAGTCAAATCCGGACCTACACGAACCCGAGTTGTGTTCTGGGGAAAGTATCCGTCAGTTGCCGTAGCACCTGTGCTCCTGCAGCTGTCAGTGTTTCCTCCATGACAAAGTGTCGAGCTTGCTGCTATCAAAAGCTAATACACCAATTACAAGCAGCAAAGCCACTGAGACCGTGTTCACCACTGGCTCTTTGTCTTTATATGATCCAAATTGAAACACTAGCTGGTTTGGTATTGTATAATAGTTATTTGAGCTGAAGTGAAGGGGTGAAAGGTGGCGTCATATGGGCTGAAATCATTGTGACTGACTAGACTTCATATTTGCTGATTTTTTTTAATGATTTCTCCCCACATTCAATCTATAATATAATGATTTACCTGCATGAATACACAGTGACGCTGTTGTAGGACGCTATAAAAGATTTATCTGTCTCAGACTGGCCAGCAAAGTTTGAACATAAACAACTCTTCCAGCTTCTCTACAACAAAAGTGTTCCAGGATGTAAATGAGTTAAGCCTCAGATGGTCCGTGTCCATGTTGCAGGTGCATGACGAGGAAAACCAGGATTTACGGAGCTCAGTAGAAACATTTTGCTGCCTTGTTTCTCCTCTGGACTGGAACATGGGAGATGTACAGTAGCCTCACAGGGGAACTACATATTTTCCATCATCACATTAACCATGTTATCGCTCCCTGTTTCATGTGCATCCATGCAGCCTGCCACAGACCGCCGTGCCATTAATCTAAACTTAATGTAAATATTTATCTGGTTTAAACTTCCAGCTGGATGATGAATTAGCGTCTGAATAGCAGAAAAAATACCCACGTTTCTGCTCTGTGGCCTGAACTGCTGAAAGGTCTTGTTAATTTAATGACCAGTTATGCTCAAGGAAGACATTTTATTAATCTGATTATTTATTATTCGGAAATTCGACAGATTGAGATCAGCGTTTTGGCCACATATGAATACAAAAAACTGCCACAATGGGTTTCTCAGTAAATGGCTAGTTTCTGCCATGTGCCATGCCTTCAGACAGGAAAGCATTTAATGGGTTATTTTGCAGAGAATTAATTGGAAACACGTTTTCCCAGCTAAGATAAATAGATTCAGTCACTTCACCTGGAAAAACGTACATTCCATTGCTCCAAACAATAGCTGTGGTCGTCCGGGAACACAAGCGAGTTGTTGCCGGGGAAAGTCCATCTGAGGTGGAAACCTGGCGGAGAAACCAACTTGTTAACTGGACCGTTCTCCCACTCTGTGTACTTGTCTTTGCCCCTCTGCATCCACCACGAATCATTTACACTGAACTGTCCATAATCCAGGTTTCTGACAGTAACTCTGCAGTCGGCCAAACTCTCTCTCTGCTGTTTACTTACGTGGAACATCTTGTCTTTCTCTCCGTCAGGTTTTTTTACGATCGCAGACGTCACACCAGAGCCAAAGGTGAGTGGAGTTTCTCTCTCTCTCTCTCTCTCTCTTTTTTTACTTTTTCCGCTTCTGTTTTTCAAGTCATACTCATTTTCTCTCTTCCACAACAAAATTCCTTAACAATGGCTTCATTTAGAGAGTTTGTAAAGTATTTATAAATCAACCACATCATTTCAACATTGGTGGGCCCTCGGCCAAACCCCAAATCGCCTCCATGTGTCCGGGGTGTGTTAGTGAAGCACTGAATGAACGTGGATGAGCTAATGAGCTGCAGGGTGAAGTATAATAGGACGAATGTTGTTTCACAAATTCAGACAATTTACCATTTAGCTTTTCCCTCCATGGTTTTAATAATGTGGCGCTTTGGTGCCGACACAGATGTAATTACACAAATCAACCACTAGAGAGAGGCAGAGTATTTATTTTCTGTTACCTCTCACACTGGTGAGGCTGAGAGGAGGAGGGGGGATATGAGCACACAAAATCTTAATGTTTAAGATATAGAAAGAAACGGAAGTGGAAAATCATTGCAATTGTAGAACATATGAATTAAAACCATTATATGACAAGGTTTTATGACGTGTCTTTAAATATTACATCTTTAGATACTTTGTGGAGGTGTGTAAGTGCATTTAAATTTTTTATTCAGTGTTTTATTTTTCATTGCTGCAAACAGATGATCACAACAGTGCAGTGTGTGTGTGATGAACTGAAAAGCAGATGGAATAGGGAAGGAGGTGAAGTTGTTTTCTCTCTGTGACTGTGTTGAGATGTCAGTGACTCTGAGAGGGGATTAGACAGGTAAACAGCCCAATTCCACTCGCTGGGTTAATTCACCGCCATCTGAAAACATGAGTCTCCCTCTCTCTCTCTCTCCTCCGAGAGTCCCCTCCTTCTTTCTCCTCGCTCTCCCCCCTCGCCTCCCCTCCCCGACTAGTGATAGGGCAGACATGGAGTCAACGGAGGAGAGAGGCGGCGAGAGGAGGAGGAGGAAAGGGAGGGAGGGAAAGAGAGTTGGGATGCGAGGGACTGAAGTAGAAACAAAGGGACGCTGCAGGTGTGTGGAGTTGGTCATCCTGAATATCATTAGCAAGCTGTGGCTGTGAGAGGTGAGGGAACAGGTGGACAAGTTTTTAAAGAAGCAGTTTAGTTCATTTCCTAAAAGTGCAGCCAGAGACATGGCCCTTCTCACCAGCGGCACTCAGAATCTGGACTCGTACTACTGCCTGATCCGACGCAGGTTCAAGAGGAGGCGCAAGAAACGCTCCGAACGCAAAGGTAACAACCCCCCCCGACGGCAGCGGTTCATACGCAGAGAGTGATGCTGAGCGGAGCTGGTTGTAGAATGTGTAGTAACAGGTGGGAGAGCAGAGCTGTGAACTCACTGGAGGAAAACTGTTTGTTTCACTTGTTGGGTCTCAAACATCAGGAGGCTGCTGGGAAATCTGTTCACGTTTCTCTGTGTAAGAGCAAATTTCATTGATTTGTAAAGTTGTCTGAATTTCACAAGAACCTCCTCTTTTCTTTATCGTGTCATTTTCACAATTTTTTTCTCTTGTTATGACATTTTTTCTTGCATATTTTAAGAATATAGATCCATGTTTTAGTTACTTTTAGTCCAGCCATTAAATTAGTCTGCACATATAATCCAAACGAATGATTTCTCTGAGATTTGCAAACATTTCTGATGCAAACAAACAAAAGAAAAAGTGTAGTGTTATTACGTAATTATTACAATTACTGAAAGCATATGTATGCAAACCAGCAGGATATTGGGATTTTGTGTTAGGATGAATATATAAAAGACCTGTAAGTCAATTCAAGAGACTGCGTGAGGTTATTGATGAACTGTCCTTTATTTTACATGTCAGCCACACAGCTACACTATGTTGTTTTTCTGTAATCGATTTACTTTAACATGCTGAAAACGGACTTCAGTTAATGAAAGTGCTGTGTTTAGATTGAACACGTTTTTATGTTTGAGCATTCTGCTAAGTCTTATTAAATTAATTAGTGACTGACTGGTATTCTCTCTCATGTTTTACACACACACACACACACACTCCTCTCTCTCTCTCTCTCTGTCTCTCTCTCTCTCTCTCTCTTCTCCTGTACATACACTTTCTTTCTTGCTCAGCCTCCCTCCCTCTCTCTCATCCTTTAAACTCTCTCTTACTCATTCTTTACATACTCTCTCTCTCGCTCTCTCTCTCTCTCTCTCTCTCTCTCTCTCTCTCCCTTTCTCTCATCTTTTAAACTCTGCCTTACTCATCCTTTACATCGTCTCTCTCTCTCTCTCTCTCTCTCTCTCTCTCTCTCTCTCTCCTCTCTCTCTCTCTCTGTCTCTCTCTCTTCTCCTGTACATACACTCTCTTTCTTGCTCAGCCTCTCTCCCTTTCTCTCATCCTTTAAACTCTGCCTTACTCATCCTTTACATACTCTCTCTCTGTCGTCTCTCTCTCTCGCTCTCTCTCTCTCTCTCTCTCTCTCTCTCTCTCTCTCTCTCTCTCTCTCTCTCTCTCTCTCTCTCTCTCTCTCTCCCTCCCCCTCCCACACACACACTGACAGGTGTGTGTCTCTGTGTAATTGAAGTCAAGTGTCGGTCGCCCCACGGAGGCTCGGAGCTCGACTCTCCTGAGTTTGCTGCTCTGCTCGGAGGATTAGCCTAACAGCAACGGTAGTAATTACTTAGGTGGCCACAGCTCACTGGAAGCATTAGCCATGTCTCAGCCACTTGCTTTGACACCCAACCGCCTCCAAACTCCCCACCCCCCCCCAGCCCCTCGTGGAGCCGAGTCCATTCATCCAAGTAAATCCAACCACTGCTGATGCTGCGTTTCTCGCCCCCGGTTGCACACTCCAGCCCGGCTCCAGCAGAGGCTGCCTCCGTCCATCAGCATTACACAGGTCCGTTTCCCGCCTTTTCACTCGCCCTTATCACCAGGGGAATGGAAGTGGCACTTTTTCACCACTCCCAGAGAAGCGATGACTAAGCAGGACTTTGGAGCAGGCTCTGTTTGCTCTCTCAGGCAGCTTTAATGCCTCGTGCTGGAAGCCCCCTGATAAGTTGCTTAGTGCTTGAGCTCCTCAGCGAGCCCCCGGTGGGTTGGGCGGCCCGCTCCGGCTGAGATGATGAGGTCACACACTTATTTAAGACAATCATCAGTTGAATAATGTGACACTGACTCAAGGAAATCTCTGTTCCCTTGAACGGTGAGGGCAGAGTCCGTGCCGCACCACTGGACCGGACAGTCCATTAAGTGTGGATTAGTGTCTTCCACAAGGACACTCAACGTGTCGATACAGGGGTCACCAGGGTCACTGTTTTGAGGGAGCCATCCTTTCATAAGCACTAATCCACAGCACAGCCCTTAACAGAATTTATATATTCAGTTCAACCTTTCTCCTCATTTTAGTGCTTCAAACTTATTCCATTTAGGAAAATATCACGTAAAAGAAGCTTATTTGGAGAATTAGTGTTTGAAGAGTTTTTGGGTTTTTAACACAGGATATTTCCCTTTTAGGTGAAATGACAGAGTATGAGAAGAAGACAAAATATGAGAAACTGTATAATAGAAGTATAAAATAGCATAATATTGTATTCTAATACATTGAAATACTGTATAGTTATTTATGATGATGGTAATATATATATGAATACACCTTCAATATTGCATCTCCAAACCAGATTTTTTTCTAAACCTCACCTTGAAATTGATTTTCTCCAACAACAATCCTTTTTCACACAAGGCTTCCCCACACAGAAATCCAATAATATTAATGTTTGAATTTCAGGGTTCTGGTCACACTGGTATGACTCACTGGTGCCTCTCAAATAGAACAGAACCATTGTGTTGTTAGTAACACCTCTGCTCATGACCGGTCAAAATGCCTACTTTTAATATATTCTCACATTGCTATTTAATCCATATATTAGTCAATAACAGTTGCTTTTATTTGCCTTGTGCCATGTGAATAAAATGTATTATTACTGCAGTATAACCTGCCACTCGGTCATGCTCTACTGGAGGATGGGTGCTGTGACCAGTTTCCATGTCGATGATCTTCATTTACCTTTGCTTTATAAGTGAAATCACCATCCGGTGCACAGTGACTTTCAAAATGCTCAACTTAAGCATATCTTCCAAGTGATAGGTTCTTCAAGGCATCTCTCATAAATGTGCCACGCCATGACACTCGCAGGCGATGCTTTCCAATGGGCCGTGTATGAAATATGGAAAATGGAGAACAGAGGCCTGTTTTCTGCTATGTCAGCAGAATCTCCAAAATGAGCTTTTGCAACTTGAATGGAAGGGGGGGGGGCAGCGAGGGGGCTCTGCTCCGGCTTATGCTCACAGTCATCACTATGAAATGCACTTCTTCTGTACAACAAGGCTCGCTTTTAACATTTTCTCTTCTCTCAATATAATTACCTATATATTAATTCACTTTTTATCTCAAAATTATTTAGAAATTGTGCTTTTTGCTGTTTTCCTTTCCTTAGAATAATCCTAACTGTTCTATGTAGACTAAAAAAATGGATGTACAGCCTCTGAAAAAGCTCAGACAAACCCATTAACATCTAACAGCAGTAGCAATGGGAATCAAATCGAGAACACAGTCGCTTTAATTTACCTAACAACAACAACAACAACAAAAAAAACCTGTTAATTATGAACCCTTCCTCATTCGGTGGCAGAACATTCTCAGGCGCCGCAAACACAGCAGCACTCTGTCACGATAAGAAATGAGTTGTGTCTGCCTGTCTCGATGTAATTAGCCTCGATTAGCATGCTGCTAATGACTGTAACAGGCTGACAGAGGAGGTGGGGTGGGGGTGGAGGGGGGGACCATTGTGGCGAGACAGCACCGAACCACCGAGGTGTGTTTAGCTGGCAGAGAGACACTTCACAGCCCGGGGGATGGATGCAAGGATTCATAACCACAGTGAAAAATTTCATTAATGTAGATTCAATGTAAGTGTGGATTTAAATGGTTATGGAAATGTTATTTTTTCTTCTGTAGCTGGTTATTTCTAAGGGGATTTTATTTTTTAGATGAACGAAACAGGTGGAATGATGAAATCTGATTTTCCCAAACAAAGGTGTTGTGTACAAACCCTCGTCAGCGATACACAGGAAGCTTCATTTTAAAGCAGGTGGTCATGACATGCAGTGAAGTGGCTCTGACTGTGTGTCTGTCTCTCTCCTCCCACCTCTGACACCACTCCTCTTTGGTAGTATGAACATTTCCCCCCTCCCTCTGTCACCTGTCACAACCTTCCTCCTCCTCTCCCTCCCTGTGCTCTCCCTTCCTCCCATCAGCTCCACCTGTCTGTCCCACATTAGCAGAGGCACAAGGTGTGAAATTCAACTCCCAGGTGACGGTGTCAAAGACGCTGGCGGGCGCGTATCTGCGTTACTGCATCTGTGTCCTTGCACCGCATTTATTGTCAGGTCCACCCCCCCACCCCTCAACGCAACCTGCACATACACACTAATATGTTTGAGTATACACACATATCCATCTCCTCGGGGGGGAACAGGATCCCTGTGTGTCTAACCTGGCCTTGAGCGTGGCCATCAGTGTTAAGTGTGAGCCTGCTGGGCATTTGGTGAGGAGAGGACAGGAGGAGTGTGTGTGTGTTTGTGTGTGTTTGTGTGTGTTTGTGTGCGTGTGTGTGAAAAGATGTTTTTTGGAGGTCAGTGGTTCAGGTTAGACTTGTGTTAGGATGATTCAGATGTTGTGTTGGGGGTAAATCTGCAGGAATTTAATGGAAGTCTAAGCAAAGTCCCCGGAAGACCCAAAGAGAGGGCATACCTTACATTACATTACACTACATTACATACATACCTCTGCAGACAGCCCCTTTAAATTCAATCAAGCCGAACCAAAGTAAACACACTCGTTACATGCCTGATTACTTTCATCAAGATTTGTGTCTTTTTTGTGTTAGATCGTCAGAAGGCCTTATCTTGCAATGTTTCAGAAATTGGGCAAATGAGTTCCTGGATTCCTGATCTGGATCCAACGATTGTTGTGGAAATCCGTCCAGTAGTTTTGTGTAATTCTGCTCAATATGTCTCGGTTAAAACTCAAAAGAAAACACTTTTATACACCGAAATAGTTAAATGCACAATGTGTTTCAGGTTATTTCAGGTTGCGGACTAAAAATTCTGGACATAATTTAAATGTAGTAATTGATTGTGTTGGATGGTGGATCCTAAACTAAATAACACTGTTAAACCCTTTGAAAAAATAATTACTGACTAGGAAGAAAATCAGTTTTTACAGCACTGTCAAATTAAAGTAAAACTTAAAACTTTAACACAATGGTTTAAGGCTGGTTTGGATTGTATTAGTCTTAACGTGTCGTGTCTATTATCTTGATGTTGGTTTCTTTGCATGGAACCATAGTTGTGCACTATGACAACCTGGATATTTGCATGGTAATATTTGTAGGTTTCCAGCAGCTCCTTACCTGTGTGCTCTGTTAGGTACTTGAACATTGAGCACAGCAGTGGAGAGCCAGGCATGCTCGCACACACATTCACACACTTCCAAACACACTCAAACATACACTCCTTTCCCCCCCACAGGCACTCGGTCCCTATGCTGTGTCATAAATCAGAGCTGTCAAATAGATTTTACAGCTCCTAGTGAAAAGAGGAGAGGCAGCCACCCAACAACCTTGAAAAGAGGGAAGAAAGCAAAAGTAGAGGAGTTTTGTTATTATTAAAGCTGATACCTGGACCTACGGAATCTATAAAGAATAATGGGACAGCTTTGCACCCTACAGTGCATAAGAGAGCGGCCAGTACAATGTGTACTATAACACTCCATCTGTGTTACGCCTGTTGTTCAAGTCCAAAACTCATTTATTTTCTTTTTTCATTTTAACACTTTATATGCAACATCCATCCTAAAAATGTCTGAATCATGAGTGAGACCAATATGTGGGTTTCAGTTCTCAACATGTGTGTAAGTTTAAAGGGTAAAGATACACTTTTGCTAGTGCTACACCGTCTGAGCACCCATGGGTGCGTGCGTTGAACGATGAGTGGTCAACAAAAAACAAAACACACAAATTAAGAAACTAAGTACAATCCTTTCGAACTGCACATTGTTGTTCTGTCTGTGGCACCACGCTGCTGTAGAAGTTAACAGACTGATGGTTGTTAACTTAAACCACTGGGATTTGACCCGACTGATTGACATTACACTTCATGTTAGTCTCTCTGCGTCACCCTGTGACTCCAATTGATTGGTTTTAAGGTTTCAAATTAAAAGCCCTTGTGTAATTGCAGGTTTGATACCTTGCAGATATCACATATTGCAAAAGTGGAAACACTCTCTAGGCTATTTGTCCTCAGAGAACCGGGAGGATTCAACATACTTCTAAAACTTGGTACATCCACCACCAGTTTTATGAAATGTGCGTTGTCTCAGATCCCGTCCTCATCCCAGCTCATCTGGTCGTGTTCACTGGTCGGAGGAAGCTCATTGGACGGCAGTGTTTGAATGGCTGCTTAATATGCAGAGTGGAGGGAAGCATGTACCACCAGAAGTAAGGCAAATCACTTCTGGCAGCCTAATTCACTGGTCATTAGAAGGGCCAAATTGAATAATGGACTCTGAGGTAAGTGTGTGTAAGTGCTTGTGCGTGCGTGTTCACGTGTGTGTCTGTTTGATGAGACAGGGCCGTGTTGGGTGGCCGTACTCTGTGGCCCCTATACCTTGGCCCATCAGTTTCAATCAGGCAGCACGACAAGCACTCCACAACCCCTCTCCATTAGGCCCCCGGTGCCCACACGTGTACTCTATTACACAGCATTACCTGGTCAGGGCCTGGAGACATCACCTGTGGAAGCGACGGACAGAGAGACTGAGAGAAAGAGAGAGAGAGGGATTGGCTCTCAAAAATAAAACCGATCCCATTTCTATTAAGATTCTTCCTCGTTCTCATGTTCTTGAGGTAATCACTGGACTGCCAGTGCTTTATTGGGGAAAGTAATGGGATTGCGGGTGGTGACAGTCGCACTCACTTATCTAACTGAATACGCAGACAGCTAACGATGATCCCACCTTCCTACTTGTATCCCGACCTGTCCCGGTTCCTCCTCCGCTCATAAGTCTCGCTGCTGCTTCTGCGATATTTACACATCGACTCAATGTTTGTCTCTTAAAGGGCAATTACTGCATCCTTGGAGCTTTTACCAACATAAATACAGTATTTAGAATAATCTGGACCGCCTTGTCACACGCAGGATTATCAACTGCATACATCAAGATATAAGGGAAGGAGTGAACATTTATAAGTTTGAGCACTCATATTTTATCTTCTCCAGCCAACAGAAGAAGCTGGATAAAAGCATAACCTGAAGAATATAAATCAAAAACAGTGAGTGAATCCAGCAGAGTGGAATGACTAGATGCAGTGAATATGACCCGAAACAAAAAGTACAACTTCAAACTAAGCCAAAGAAAATAAAAGTTTGCCCGTAAAAGCAAGAAATCCTTGTTGCCCTGTAATGTGTCTCCCACATATCGACACCAAGCTACACACAGGGAGAACAAACTGTTTCGCCCAGCAGCAAAATTTATAATAATGACAAGATGAAATATTTCGTATTTAACTACAAACTGTAACACCTATAAACTACTATTACAAGCGGTAACTCAACATTGTTCTAATGCACATTCGGGTAAGTCAGGTGGGCTTAATAGGGCTTGAAATGTGATTTTATATATTTTTTTTTTAGAGAATAAGGGAGAAATCAGACAGCAGTGGAATGGATTGGAGTGGCCGCGCTGCCCGGTGGGCCTATCAGTCAGAGTTAGGGCCGCTGAGAGGGTTGTCTCATAGGCGGCCTCTCCTGCTCTGGCCATTTCCCGTGGTCATTCGTCTCTGTCCAGTTTCTTTCCCTGTCCTTGCTCCCTCGTTTTTTCCCTGTCATCTCCTCCTCCCCCTCATCTTCGATTCTTCATTTTGGACTCTTAGTCTGTTTCTTCCCTCTTTACTCTGGCTTTTTCGTGCCGAGCACTCCCCTCTGTTTTTGTTATTTTTCCAACTTTTCCCTTCTGGACAGTAAATTGTTTTTTCCCATCTGCAGTGGAGTGAAGAAACATTCATATAGTTTTGAAGAAGCACTTTTTAACAGCTGTCGTTGTTTGTGATTGTTTGTTAATCACAGTGCTCTGTTAAATATTCAGTTGTGATGGTTCTTTTGCCATTTCTCATTTCTCAACTCTCTTTATTTCGGTGGCTGGCGATAGTACTTCGAGGGGACAATTCGGGCTTCAAAATAATCCAAATTAATTATATTACAACAACTAAGTTGTAATTTTATAAATTGACGGCAACAACACAGAGTTCTTTGCAATTAATGCCTAATATTCTGTTGCCGTTTTTCATGGATGGAGCTTTTTAACAGGCTATAAGCCTTTCAACTAATTAGGCAGTGTGCTCATATTCAATTATAGATTCATCATGTATATATTTATTTCACAGTAAGTAACAAAATGATTGCAATAGATCACAGAAAACCACTTTTTTATGCCATCATTTTTCTTCAAATTGCAACCCATAATGCAATTAGACCAGTTGCTCGACAAAGCTTTAATTGTTCAGTTGTTTGTTCGAGTGATGGAAACAATTGTTTGCCTGATTTTTAAATTAAGGCACCAGGTCGTCATGTACAACTTCATAATCATCTGCTCTAATAAGAAAAAGGCTAGAATTGATTTATTTATATTTACATTTAGTTGGAGCAAATGCAGGAACAATGCATTTAGATACATAAAAACAAAATTGTCAACACAGGATCTTTGGAGTCAATATAAAAACAATTCAAACTGTGAGCCGGGCTCAGTCACACGTATCCTCACACAACCAGGAGATCCAGAGTAAACCCAGCTCTGATATATAAGTTGCTGTTATTAGATTCTCTCTGCTCTACCTGAAAGGCCATGAAATGCACTAATATGACCTCAATATCAGAACCGGGAATGAAAATGTCAAGGTTCAGGTCTGAATCAAAGAAAAACAAAAACCTTGCACTATAACTTATAGCATTTTTCTCCATTGTGGTTCTGAAAGCTCTGAGTAAATTTTAGATTTATGGACAATTCATCCGATTTAAATTATGATTTACCTGACTAACTTAGAAATATTTTCCTGTCACATGTTTATGCACATCACGACAGATATCTTATCTTTCTGGCCGTCATTTTACCACCTCTCAAGCTGCACAGATTAGAACACACCATATAAGGGCTTCACAAGCAGATGTTTACCTCTGGGTTCCTTGGACGTTGTTGGTACCTGCCTGATCATCCACCTCATCGTGAGGCGTTTCATTGCAAATACATGTGTGCTTTGAGATAAGAGGTGAGGGAGGAATGTTCAGTACTCACATCTCATGTTGTTGATAAATACAGTGGGTTATGAACAGAGTATTTGGTCCTTAAATGCTTTTGTATGATAGGACTGAATAATATTAAAAACATTGCTAATATATAAAAAATATTGCAATATAAGTTAAGTTGTAATTTCTAAATTAATTTTTTTATATAACTAGTTTTTGAAAAAAATCAATATTAGTCATAGAAATATCATGAATTCATAATTGTTTTATAAAGAACCCTAACTTAAACAGATAAATAATCAAATTCATTTAAAACATTTTATTTTAACTGAATCACATGGTTTTTTTTAAGTGAAATTCAATAAAAAGCAAGCAAATATAACAATAACTGAATATCATTATTGGTGATTTGCGCAGCAGGCAGGAGGCAGTGTATGAGTTCTGCGGTGGAGATCAGGTGTTTTGTTTAAACCACATCAACACCACGGACCATCATCACCAGAAGCTCTCTTGACATCTCTGCGTGTTAAACACGTCATCATCACACCCACTTGCCCGCGGTGAGTCAGAGGACCCCCTGCTGTGTTCTCACATTGGCTCCTTCAGACATTCTGCAGATTCTTTACAAGGGGACTGGCCTGAGAAAGTCCAGAGGCTCTCAGTCGGACGTTGGTGTTCACACTCACTGCCCCTGCAAAGAATGTCCAGAGGATCTGTTCAGTGCATGTCTGAAAGCAGCTTACGTGAATGGGAGAGCTCCTGTGATTGATTTGAAAGTGAGACTCCACAGTTTGTGCACAAAACTGCATCAACATTAAATAACATCTGAATTATTTTATATATTATTTCCTCATTTCTAATTTGTCCAATCAACCACAAAACTATAAAACAAAATCCAATCTATGGAATACAATTTGTGGAACATTTTGTGTGATTGTGCGCGTGTGTGTTGAGTGTGTGCATGTATGCCCATTTAAAAGTGTTTATGCAGGCTGGTGCTGTCACTGGTGTCGGCCGTGTGTCGCATCCACAGGCTGAGCGGTGGCTGGTTCTGGCTTTGATGGACAGAGGAAGTGAGGGCAGCCATTTAGCTGCAGCCTCCGATCTGGCCTACCAACCTCTGTAACCCGCCAACCACCCACCTGCCAACCACACACACACACACACACACCCACACACACACACACACACACACACACACACCTCCCTCTCCCCGGCTCTGAGGGAGCTTGGGGGAATCGCAGCCACTCACTCTGATGATTTATGACCACACCTGAAGCCTAAAGAGAGTGTGGGTGTTTGTGTTTGTGTGTGTTTGCAGGATAAAAAAGAAAAAGAGTCGAGAACGAGTCTTGACTGTGTGTGTGTGTGTGTGTGTGTGTGTGTGTGTGTGTGTGTGTGTGTGTGTGTGTGTGTGTGTGTGTGTGTGTGTGTGTGTGTGTGTGTGTGTGTGTGTGTGTGTGTGTGTGTGTGTGTGTGTGTGTGTGTGTGTGTGTGTGTGTGTGTGTTTGTGTATTAGGGGGAAATAAGGGTGTGACACTGTGTGTGTGGGGTTAAAGGGAGTTTTTACCTTTAAGCACAATGGTCAATTTGAGATTCTCCAATTTAGTTTTTGTGCATATAGGACAGAGTGTTGTGTGCTGCAAACAAATGTGGTGTGTCTTCTTCTGATGCAGGGACACCATTATCGCTCACCTTTACGACTCGACCTCCGAATATCTCTCTCGCTCCTCTCTCTCTACAATGAACCTTGACTCTGCAATCTCCAATAAAACCCATCATATAAAAAATTCATATTGATACTCTCTGCCCCTGCTTCCTCCACCAGAGCTCCGTGATAAACAACCCACTGTCAGATATTGAAGTCTAGAATATAATAAAAAGACAGATCTTCTGTTCTTTCCACATACACTTCTGCAGCTCAGTTCACCCGAGACACATTTTTCATATTTTGGTGGAAATATATTGTGATTTCATTGAGTTTCCATACAATGCATTCAGCGAAGCTTCTTATCCAATGTGAGGCTCTGAGAAAGGAAAGAAACGAAACATTGAATAAGGCTGCAAATTGAAACTGATTCCATTTTAAATGACCAAATTGTAATTCTCAGAGGTTCAGCAATTTGTTTTTTAACCAATCACCCAGAGTGATGATAATTTAGTCTCGTCAGATCCTTATTGAGTGATTTAGGGCAATGGGTTGGGCTACAATAGTCTTCTCTGTGTTGTTTTACATCCTGTACACAAGTGAATTGTTTCTTCTAGTAAAGGTGTAGTTTTGGACTTATGTGGTACAGTTACCATTGTGCTGTTTGATTAGTTGTTTGAATATCTTATGATTCAAATACGTTTACACTCACCGTTATCGTCAGTCGAATGTGACAATCTGAGTAATATGTCTCGCTGGGAGTCATTAGATCCTGGATGTGTCAGAATATTCTCAAGCTGCAGGAGAACACCCAGCAGACCCTAAAACAAATACAAATCCACAGTCGAAAATGAGTCATAACTTCCGAGTCTAGTCTTGAATTTTCTTATGAATTTTAAAAGATTTTATGGAAACATTCTTGTTGTCTCACCTTTATTATTTGATTTCTTCACACTCCTGAAGTCCTTGCTTTTCACTTTAGACGTATTCCCTCTTGTTTTTCTCAAGACTGATGCATTTGCACTTTGTATCATTTGTTGTTAAAGGTGCTATATAAATGTTTCTACACCTACCTATAGGACGTTTTGCACAAGGTAAATCACAGACAACAACGGTGAATCTGAGCACTTGTGAATCAGCTGCGCCGTAGGGGCTGAAGTGACAGTGGGTGTGCCGAGGCAGTGCCCATTTTTCCTTCTTATCCCCCAGCAGAGCCTCTGCATTGGTCCATTACCCAGCGAGTTCTGGCATTGTACTGCAAACGGTACCACCCCAGAGAGCCTGTCAGACCGAGGCGGTCAGTTAACCACACCGTCGGCCATGCAAGTCGTCTGCTGCAAATGACCGAGGATGAGTTGATGCCGTGGATGTGCTGATGACTGAAACTTGGCACCTTCTGCTGTTGTGTTTCCACTTTTAACACTTTTAATACAGTGGCTTACTTAATCCTGGACAGCATTCTTGATTCTATCAGTTTTAACATTACACTCTACGAGGTCTATTAGGTTTAGTCACTGTAGCAATTTCACGTAATAGGCTTCCATTTACTATGCATTTCAACAGTTATTAATAATAATGGAAGTCATGAATTACCACTCTACAAGCAAATTCATGCATGCTCACATTATGCATTAATGTGAAATGCAATAGAAGCACGTAATTAATTCCTCTATCATTCATAAGCTGTATATAAAATGGTTTCTAACATTAAATCATAATTCTACACAGCTGAAGTTACAGTCAAGAGTTTGTTAATAATTATAAACTCCAAACTTCAGACAAACACACTGTACATGATTAAGGCAAAAGCACAAAATAGAGCACAGATGTCACTGAATGAATTGCTGGCTCAGTTCAGGGACTCTCCACCGTTTAGGAATTGGAAACTCGGCACATTCCAATCCAGCAAAGTGAAAAGACTGCATTATATCCTGTAAATTAACGATTGAATATGAATTAAAAAGATATTTTCTTTCATAATAGCAGCTATTCAAAGAATGGTTTGTAAAGGTCAGTGCCTCGTCAGATTTAGATGTCCACGGTTTTTCAATTTAAAATTTGTATTTTAACTTACATCGTGACCATGAAAGAGAAAAGAAAGCTTTTCTCTCCTCAGGGGATTTGTCATTGAAATCTTCATTGATTATTCATTCACAAGACCTCATTTTACATTTCTCTTATTAGGAAATTTCTGTATTTTTGTCAAAAAGTTTGGTCACAACTCTAAAATCTTTGAGTATTATTTAGCAATCTATCAGTTTCTTTCTTCAACCACTATAAAGTTTACAACCACATGATGTATATTCTGATTTTTAAAAGATGTCAACACAGTTTTCTGCTCAGGGACGACTGTGAAACAAATCCCATCAGAAAACGAGCGCATTTCGTTTTTTGTCTTCTGTAAACCAGTTCTGTAACAGATATCATTATGACTGTGATAAAAACCTGCGAAAGCAACACATTTATCTTCGCTTTTTCAGAGCAAACTATTTAGGCTTGGACACTTCAATTACTGTGCATTCAGGCGATACAGTATTCAGCCATGTTTTAACAAAAAAAAAAAAAAAGGGGAATGGGGTGGTGATGGTGGGGGGGGTAGTTCTATTAAAATACATACTCCAGCACACAGGCATCAAAGAATCGTGAACCACTTAAAACAATGAGAGGATCATGAATTACTCCAGGTTGTAACGTGCCTGTTTGGATGAAGGGATGTATTTGTCGAAGCATTTAGATCCCAGAGATAAGTATGTGCGCTACATTGGCTGTATTTGTGCAGCGCTGCATTTTTGTCCTTCTCTGTGTGCTGGTGACAGCAGCTAAGCTAAGCGGGGGTTGTTCTTGAGCTTGTCTACGTCAGGCTGCTCAAAGTTTGTTTGTGTGTATGTGTGTGTGTGTGTGTGTCTCTTAATATGCTGTTAATGTGGTCTGGGTGACAGTAGATTTCCTCATGCGCTGGCTCACTGGGCCCGAGCATGAGCCGATGCCAAACATGCTTTCTGCCAACACTGCAGACTGAAAAATTATGGGACGCACGAAGCATCGAATGGATTGCTTCAGTTAGTAGGCAAGTCATTTCATCCATTCAAAGAGAGAAGGCGAAATACAAGTTTATTCTTCGTCGCCTAGTTGACTTAAATGGCTCCGCCTGCTTTTAAAAGCTGCGACTTTTTATAAACAGTCCAACATTTCTAAAAAATCTGGGTTTTTTTATGCTTGTCAAATGCTACGATTCAGCGCCAGACGTGCACTGTCTTTGAGGCCTTTTCTTAAAAACCAAGTTTGTTTTCAACCACCGAGGACCCGGCGTAGAGTGAGTGAAAGGTTAAAGACGAAAGTAAAAAGCAAAGGAGATAAATGCTTTCAAAGGCAAAGTGCTTTTTCCATGTGTCTGTATAATAGCACCAAAAGAGCAAAGCTTTTCCATGAGATGACAGTGTACACTCCAGTTTGGCGTTGGACCAGTCAGAGGCTATCATCTTTTGGAGGGACCAATTAGAAGCCATCATTCCATCTGTGGGTGAGCTGCCATGTTGCCATTGATACTGATATCAACAGTTTCACCTTCTATCCCCTTTTGGAGCTGTTGCCTTTGTTTGACCACTATGCAATGTCAGTTCTACATGTTTGCACTGAAGTGGTCTTTGATCTTGTGTGAGCAGGTAGTGGGAAAATCAGCCGTGTTAGGTAAGACAGTGATGCAGTTAACAGCCACACTGCAAATTATATAATACCGTCTAGGAATCAGGAGCAGGACTCAATGATGCTCTTCTCACTTCTTAAATTATCATGAGAAATAGAATCCGACTTGTCAGAAAAATATGCTGGAAATATCAATATAATGGTGTGGAGGGAAAGAATAAGCTCTGATGCAACAGATGTATAGATGTCAAAACAGAAACAAAAGTGGAACAATCCAATCAGGACGAGTGAGCTCCACTAAGTATATTTAGAATAATATCAGGGGAAGGAAACCTACCACAGTCGAGAAACATAACACTTATAAGAGCATGTCAGGGTACAAATCAAAACATACAAAGTGGTCAAATCAAACATGAAGAGGCAGTTTAAAGCTATTTGAATATATAAAAGCCAAGATTCAAAGCTACCCTTGACAGCTACCATGGTGCATCAGCATCTCAGAGATGGAACTGGCTTCACAAATGTAGGCGGACTGGCTGCCTAATAAAAAGGCTGACAGCTGGGAGTGTAAAGAATATGGGATAGTGAAGAGAGGCACACAGAGGCATTCAGAGTTAAGGGATGCTCTGTGAAAAGCTGCCCTGCTAGTACAGGCTGATCCATGTCCCAGGTATTTTAAGAGCCGTCCCTTTGAGTTAGCAGTGAAAGATCAGGTAAATGAGGTGCTACACAGACTACAATAAAGCAGGTTGTACCTTAAGCAATAAGATAAGATAAGATAAGATACATTTTTATTTGTCCCACACACATGCACAAACATGCACAGACACACGCATGCAAGGAGGGAAATTTAACCTCTGCTTTTATCCCATCTGGTGCAGGACACACAGAACAGTGGGCAGCCATGTACGGCGCCCACTGAGCAGATGTTGGGGGAGTAAGGTGCCTTGCTCAGGGGCACTAGACAGGGTAGGGAGAATAGTCTTTTGATTTTTTGGACAGATCCAGGTTCGTCTTTTGTTGTTATTCCATCCAGGTAATTTTTTTTTTAAACTCCGTGGAGTCGAACCGTGGAGTCGAACCAGCATCGAACCAGAGACCTTTTTCTGCCAGTAGTCATCCCAAATAATCACATTTAGACGGAACATGAAGAAGATTCTGGAGTGATTGACTGATCTTCACCACCAAATACAACAGCCTCCACTGAGAACATGTGTTAACAGAGGTTCTTCTTCCACCCGTTACCATTTGACACCAGCTCACAGCACACATCCCCAGACATGTTGTGAAAATATGATTTAAAGAGCATCATGTTGTTGTTTGCATTGACTATTCGGGTGAATGGAACAGAAGCACTTAGAAAATACACAGTTCAAGCTGCCTCCCCTGACAATGCAATGTATTTTATGGGCTTTGTTGCTCCTTTACCAGAACAGGTTTCCTTCCCGACTTTGCTTAGAGCTTGTGACGCTCCACTTGCAGAGGTTCCTACTAATGTGGTGCGAGCTAAATCCGATTTTTGTTCCTTTTTAAAAATTATTATTATTAAAGGTTAACCCTTCATTCAAGCAAGATTATTTATTCAATTATTTTTGAGATTGGTCTGAAATAATATTGATAGAGAATCTGAGTTCCTACAGTAGCTCTTGATATAGGCACTTTGTTTGAGACGGTTTGATCCCCACAGCCGGCCAAGGGCAGACCCTTCCATCGCCTTCTGTTTTAGAGGAGATAATGATTCTCTTTTACCTGGAATAGGATTGCGTTTTCTATCTCTCTCGGCCTCTATTCTTCCCTCACCTTTACCTTTCCATCGCTCGCTCCACCCCCCCCCCCATTCCACCTCCTCTCGTCAGTCTGCCGCTGCTGGTGCTCGCTCCACGGTGGAGATGCTCTATCGCTCTGTCACAGCGCAAGCGAGGGATGAGAGACAAATCAAAACCACCTTATTTCCCCTCAGCCCCTCTAACCATGCCAGATTGAATTTGAGGTTTTTCATCTCATTTCTCATCTTTCTCTTTTCCCTGCCTCCCTTGGCGTCCACTCAAAATTACCTGGAACCAAGCCGTCTCACAACTTGATGACGCAGAATCATTTATGCATGTGAAAGGGAGATAGTCGGCAGCCCTCACTGTTTATTCTTTGGACTCACTTTGAAAACCTTCGGCTTCAGTTGTGTGTGCTCCAAAGCCGGCCTTGTCTTTACCAATGTCTAAAATCATCATGGATGCAATTGTCCAAATTAGTTTAATGTCCAAAATTTAAAATGTTCTCTTAAGGAAAATGCTAAATCACCAAAAACTATCTATTTTTAATATTCTGTACCTAACATCCATTTCTTTGCCAATTTTATGCGAATCACAGTCTAAAAGTCTATTTATATGCTCTTATTCCCGATCGTTGACCATCTCTAAATCAAATATCTGCTGTAGAAGTATCAGTGATTCCCATTCCTCTACAGGAGTAGAATACAAACTGTTGTCCCAGGAAGTATTTAATACATTTTGTTTGTTTTGGAAATCATCAATCTGTAATTTTAACAAAGGATCTGTGGATGTTTCATCGACTGTATTTGCAAGTGTTAAATACCGACGGTAAAACAAGTCTCTGGACCATATTAAAGAAAACGTTGCTGCCTTCTAAGCTCATGCTTAGTTTTTCTTTATGGGCAAAATGTGATTTATTTATTAAGTATCAGACAACTTGATATGTTTTTTTATTGATTTAGCTTCAAAACAGAAGAGATACACAAATATGTAAAGCACATACACACAGCGCACTGCTCTATCTTAGTGCATCATGGTTAGATATTAAAAGAAATAAAATAATGTTTTATTTAATACGGATCATGACTCTTACTCAAAAAGTATAATCTTCCATTTAATGCATGGTACAAAAGTCCTGCTGCTTAAAGCACTGCAGAGGCAACAACTTGTAACTGGTCTTGTGTGTGGTTGTGGTTGTTGTAGCTGCTGGATGAGTGTGTGTGTGAGCTGGGGGGGGGGCAGCTGGCTCCTGCTACCGGAGAAAAATGACTCTCATCTTCCACTTTGTTGGACCTACTCCCACCCAGCCTCCCTTCACCCCACCTTTTCATCTTCAATTATGGGTTGGAATATGAATCTTTAATAGGGTGATAATTGTGCTAGCATATTTGCTGTCACCCACCATTAGCCTAGATTAATTAGCCCATTTAGTTTAGCTTAAGAAAGTGTCTGGCTGAGGAATGGGGGCACTGATGGAAGGCGGGTGGAGCGAGAGAGAAGAATCAGCACAATCTGTTCTATATCATAATGCTATCGTTCTCCTGCTTTCTCTCTGTCTCTTTGTGTCATGGGCCTCTCTGTCTTTTCCATCTTTGCTGGTTTCACTCTCTCTTTCTCTCGTTCAACTTCCTGGGTTAGTGTGTTTCTTCAGTGTGCTCTCATCTGCCCGGCTCCGAGCTGTATTTTATATCATGCTGTGGTTGGGGGGCAGACTTATGGGGGAAGTCATGCAGTTTAAACTTGCATACAACTATTGATTCTGTAATTAGCGGTTAATTGTGAAACCATTGCTGTAACTTTCCCAAGGACGCCCCTTTTCTCAAAGGAGGTTTCATAAGATTGTGAAACGTATGTCCCGTAGAATCGCATGATTATCAGATGTAAAGTTTATGATTTTACAAATGATCAATGACATTTTAGATTTGAACAGTTTGTTTATAGGGTTTCCTCTGTGACTGCTTCACATCTCTGTTTGAACCAGACGTTCAGTTTGAGGCTACATTAGCAGATAATGACTTAACAGACCTGAGTCTCCAAATGCACATGTTGGTGTTTGAGTTGCATTATAGTTAATGACAAAGAAGAATGTGTGACATTTAAAAAGCAAACATTTTTGTAAACTGTTAATTGTCAGTCAGACTGTTAGAGGAGCAGAATATTAAAGAGGGTTAACATTCTTTATTGAGTTTTCAGCACAAAGTAATTAAAGCTGTGCTGATCATTATTTCATATTAACAACTAATCAATTGACTGCTTCCCACATTGGCAAACGCCCAGAGAATTATCACAAAAATGTGCAATTCCCTTCTCAGCATCCTTCAGCTCATTCCTGCTGGTTCACAGCTGTTTTGGTTTCCTCTCCTCGTCCCCATAAACCTGATAAGCCCTGATAAGCTGATGTTAGGTGACCAGCTCAACACCAAATGGACAAAGTTACATATTTAACCTATATTTCACCAGTGTTTCAAGACAGAAAAAGGCAAAACAGAGCCAACTGAACAAATTTTCACATAACCTGAGAGTTGATTGTTAACTGTCAGTGTAATTTGCAGCATTAGCAAACATTTCAGATTGCTGGAAATCATTTCATTCAATGTTAGTGTGAGAGTTATTGCTTAATGGGGCCTTAATCGCTCACTCCACCTTGGGATAAGTCGAGCTGGGGGGTGTGTGCGGCGCTGGAGGGACCTGGCCATGTCACTGGCTGTATATCTCTCAGCAGGCGATGGGAAATGAGGTCTAATCGGAGGGATATTAAAGTCACAATAGACTGCTCCTGCTATTAAGGCCTGTCAGCCCTGGCCTCCTCTCTCACCTTGATATTTCTCACTCGCTGAATATTTATATGCCGGCATCACATGCTACTTACACAGAGGAGTGCGTGCATGTTTCTTTTTTTTGCGTGCGTGCAGAGGCATCGAGCAAGAAATTTATCATCGCTGTTTCCTTTCAAGGTCGCCCGAATGCGTTCATGTGCACGTGTATAACTCACGCAGTCCCCCCCTCTGTCCTCTGATCTCCAGGTGCAGCGGGGGCGAGGCTGCTCTCGGGTCAGAACAAACCTGTCGCCATGGATGTGGATGAGGAGGAGAATATGAGTGAGTCAAATCCGGCTTTCTCTCCTTTGTTTTCTGTTTTTCCTCCTCGTCTCTACTTTTACATGTCTGCTTGTTCTTTTATTCCCCTCTTGTTATCTTCCTGCATGCGTTACCTTGTGTGCCCTGTCCTTTGCTAACGTGTAATCAGTGTAAACACTCACACCACTCAAGCATTAGTCGAGCAGCCAGCCCACAACTCATTGAATATTGTAACATTAGGTAAAACTAATCAAGCTGAATACAAATCTCACTCGTACATATGAAAAACACTCTTATGTTTGTTGTGTTGCTTATCTTACACATATTAGTTTCCCCCTCAATGAGCTTTATCTTATCTGTCATTTGTCCGGATTTGACCCGAAACAAGACACAAAATAGTCCATCCACACAAAAAAAAACACCGCTGATGTAACCAAAACTTTTTTAGGTGAGACTGAATCATCAGATCTGAGACGCTTCAGGTCACATTACTGTAGATTCCCTCTATCTCCATTTCTCTCCTCGGAAAATCCTCTCAACTCCAGCATATTGAACTTTAATTAGACACTTTGGGTTTGAACTGGGTGTGCAAGCCTCAGAAGGCGCGGAGAGCCGAGAGTGAATGTGTTTTCACTTCACCTTAACAATCTTCAACACTCATTCAAAGGAAGCTGTCACCCCAGCAGCGCCGCAACCTGCAATTAAAATGAATACTTCTCATTGTAGTGTCACGCTCGGTGTTTATCCTCTGAGGAGAGGCATGTTGTTATGTGTTGTGTCAAATGAGTAGAGTTGCCAGGGGAAAGTCTTTGTAGTGCTGATGCAGGCGGCCTCTTACTAACATTTTCGACTGGCAATCAAAAGATCGACTTGAAGATGAGACGCAGTCCGAACTCACACAAGCTTATTCCTTTAATACCAAGGGAAGACCCGAGGAAAACATGAAAGAATTTTTAACTTTGCTGTGACAACCTTAGCAGCTCGTGAAATTCTTTAATCACATGAATCCTCACAACTCAAAAACCCAACTGACAAGTTACATTTAAAATAAGGTTGCCATTCACGATCTGTATCATTTGGTTATTGCAACCCACACATAGATTTGTAGCTCTTACAGATTTAAACATAATTTTCCTTTCATTGCGTTTCTAATGGATGCTGATTACACAAATGCTGTCATGATAATGACCACAACCGCATGTGTGCCCCACGATTCAGTGCATGGAGTCTTTTCTGTTGCTTGAAGGCTTTTGTCCTCAGATCTATTCTAAGGCTCTGGAGAAGCTGAATATCAGTCACTTAGCAGACAGTCATCATAATATATAATAAATATTATGATGATACATTATTGGACGTACAAAGGAAGTTAGGCTTTTATTTCTTTGTGCAATTATATTCAATGTTTGTGCAGCATGGTAGAGTTTTATGAATGTACCTTTTTTTTGATTGGCTATCACTATATTCCATAGAAATGTATCCTTGAAATATAATGAAAATCTCAAAATTGACCATAGCTTAGTTCTTTGTGTTTTATCATTTATACTTTGAGTTGTATTTCAGGTCCTTATTTAACTTTTCAATAAAACCATATCCCACCACAACTAAAATCAAGTGGTGATTGAAGGTTGTTGGCTGAGATCATATCATTGTCCAATCTACAAATTTCACCACCTCCGCTTAAAGCTACTGTTGTGCACAGTTACACTGCACCCCCCCTTTCCCTTGTCATTATTTTAATTTGCAGAAACTCCCTGTGCATGTACACACCAAAAGTATTGCATGTTTTCAGAATTCTTGAATTGAACGATGCATCTTGTGCTCTTGATTGTAGGGACCAGTTTGTTTTTGTTCTGCCTTGAGACATGTCACTTGTAGTGAGCAGATGGTAACAGCTTGTCGGGGCAGATTGCAACTTAAAACACTGTGCTCTCTGACAAGCTCCATGGGGGGGGATCTCAGAGGCACAGGGTCTTATGAACGGCACCTCATTAGAAACAGTTCACGATTTCACATTTTCCTCACTTTGAGTATGACACTTGTTCTTTCTCAAAACTGGCCAAACAGCAATTTAACCTCCCACACCGTGTCACCGGTCAAGCCTGTAGGATCCTGCAGTAGGTGGAGTCTCCTCCTCCTGCCTCTTTGATGTGTTCTCCTGTTTGCCTGGTCCTCAGCTCCTTCCCCTGCACTCCTCCCCTGCACTCCCTCAACCCAACCTACAATCCCACTCATGCACACTGCGGCCTCTCTTTCTCCTGAGTACCGCAAGGAGTAACCTATCAAGCCTTTGCTGAAGGATGTTATAAATGAAAATTTTTGCCAATATTCCATCCACTTTGCTAACTGGATTCAGTGATATGTGTTCCCCCCTGTACAGTATATTTCAGAAACCGCAGATGAAAACTGAACACTACGAATGTACCCAATTTCTTTATAGGCACTCGAGAGATTAAAAATTGTGGACAGATGATGAAAGTGTGTGTGTCTGTGTGGGTGTAGGTGTGATCTGTGCATTTATGTTTGAGACCCATTACACTGTGAAGCCTGTACGAGTGCAGCATAATTCTCCCACTTTAGCGTGACCATCAGAATAACAGGGCCCAAATTATTTAATTTTTTAATAAAACCATATAAAAAGTTTAATTTCAAAATTGTGGACACATCTCTATAAAAGCAATATATCGATCGATGACATTTTACTATTTGCAGTTATATCAGTTGACTATAGTTTAAGATGTTCAATTAAATTAAAAATCCAATTTCTCTTGCTGTGATAAAGGAACACAAATCATTGGTTCAGTTCCAAAGAGTGATAAAGGAATCTATAAATTTTGCATTTACAAGATCCTGCAACGAAGGCGTTGTAAGTTACTCTTTCTGGGCACCGCAGGTTCAAGCAGCACCGATGTTAAAGAAAACCGAAACCTGGACAACGTGTCCTGCAAAGATGGGCAAGGAGTGGCTGAACAGCTGCCTAATGGAAGCGGGCTGAGCAGTCGAAAGCGCCCCCTAGAGGAGGGAAACAATGGGCACACACACTCCAAGTTCCGGGCCAAGAAGCGCAAGAAAACACCGGGGCCGGTCCTGCCCAAGAATGCGCTGATGCAGCTGAACGAAATCAAACCGGGTCTCCAGTACAAACTGCTGTCTCAGACAGGCCCGGTCCATGCACCAGTTTTTGTAATGACTGTGGAGGTCAATGGACAGATGTTTGAGGGCATGGGCCCCACAAAGAAGAAGGCTAAACTGAATGCAGCTGAGAAGGCGCTGCGTTCCTTCGTCCAGTTCCCCAATGCTTCTGAGGCCCACCTGGCCATGGGTCGAACCCTGACCGTGAACACAGACTTTACATCTGACCAAGCGGACTTCCCAGACATGCTCTTCAACGGCTTCGAGACCCCCGCTGCGCCTGAAGAATCCTTCTATCTAGGCTCCAATGGTACCAGCTCCATAAACTCACTAGGGGAGTATCCGCTGCCCACACCACCGGGCAGCAACCTTGCCCAGGCCCCATTGCCCCCTCCATCCGTGTTCAGCTCGCCCTCCAGTGGCAAAAACCCAGTCATGATACTCAATGAGCTCAGGCCAGGCCTCAAATATGACTTTGTCTCAGAGAGTGGGGAGAGTCACGCCAAGAATTTTGTGATGTCAGTAACAGTGGATGCACAGACGTTTGAAGGCTCAGGGCGCAACAAGAAGCTGGCGAAAGCCCGGGCAGCGCAAGCCGCCCTGTCCGCTCTCTTCAACATGCAGCTCGACCAGACTCCGTCCCGGCAACCCATCCCCAGCGAGGGATTGCAGCTTCACCTACCGCAGGTAAGATATCCCTTTTCATAGAGAACTTCTCAACCACAATACAAACTATTTAATTTACTTTTTCAAAGACGATCAGTAATTTGTGCTGCAGGATTTTTTAATCATATGTTATGCTGACCTCAGTCAGTGCATTCAAAATGATTTGCGTCAGTTTTCTTCAGTAAAGTCACTGAGTTTCCATATTGACTGAACAGGTCAAGGTGTAGCTGACCTTAAATATGAATATTTTTGACCGCACTGTTCCCTGAATTGAATGAGTCAAGGAAACCTGTTTTCAAAAGGCTTGTTATCATGTGAATGAGTTCTGAGTCAAGCTGACTCACTCACATATGATACTGTTGGTAATCGCTGAAAAATATGATAATTTAAACATGCTTTGGTTGAAGCTAAGTTTTAAAAAAAACTTTCCTGAGCACCTCAATGTCCGTCAATAGGTGTCACAGTCTTTCTCTCTCAGGGAGTGATAGTACAACCAATGCGTAGACATGATAACCAATTCTTTCATAACATGACCTTGAAACACTAATTAAAATTTGAAAGAGTGAAGAGTGACAGATGATGAAACCACAAAGACTGATTGAAGTGACAGATTTAATCTCTTTAAGATAAAAAATGTAATATTTTGTAATGATGATAATCGTAATTCTAGTGCCTAGTCCATATCTATATCCTGTTATGGTTGCCGTAGTTTTAATCATGTTATGTCGCAAACAGTCAGGATAATACTTCCAAAGTCTTTTTTTTATATCATCATTCTAAACTCTGACGGAATATCTCTCCAGAATAAACGCAAACGTATTCCTAGTAACCCTGAGATGGACGACGAATCCCCACTTCCTCCCACTGTCCAAAAATGAAGCAAAGATATCTCAGATACGAACGCTGCCATCTTGTGCCGAAGACATTTGGAGTCTGGAGTCTGTGCAGTAGCAACTGGGGGGATGGAGAATTTATTTTAAGTACATTATGACTTTTTAATTTGCTCCATGTTCTATACTAACATGGAGGAGACAGGAATAAGGACCTATACTTCAGTCAGCCACTAGGGGGCAATTAAGACACTCTGTCTTTGTGTTTGGGGAGCTGCCATGTTCCCCATCTTTATATACAGTCAGTCCGACCTGCTCCATCTGTCATCTTCTCGTAGGTTATCAATAAAACCTCAGTCACATCACGTTTTCTGGGACTAAAGCCCGATGCTCACTCTAGTGGTGACTGTCGGAGCCATGTCAGTGTGTGAGTGGAGATAACAACGTCAGCAAACCTAATCAGTCCCCTTCCCAAATCCGTTTTATCTTTCTTTACTCACTCTATCCACTTGTCAACAGATTTATTTGACAAGCCCCCCCCCACCGCACACTTTAATGATAGCACCCCCACTAACTGCATTAATATTCTCTCACGTTGTTTTTAATTTCCACAGCCCGTTTCAATCTGTAACAGCACAAATGGAGACAAACCGTCGGATTCTATTGCAATTGCAGTAAACTTAACTTATCAATGATCAAATCCATCAAAGACCTTTCAGAAATATTGTGACAAGAAATGAGGGAAATTCTTGAAGGGAACAATTTTTGCACATATGTGTTTTTTGTCCCAAAATTAGAACTCTGTACTATCACTTCTTCCGCACCTCAAAAGATTAACATTCATTTCCACCCCATAAAAGACCTCTGCATTCAAAATTCAAATGATCTGGCTCCGATTGGGTGACTCCAAAGTAGCAGGGAAGTATACTGGACTAATCTCTTTAATTTGTGGTCACCCAGCCGTCATCTATCCTCTCGGTTATCCTCATTTGCCAGCACATTAGCAATGGATAAGGAGCCAGCGAGAGGAGCTGGCTGTCCAAGGCAAAATATGTATTAAGTTCAGCCGTGTGAAGTTCTTACTCGTCTACTTTTTTTTGCCTTTTGTGATTCACTTCCAGAAGGCAGATGGTAAATTATAGCTGTCAGACTGAAACAGCGCTGCTTGAAAGACAGTTAGGTATACCTCAGGGGGTCAACCTAGTTTTGCTTGTTGCCGTTTCAACACTCTGACTCTTGTTTGGAGCTGAATGCGAACGCTGTGACAGGTACATGGTGCTCTAGGGGAGGATAACATCAGACGCGCTTTGTAAGCTGACACATCTGACACAAGCTCCTGTGTGTGTGTGTGTTCGTCTGGCTGTTTGTGTGTCTGTGTGTGTCTGTGTGTGTGTGTGTGTGTGTGTTTCCAGGTTCTGGCTGATGCCGTCTCTCGCCTGGTGGTGGATAAGTTCAGTGAGCTGACAGAAAACTTCACCTCCCCCCATGCACGACGGAAAGTCCTAGCGGGAGTCGTCATGACAACAGGTACATTTCAGGGGAGGAGACAGTTGGTGTTTTTTTTTATGGTCGGACTCAACACTGACAGTTAATGTTTTGAGTGTTTCATGTTGTGTAACGTCTTATATTCTCCCTTCAGTAATGCATAAATACATATTCATACAACATTTATGATTAGAACTTTTACGACTTTGTTTACCGTCATATTTGCGGTGAAATACAAGTACGTACTTTTTTTTACCTTTGTAGAACATGAGATTGATAAAAAATTACCTCCACCTGGACTAAATAGATAGCAAAATGTCACTTAACAGTAATACATCTATATGAAATATCAAGAAATAGAACATGAAAGTCTAAAATACTCACAGCGATCATTATTCTGCATTTAGATCTTTAACCTTTGTTATCATAAGAGATTTTGATGATAATAATGTTTTAGTGCTTCAGTATCATTGATGATGCAAAATAGAGTAATAGTCGTTTTTACAGTGGATATTTATTCAATTATTCTCAATCATGTATTAGCATCTTAATCCACTTTAGAACAGGCCTTTATATGATGAAATTGTTTTACATTAATAATACATACATAGTGTAATATAATATAATATATGAAATAATTATCAGGTTAAACATTCATACATTGCAACCCAGCCAATTAAACCATCCTTCCCCCATCAAGTATCAAGACTAGCTTGGTTATAACCATTGAGGATGAACTTGTCAAAACTGTCTCCATTATGAAACTCTCCACTTTCTCCCCTGACCCTTTTCCAGCTGAGCTTTAAGAGAGCACTTTTCAGAAACCAGCCTTAAAATCACTTTTCATTGTAAGTTCCTCCTTAGAACCTGGCACCTCCCTAAAGCAGAAGCACTTTTACTACTAAACCTGTAAAAACCAAACTCAAAAGGCTGAATTTTGGCTCCTCCTGATCTTTCCATGAGGAGAAATAACCCCAAAGCGTTAGCTACAGCAGGGGACTTAGCTTTCAGGCTGTCAAACACAGTACTCATCAGTTTTGAGATATGTTTTATGTTTGTTGCCTTGGCCAGCTTTGAATTTTGCTTTACAAATATTGCATCGAGCGTTGTCTGCGTCAATTATCGTAAAGTGTAACCACACTTGAGATCACTTTCGACTGTGTGCACTTATCAGAAAAGAGCTTGGCTTGATCCCGTTCCAGGGGTGAGTCACATGGTCTCGCTCTCTCTCTCTCTCTTTATCTAACATATACTCTTTCTTTTTCTCTTACTCACGTATACATCACTCTTTCATCCAGATGTGTTCACAAGAACCGAAATTTGGCACCGATTTGATTTAACGTGAAAGGAATTTTATTGGTACCTTTAAAAATACAGATTTCGGCCCAACCCTAATCATATGTCTCTTGCTTTACGCAACCTACACTGGCTCTCTGTATCTTCCATCATCCTTTTAAAGACCTTCGATTTAAGGCACTAAATGGCTTCACCCTTTCTTACATATAGATCCTCCAGCTGAACTAGTAACTACTCCCAACGTTCCCACAAAACCCACTGGAGATATTACTTTAAGCTACTTTGCCCTCAAAATGTGGAAAACTCTGCCTTTAGACATTAGACTTGTTCACTCAGTTGACAGTTTAAGTGCATTATTAACATATCGCCTACAACTAAAAACTGTTTATTATAATTTATTATTTATGATATTAGTAGTTATATGAATGGTTCAAGGCACATATACAATACCACCATTTGTGTGTATGTTTTTAGTTTTTTGTCTTAGTTCAAACAGTAGATTTGTTTGCACTTCTCAAAATGTAAGAAAATACATGTTTTTGAGCATAATTATAACCTTTAAAATAATTATTGATATTTATTGAACAAAATATTTAAGCTAGAGGTTAGCTCTAATACATTTTTCCATTTATTTAGTCTTAAAATCATTTGATCAGAATTAACCACATTGCCATGTGATGTTAATTTCATAAAATAACATGCATTGATAATGTTTCTCTGGAGGAAACCCATCCAAACAATATGTAATGTTAACATCTCTGTGAGGGAGTGGTTTTTGAGATTGACGGGACAGTTACAGGATTGTTTTCCTTTCACAGTGTATGAGAATCATGAATGAGTCAGTCATCATCTCTGTCGTACTTCACTGTGAGAGCCTGTTGTTCTCATCAATGAGTTGTCATCATCAGTTAAGCGTAATAACTCTGATGTGTGAGCTTTACCAACAGGTGGGTGATTGTGTTTGTGGTGCAAAACAAGTAAACAAGTTTTTAGCGAGATGGGACTGAGCCCCTTCCTCCTTTGAAAATAAATAGAAAACAGCAGTCGGCTTATTTCAGTAGCAACATAACACTGTTGTTACCGAGGAAACAGTGGAAACACTTCCCACCTCTCAAGGGGCGTGAAAGTACAATTTAGGCAGCAGGTACTTTGGGTGTTTGCGTTCATTGACCGATTCCTCTCTGTCCTCTTTCCCCTCAACAGGGACGGATGTGAAGGAAGCGCAGGTCATTTGTGTCTCCACAGGAACCAAATGCATCAACGGTGAGTACATGAGTGACCGCGGCCTGGCGCTCAACGACTGCCACGCCGAGATCATCGCCCGACGCTCGCTCATCAGATACCTCTACTCGCAGCTGGAGTTCTTCCTCAGGTCAGTCAACAATGGGAGATGTTTGCTCTGTAATCACAGGACAGCTTTAGGATTGTTGTGTTATGTCGGTTTATAGGTTGGAAGTTTTCTTGTTTAGATCTCTGTCTTTAATCCACCAATGGAACCAGTTCAGGTTTAGTGGTGGTTTGTCAGCCCTGATTGAATCCGCCATGTTTTTCTCGTCACCACAGCAACACCAAGGAGGACCACCACAATTCCATATTCATGCACTGTGACAAGGAAGGCTTCAGGTTAAAGGACAATGTTCAGTTCCACCTCTACATCAGCACCTCGCCCTGCGGAGACGCCCGGATCTTCTCTCCGCACGAGGCCGGCGTCGAAGGTTTGCCTCGTTCCTCCTCCTCTTCCTCGGCTCTGCCGGCGTGTTATTAATTTGGTCTTGTCTCGGTTTCAGAAAAAATATTCAGTTTGAGCAGCAGTTTATTTTATTTAATTAGATTTGTAGGTTTTCCTCTTATGGTTGGTTTCATTTAATTATAATTTTGCTCCGATGTCCAAATGCACATTACAGACCCGTTTCAACAAGGCTGGAGTAATTAGAGCTTTTTGTCGTTCTCTGTCTGTCTCTATCAGTCTTTCCTCCGCCCAGCCAGCCCACTCTGTCTGTCTGATTAACCTCCCTCGTTCTCTTGTCAGAGTGTTTTCCGTTACACATGGCAGACTGAATAGAAAACAGCCACATTCAATTAGTCACCGAATGGATGGCGCCTGCTTGTGAAAGAGCAGCAAACATTGATAACATAATAAAAATAATAGGTCATGCTTGTATGGAAGCAATGTTTTGTTTTCATTTGCTAAAATCTCTGTTTTCAGGAGGAGGAGGAGATCAATTGTAGATATTTGCATATTAATATGTTTATAATCCAATCATTAGTCTGACAGGTTCATCTTGTCTCAGGGAGCTGGTTTCCTCTGAAGTTTTGTATTTTAATGTGAGTCCCCGTCTTTATTCCCTGTCTCTGTGTCGTCTCGCTCAGACCAAGGAGACAGACATCCTAACCGGAAAGCGCGGGGACAGCTAAGGACCAAAATCGAGTCGGGGGAGGGAACCATCCCAGTGAGGTCGAGCAACACCATCCAGACCTGGGACGGCGTGCTGCAAGGGGAGCGGCTACTCACCATGTCATGCAGTGACAAGATCGCAAGGTAATCTATTACAGATTACTACTCTGACTTGTAATCATTCCGCTGAAAACAACCTAGTTACAATTTAGTTATAACAAGAAGGAGGTTTGTTACATTACATTACATTTAATTTAGCTGACGCTTTTATCCAAAGCGACTTACAATAAGTGCATTCAACCCCGAGGGTACAAACCAAGAACAACAAGAATCAAGAAAGTACAATTTCTTCAAAAATAAAGCAAAACTACAAAATGCTATAAGTAAGTGCAAGTTAGGTGCTACTAAACTGTTAGTTTCAAAAATTGTTAGTAATTTTTATTTATTTTTTTTATTCAAGGTATAGTCGGAAGAGGTTTGTTTTTTAGTTTCCAACAACTTTACGAATATACTTTTCTGTCCTACGAAGAGTTTAATGAAAAGATGGAAACTGTTGTCTTTACAAGTTTAAATATATAAGCTTACCTTATCGTAGCATAGTTTAAGACTTTAAACCGGTAGATGTCAGTTTTCTCTAGTTGCAGCTAATGTTAATTGATCCAATATATTTCTAGCAATGAACTGGTGCGACCATGAAAAATGTATTTAATCACATTCTGTGTGGGTTAAGAAGGGTCCTAAAACACTAGTTATTTAGTGAACACTGCAGAAACCCTGAACCTTCATATTGAAACCATAAAAAACGTAATGTTTCATGATTCTTCACGTGTTTTATTTACTCGTACTGCGATGAAGTGCATTATTTCCTCGCTCTGTCATCTCGGGTCTATCGTTTTCCCCTCGGAGTGACGGGTGGAGCTGAATTGATGGCTCCTCTGTCCCCGGGGCCGGTTCTTTAGCAGGCAGATCATAGCGTCTTTAGTCTCCGTCCATGTTCAAGGCAACAGTGTGCCGCCGCTGTGATGAACGATAAAACTTCTCCATAACTCTTCCCACCAGCCCGCTCCCTTCTCTTCCTCCTCCACGATCGCAATACCTTGCCTGAACGCACAGAGTGATTGAATGCCGGGCGTGTGTTTGATGAGGGAGATGTCTACTGTGTAGCGGATGCTGTTTGCACTGTGTGAGAGGTTTTTGCCATTTCAGCGGTGTCAGTAATGGTAGCAGTGATTCCGATTTTTTTTTTTTCGGGGGCTGTTTGGAGTGGAGGGATCCAAGTCAGTAGAGGGTAAAATGGGTTGGGGGAGCGTTCATGTGGTCATGTGGGCTGTTTCCTGGCCTGATAACAAGCAAAAACGTGAACTATTTTAAAATTGATGTACAGAAATAGAAATGAACCCTTTTGCTGTTTAGCAGATGGTTTGATATTATTAAATGATTCCACTGTGGGAAAAACATAACGATTCAAAGACAAAGCTTTTATGAATCTTTATCCCACCTGCCTCTGTTCCTGTGTCACTTTGACCCACGTCACTAATGTTCCCTCCTCAACCTTTGTTTCCTCTCGTCTCGTTTTCTTTTGATCACCCGCTCATCCCTTCATCTTTAGCAGGAACAAGCGCTTCTCTGCCTCGTGTCTGTTGTTTCCATTTATCTGAAAGAGCTCATTGATAAACAGGCTCTTACGGGTCATGCGCGTGTGTGTTTGTGTTTGTGCGTATAAGTTTTACTGCTTGCAGTTATAAATTCAGATTTCTCCCTCAGTTTGAAACACAACGTCACGCTCTTCCTCACACACACACACACACAGACACACATACAGACGCACAGAGCATATTGCATTTGGAAACAATGGACCCTGTGTGTAGCCTGAGGTCTTATGATTATTGCATATTCCTTATTGTTCCAGGTCCATGTTGGTAATTTCACACACTCTCAAACAGCCTGAAGCGACCGAGGGAACGAGAGGAGCTCACGGTCATCGTCTCACTCTCCTTGTGTTGTGTTGTCGATCTTTTCTCTTATTATCTCTGGATTTATAAAGCGTTCTAGTCTTGATGACCTCATTCACCTATTCACACACACACACAGACTTACGGTGCGTCTATGTGCGGCCGTTCGACCCTCTGGTGAGTGGACCACCCGCTGTACCTCCTGAGCCACAGCAGCTTCCAAAAGATATCGATCCTTCGTCGGTTGGTTTGTTAGATTGTGAGCAAGATTTTCAGAATCACCACTGGATGGATTTAGCACAGAGGTTGGTGGAGAGATGAGGTTTTGATCAGAGAAGAACGCGATGCATATTGGTGCAGATCCAGGAATTTTCTTTTCACTTTCTTTAAAACATCTTCACTGATTTCTCAGAGAATAATTCATGGATCTTGCTGCAAGAATTCGGGCGACTTCAGGAGAATGATATTGAGTGTGTGCAATCTGCTGCAGATCCAAATCAAATGTGGTTTTCTATAAGGGAACTGTTGGTGCTTGGTGGAGGCATGCACTATACTGAGTGCTATGGTCCCAATTATTATGAGTATGATAATGATTATTATGATTATTATTATATTACATATTCATAACCAATTTTTAAAGATTTACAGTTTATTACCTTTTCCTAGCACATTTCATTATGCTCAATCCTCTCTTTACTCTCACACTTTCACCGTCTCTCTCTCACCGTCTCTCTCTCTCTCGCCTTCTCTCTCTCTCTCTCCCTCCCCCCCCCCTTTCTCCCCCCTCTCTCTCTCCCCCCTCCACGGCCATTGAGGTTGGCAGGCAACGCTTCACAGAGCATGTCAATGGGAAAATGACTGGGGAGAGATGGCTAATGACACGTCATAGAAATACACAGACGTTTGTAGAAAATGAAATTGGATACCTTACAGTGTACACAACTGTAGGATTGTGTGCGGTGGATTGCGTAAGCTGGCTGCATGCTCGTATACTTTGCTCGTGCTGCCTTGATGGTTGTGTGTGTCCACTTTGCAGTGTGCACACACCACATTACCATACTTCTTTGTATAATCCCTGAACTTTTCCTTGCTTAAGAAAAGTCCCTTTTTATTTGGTACAGACCACAAGTCCTTACAAATGCAATGAAATCAGGTTGTATGTTGTGCAATCTCTGAGCCCATTGGCTATCATCTGACGAGGAATTCATTAATTATAAATAATTGTGTTAAAGTGCTTTAGGTCCAGATGACATTTGGTTAATCTCTATTAACAGCAATCTGCATATGAATGCCAATGAATTAAAAAGCCGAAATTCCCGCTTTCATGTGATCTAAATTGTGGTTTGTGTTTCCTGCTGCAGATGGAATGTGATGGGCCTCCAGGGCTCCTTGATGAGCTACTTCTCAGAGCCGATCTACTTCTCCAGCATCATCCTCGGCAGCCTTTACCACGCCGACCACCTCTCCCGGGCCATGTACCAGCGCATCGCAGAGATCGAGGACCTGCCCCAGCAGTTCACTCTCAACAAGCCTTTACTCAGCGGTAAACACTCCTCTCTGATCTGGAGTTTCTGCTCTAATGTGGTGACATTTTAACTTGAGAGAAATTCATGCCGACCATGTTCTCATGTTCCTGTTGTGAGGGGATCAGGGCTCGCCTTGTTGATCTTTGCTAATCAAACTCCAGCTTCTCTAAATAGCAGAGAGGACGACGGTAATCCTCAGCAGTGAACCTGGTTATCCCTGTTGCTGGTCAGTCTGTGGCAGGGAGACACTTATTGCTTTTCTGGTGTTTGATCTGAGCTGACATTTACCTTGTTCCTGCCATATTTAAATAGCTTCATCATTTTGTCAATTCTCCGCATTGGCTTGACCTTTTAAAAATGGTCACAAAGACCAGGAAACCAGCTTTTTTTCTAGCTTGTGCCTCTGAACCGGTGACGGTCCGTCTCGTGAACTCAATATCTCAGGAAGAACTCGAGGGATGTTTTTAAATGTTTACTTAAACTCAAGAATTAACAGATTGAAAGGTCCGAAAATCCAAAAGGTCAAAGGTCAACCTCAATGTGGCATCATAATCAAAACATAATAATCAACAACATAATTCAGGAACAGAGGGGGAGACCATAATTCCTGCAACTTGACAGATTGGTGGAGTTTTACAATTTCTTACAAGTTATTCTAGTATTCTAGTTTTTTACTGACAACCATAATCTTATATTTCAGTGTTTATTGATATGAAGCATTTGAAGAATGCCAAGAAATAACATCTAAACCCCAGTGGAGATATTGTTTGAATGCGTTCGTTGAGTTTGAGAGCAGGACGTAGAGATGTTGTGCTCTTCCACAGATCTTTGTGCTTCCACTCGAACCTTGTGCTCCAGCTGTGGGTTTGCACTCGTATGTTTTGTTGATTGGACA